>NW_028278030.1:0-322415 GCF_059751315.1 Micrasema longulum
TATCTTGTTTAGATCGAGCTTCATTTACACTATCTTGTAATATCTGGCCTGCGCCTAATATTGGATCTGTTTTATTTTCATGTTTCCTTTCAAAAATTTCTCCCAAAATTTTTCCTTTTAAATTTGACTTCAACTTTAGCTTACTTTTAGGTTCACCAACATTATCCTGAAATTTGACTGTTTTTTTTAATTCATTTTCCGTATGTCTCTTTAGTTCGTCTTTTATTTCTATTTCAGGCTTCGTATCATTACCTGTTTCTTTTGCTAGCTCGTTTTCTTTTTCATCATTAGCTACATCAATCTCGACCGACTCAATGACGACATCTTTTCCTTCGGGATCTTTAGATATTTCAGTGAGAGATGCTTCGGTAAAATCAAGAAAAGAATTAAAAGAGTTTTCTTTTGTTTCTTCTAAGTTGACTTTTTTGACCAGAGACAAATCAATTTCATCCCCAATAATTCCTTTTGTCTTGTGTGATAACAATTTGAAATTCGGAATACCTTCGTTTTCACGGTACCATAGAGGGCTGATTGAGATTTGATCTTTGATAAAAACAGAGGCTTCATAGCAAATATTACTGCAAAAATTTTTCCTGGCTGTTATATCGTACACCTTATTTGTCTTACACGATATAATATATTTTTGTGATGGTAGCTTGTCTGGCAGATTTTTAGTGCACAGCGGATATCCGCAAAGTTTAGAAATCGCCCTTTCTTCATTTACATCTTCATAATGACTTTGACTAATACGCGGAAGACATCTTAGGAAAAACGATTCTGAAACTTCATTTTCGAGGAGTGAAATAACCACGGACTGAGCGGTTGCTTCGCAATCGCGCTTTTTCTTGAGAAAATATACTATTTCTTCTTTTGTCATATCCTCTACCTTAGGAGGTAGTTTGTTTTTTTTAGAAGTATTCATTTTGAAATTTATAAAACAATTTGTTTCGAAAACTCTTAGAAATCAACTAATGGCTCGTTACAATAACTATTCTACAGTCAACTTAAGAAGAGACTTTTGACGCTTGCAGCGTTTGCACGCTCAAACAGCTGTCAGCTGTCAAATGTTGTTTGCTTTACCAACGAGCAGGGCTGCCAATTTAAGGAGAATTCCTCAAACTGCGGGGGATTTCAACTCGATTGGGGATTGGTATTATTCGGGGAAAATGGGGGGACTTTAACATTTTACCATTTATTAATTTATCTTTAGCTAACACATCGGGTAGACATTCTAGGTTCAATGAGGAACTCCAGCCCTACGTGAAATTGGATACAAAAAATGTTTTCTTGCGCGTGGTAAAAATTAGAGCATTCAGTTGTATGGCAAAGTTTTTTGAAAACACGAATTTGAATGTACGAAAAAAATAATAAAAAATATTTTAATAAAAACCCGCTACTTTGATTGGCCTCATTGGTACATATTAACCAACCAATGAAATAAGAGCTGTGAAGGAAATTCGGTTGGCTTACCTTAACGATCCAATCGGAAGAACTAACAGAAAGAACAACTTCTGACGTCACACGCGGAGTTATTTCAGAAATACAAAACTCTAAATAATCATAGGATAATACGATATATAAATAATAAACAAAAAAACTTTGCTTAGTTTTATTGTCTATTACCAAATTTAAAAAATATACTGAACTTCCTCATTATAATGTCGTTATAGTGTTTTTTAAAATTGAACACTCATTAAGTATTGTTATTACTTTTTTTTTGTTTTTAAGAAATATTTGTGTTTTTATGATTTACCCAAATATTACATTTTTAGGGCCATTTTCAACGAGTTGTAAATAACTCACTATTAGAAAATGGAAACTTAGTTGGAGTAGAGTGGGATTCGAACCACGGACCATTGGTCCGTGAGTCCGAGACACTAGCCACAGGACCACAACCCGACGTTATTTATTTAATTTTTTTATTGTTTAAAAATAAACGTATTTTTTGTGATCAATGAAATATAAGTGTGGACGGAAATTGTCCAAAATGTCTTGGATTGATCATTGAAAATCTATATGTGAATGGCAGTCACCTCATTTTTTCCATTGTCCTTTAATATTATTTTTTGACAAATGGAAAAAAAAATCATTCAGCCATATACATTTTTCGCGGACCATACTTACGGTTATTTTTATTTGTAATAAGATTGTGTTTAGGGGAATTATTATAAGAAAGGTTTCGCGCTGGCTTGAAACTTTTTAAACTTTCAACCCATTTCCTTGTATTTGTTACAACTTACCTACAAACAAAATGGAGGAAATTATGGAATCTGGAAATAAGAGATAATAAATTTTATTTTTGGATTTCGCTCTAAGCCCCTTAGATCTTTCTATCAAAATTTTCACCTTGGTACATAAATTTGATTTTTTCATAGCTGCTATATCTTTTATAACTCTGGAACAAGATAAGATTTTGACCATTCTCTCATCCACAATAAATGATTATTATTATAATTCTTTAGCTCTATTGCACATAATAAAAGCGTTCCAAATTTTCAGTTTGGTTTCTGTTTGCGCTTGCTATTCTCGACCTGAGTACGTTTGGTCATATTATTGCTGTAAACTGAAGTTAACTTCGTAATTGATAATCATATAATGGTTTTTGTCCGCATGGGCGACTTTATAAGCCAGCGGTGTACTATTATTCTAAGCCAATAACAGAGCGAATATAAATAATTCGTTCCCGTATGAAGTCTTTGAATTCAGATGTCAGTCAGCCAATGAATAATTATTATATTTTAAAAAAATCGTCATTCATTTATCGAACTAGGGACTTTGTAAGCATATATAGTAAGATAAGTCTTCGATTTATTTTAATATTTTCTTCATTAGTATGAAGAAAATATTAAAATAAATATATCTTAAAGTTAAGATAATCTTTAATAATATGTATTCTGTCGAGCGGCTCATATAATTTTCATCCAAAATATCTATAACAAACCAATGGTGTGTGTCGCGTCGATCTTTTTGTTATCACTGTAAATCTATCGGTAAGTACTTACGCATATTTATTTTTCTATGGAATTCTCTTATCTGTTCCTTCCAATTTCCCTTGCCATTTTCTGTTGACATATCCGTATGGTGAGAAGATGGTGAACTCCGAATTGACCGATAATAATGATTATTTTATTTTCTGTAACAAAAGTTCAGTGTTTATACTACGGTTCTATCAGTGAATTCATCAGCAGGACGAAGGTTTGTTTTTTTAATTCATCCCCGCCTTTTAATTGTTAATAATTACATCATTTGACGTAAAATCCAACTGTTAACATTCGTCTATTCATGTAACCACAACTGATAAACTTATGAATCAATTTTATTTTTTAATAGTTCCTAATGAAACTATTTTCTCTGCGAAAATAATTCCTTATTAATTCTGGATGTGTTTGATAATTATATTTACAAAAATCATCCCATATTTATTTTTAAAGTTGTTCTTTGGTTTGTTTTATAAATATGAAATGTTTTTAACATTCTTGTGCAATCAATTCAGTGCTAGAGTTCATAATATCACACGCCTCTCTTTACAAAATGTAATATTAAATGGTACGTCCAAGAAATCAACAGAACAGATCGGTATATATTTTTTTATATAAAATATTTTAATGTCACAAGATCGGCCTTTGAATGAATGATAAGAATTGTTATTTATAGAAAGTTTCCATTGGTTAAATTTACCAAGTAAATATTTATTTATTTATTAAGGAATTCATACAGTCTTTATATAAATACAAGATACAAAAGAACAATTAAAAAAGTAAGACCAAATATAGATTTCACATTAATTTATTATGAATGCAGGAAGAGAGTGGAAAAAGTACTTACATTCTAAATATATATATATATATATATATATATATAAATATTAAATAAAAAGTACATAAAAGGGAGAAGACATTGCATAGCTCCAACTCTACTTTCCTCCCCTCTCTCTCTGCTTCCATGAACATTTATATTTCTTAGTAAAAATTCACAACCAACAATAATTAATTAGATGCAGGTAGTAGATGTACATATGCATAAGTAAAAATTAAGAGTTGAAATTAAAAGTTAAAATTAAAAGTTTAAATTAAATTTAAAAGTTAAAATTAAAATTCAAAAAGTTAAAACTAAAAGATAAAGTTAAAAGTCAAAATTAAAAGTTTAAATTTAGGCAGGAGATAAATTTAAAATGTCTTTAACAGATCTGATAAAAACATAGTATTTACAGTGTAATATGTCGATGTCACTAAAGCTGTCCTTATAGGTAATCTGTATTCTTCGCAGAGTGCTATTTTTCATATAATTAGTCATTGAGTTAGGAATGTCGAAGAGTACAGATTGACGAGTTCTACAGACAGGGACTCGATATGAAATGCTTCTAACAATTTCTTGGCTATCAATTAAGTTATTTACAATTTTATAGAGAAAGCTCATGTCCAACATGGTACGCCCAGTTGCGAGATTTTGAACCTTATGAAAATTAGTGGGCTCAGTCCTACTTGAAAATGAAACATTATTTTTGAAATCTAATTGTCTGAGAAAACAGTTTTGAATATGTTCAATACGATTTTTGTAAGTATTATATTGAGGATTCCAAATGGGAGAATCAAACTCTAGGACACTACGTTCATATGAAAAAAAAGTTTTCCCAATGCGTCAGTTCTCGTGAAAGGTTTGGTTGATCGTATGACAAACCCTAGCATTTTGCAAGCTTTTTCTACAGTATTTTCTATATGTTTGTTAAATGTAAGTTTACTATCAAGTACAACACCAAGGTCACGGACTTCTGTAGAAGAATTTATAGTTAACTCGTTGATTTTATATAAATTATTGATATTTTAATTTAATTTAAAACGCATGCGGTAAAAAGAAATTTGCTGACACTTTTTAATGTTAATAGACAATCTGTTTTTAATGCAACATGTGTTTAATCTATTAAGGTCTTCTTGAAGATTTATACTGTCTTGATCATTATTAACTTATATTTTTTATTTAATTCTTACTGACCTTAGATTTAATAATACGTGTAAATTACGTCAGAAACGTCAGAAATTAACTGCTTAATCGAGAGTTTTTATATTCATTGTCTATAAATAATGTGTTCAAATTTGATTTATATGAACATTAAAACTTAAAACTCTTCTGTTCCCTAGTTCGCCCGCACCTAGAGTATTTCTCTGTTATCTGGTCTCCATATGAGATGTTCACATGAATCAGTTCAACATCGATTTTTAAGAAAGATAGGCTGGAGATTGGGCTTATCCAGAGACCAATATACATATAATGAGTTAGAAATTAGCTTAAATATATCTTCTCTTCAAGACCGTCGAAATAAATCCGACCTTCTAGTCCTATTTAAAACTCTCAACTCATTCTTTGATGCGCCTGAACTACTGAACTCAACTTATAAATTTTATACAAAATTTGAAACAAAAATAAACTAAAAATCTACACAGTATACTACGAAGAGAGGAGGGGGATAGAAAGGAAAGGAGGAGAAAAGAAAAACTAAAATATTTAGATAGTGACATTTCAATCTTCATTTAAATGTAAATAAAGAAGCGCTCTGACATTGTAAAAATATTTTTTATATCCCTAGTAATTAATTCAGTTATAAAACGGTTAGTGAATATTATTCAACATAAGCCAACAGCAACCATTGTTAAAGGAACATAATATTATTATATAGCTATAAGCTATAAGTAATCGAATAGACTCTTCTATTAATTACAACAAACTGTTTTTAAAACACTCTCAGGGGAATCAGAAGTGGAATGTTCACCTCTTACAATAGAAATTATTATATCTAAACAGGATTCTTGTTCTTCTGATTGTAACATATTTTTTTTAAATTTATTTTATTAAGGAACAAAACAGACAGCTGGACATACCTTATTATTATTTTTTTTAAATATTTTTTTTTGTTATTTTTTTTTTTTTTTACAACATACATAAGAGGTAAAACAGAGTATTCAGAAAATAAAGCATAATTACATGCAATACATATTAATAGTAAGAATAGTAAACAAAAAAATCCCACAAAGGCATGGCCTGTTCGTGGGTATACAAGAAAATGTTCATGAATTTTTGCTCCTATAATAAATAATGGACAGTTGTAATATTTTTGTGTAACATAAGAAAGAGAAAATAAAATATTTTGTAAAAGATTATACGGTTTTTTTATAGTAATTAAAAAAGGAAAATAAAAAAATATTTTTAAAAAAACATAAAAATATTCCTTATTATTCAAGGGTAACAAAATGTATCATGGAAAAAAGAGTTAATATCTTTAGTTTGAATCCAGGATAGTGCGTGTTTTTTAAAAGAAGGAAAATTTTGAAAGTTTGGAATCAATGAAATATCAGTAAAAAAAGAATGAAAAATTTTTGGGCCTATAAAATATGCATGTCTCTGTGCGAGCCTCGTTTTACAATGTAGTATTTCTAACACACGATTCCTTCTTTGACTTTGATCTATTTAAATTACTTGTAAATCAATTTTGGTTCTTAAATATATATTTTAAACGTTGAAAACAGTATATTTGTCTTAGGTTTAAAAGTTTAGCTTCTTGGAACAATTGGAAAGAGGGAAAAGTGCGATTTTTGTGAAGCATTATTTTTAATATAATTTTTTTAACAGTTTCTAATGGTTTAATATGGTTGTTGTAAGTTCCCCCCCATCCAATTATTCCATAGGAAAGCGATGACTGTACAAGTGCATAATATACCATTTATTTATTTTATAAATTTATTGCATAAATAAGCATACATATTTAATACCATATCTATATAAAACAAGTGGATTAGAAAATTAATATGTTCAAATATAACCCAAAATTTGTAAAAAAACAACTTTAGCTCAATTATTCGTCAATATTTATTTTATCCGCTTCTAAATAATCACCGTTAGAAGCAATACACATATACCAATATTTTTTCCAATCTTCAAAGCACTTCTCGTAAGCCGATTTCAGAATGGCCTTTAGCTCCCTCTGCAAATTTTCTTTCACCACTTCAATTGAGTCATAAAGTTTTTGACTCTTCCTCTCTAACAATGTACCATAATGTGTATTCGTGCCTTATTAGTCTTTGTTTTTTTCATAATTTATGTACATTGTAATTGGCAGTAGTGCTGTATTGTACATTTAAATAAATAAGCATATTAAAAAAATAAAAAAATCATTTAAAAATGATTTCACGCAAAAGTAAATTATTCCAAGTTGCCTGGATCTTGTTTTGTAGAGTCTCCCCTCGTAGGATAGCGGTGGATTTTGTTATTACACTGAACATGTATTCGGACAACAATGTATTTTTTTATTCAAATATTTATACTTCTGTTTCTTGCGGTGCCTTGTCAGGTCCCCCCTGACGTTGGCGATCACTACAGCAAAAGCATCTCGGTCCTGCGTCACTCTTATATTCCGCAGCCATGACAACTGCTTATTGAATGTACTCACCATAGTAGTTCCTGGGAAAAGATGACTAGAATGAGACTAGACCTTCTCTAAGCTGGTTAGTTTTGATTTTGAGACACCAGAAATTCGCCTTTTATTCTCTCGTTATCTGCTGCGATCACTCTGTTACGAGTGTGATCCCATTGCCCGGGGTTCGCCACGTGGGCGCTGACGAGTCGGACCAGTCTGTAGTGTTGCCCGTGGAATGCAACTGGGCGTTAGCGTATTTGATAGAATCACACCCTCCAGCAAGATGTGACTCTCTGCGAACTTACTGACAGTTCGAACTCTATTTATACTAATGTATCTTTAATTCCTCTTTCGGTAAAAAGCATGTTCAGTACCGTCAACATAAGATGAATCTTTGTATATCTGCCACATCTCAATATCATCCCCTTTCCCCTATTCCGAGCTTTCTGTGTGACATCACATCGATTTTCAATGCTCAGAAAGAGAATTATATGCAAGGTCAATAATACTGTGACTCCAATACAAAAAAGTTATATTATTGCTATGCATACTGCGCTTTTTCAATAGATTCAGATTTTACAGTAAAATTCTTAATTTCTTACTGTTATCATTCATTACTTGTCAAATTTTCTTGTCATGCTGACAATTTTAAATGTAAAATGACTCATATTGATTTATAATTTATTACATATATTTTTTGTCAAGTAATATAAATTATCCCTTTCTGACCTGAATGAATTCCTATATAATATATCTAAGTTAGATAAATTATGCTTCTGGGGCCAAATATTAAAAGGTCCTTTTTAATTTTTTTTTATGATTTATTAAGTTAGTTCATAACATCTTAAGAACTAATATAAATTTTTAATAACATTACAATTTTTATAAAAATTTCTCAAGATCGTATTTTTCAAATTAGTTTCAAATATTTCAATGCTTTCTATCCATTATAAACTGTAATTAATAATAAAAATAATGTGATCTCACTGGGTTACCCGTGCCGAGGACACTTAACAATATACTTTTAAAAAAAGAAGACTTAGTAAACAGAGATAATTATCAAAATATTCAGACAGTTTTAAACATTACGTATTTATGTTTATAAATAATTTATGTATTATATTTCTTCAGGTGACTCATTGTACAGCTTCAAACCCTTGTAATCAGTTTTGAGACTCCTCCTGGACACACGCAATATTATCTTATTAGATTGAGTTAGTTTTTAATGTATTTAAAACATGCCTTATGTATCATTTATTAGGACAGGAATTCACACAAAAACAAACAACCCAGCCAGAAGCCAGCTATCACAAAAACGAAGTTTCTGTGTATTGGCAAATACTAACTAAAGCATAAAAAATGCTGGTTTTGGGTTACCAGTAATTAAAAAATAAACTCGCTACTTTTTTGATTTTGGTAGGTACGAAGTAAATAAATGACTTTTTAAATTAATTCAAATTAAATTCTGAGTGCAGTAATTTATTTTAATGAATTAGTAATGGAATGAATAAATAAATGAATGAATGATCCTTGAGAGAGTAGCCACAATATTTTTTTTAACCCCTTATAATTATGGGGGTAAGGGGCAGTTTTAGATCTTGCGAAATTCGTGGCCACCCACGAATGGATGGACGATACCGGAAAATAATGATTCTTCTATCTCTAAAATAAATCTTAAAATTCGTGATTTAAATGTATGTCTGGGCTGAAAGGGTTATATACGTTTTTTGTGTTTCTAAAGTCCATAATAAATCATTGTTAAAGCAATAAATTATACACGTATTTTTTAGTTATATCGTTAAACCGTTTTGCATGCGTCTTTTCATGCTCTCACTGTTGGAGATTATTTCAAAATAACACAAAACATTAAAAAAATTATTATGAAAATAAAAGACGAGTGATACTTCACAAATTCGGAATAACCGGTGGCATCTTCGAGACTGGCATCTTTATTATAAAATTAAATGTATTTATACTAAAACAGTAATCCCACCCTGGTGAACCTGATGATATTTCGGTCGCTCCGCAAGCAGAGAAGAAGTTTGTTTGGAGACGCTTGTCGTGGCCGGCAGCATAGAGGGAGGTCTCCCGGCGCTGGTCGGACCGTATAAAAACTGTTACAGGCGGCTCTCAGAAATGCGGGGTGCCGAGACAAGTTGAGGACCGCAGTCTTGAGAATACGGCATATTGGTCACGATCCTCAGTCATGAGAGTCCACCTAAGAATAGATTAACTATTAAATTAGCTTAAGTGTTGCTAATATAGAAAGTTTTTATTAATACACATTACAAAAAAAATATAACTTGTACCTAACTACGAGGCCAAGATACAACAGAATTTGCTACCAAAATTTGATATCCAAGTTCCATTTTACCATTGCTCTCCACCAAAAGGACAATTGCTGACCTCACTCTAATGCACAAAGTGATATGCACCATAATAGATTGCCCAAAATTACTGCCCCTGATAAACTTTCCTGTACCCACAAGTACCATCAGACTCCGACACATGTTCCAGTGTGAGTACAATAGGACAAACTTCACCCACCGTTCTCCCCTCCCTTAGTGAGCATCCACAGAACAGCTAATAATTATGCTGAGCTGTCGGACTTCTGGCTGGCTCCACACCACTCCTGCTGCAGTCAAATCAGCTATCCTATCCATCGAATGTCTATCGCCTTAATTCTCTTTTTTTAAATTTCTGTTCATATTTACTCATTTTCTTTTTCTTATTATTTTGTAATTAACATGAAATAATTATGATTCTACTTTCTGTCAATTATCTATAATACTTTATGTACTTCTAACCTAAATATTGTAAGAGCCCTCTGGGCGTTTGTAAATAAATAAAACATAATGGAAAGTGGAAGCATACATATTATTAAAGAATACTAAAATTAAAAATTATTACATAAATATATATTTTTTTTAAAACATCTGGACAACACGCTTAATAGTATATAAATCCATGCAATGTCTCGCAGCAGTCTTCTGCAATGGTCTCTTTCCTTAGACAAAATCCAAACTTGTACACTTCTGAAAATGGCCTTCGTTTTAAAGAACTTAATATATTTGTCGGGGACATTGTAATTAATGAATTTATTTTATTAGGTAAACAAACAGTATGTATAAAAACATATTCACAATTTCTTTGTATATACTTAATATTAAGTGTAGAACACTTATGCATACACTGGACAATTGTTTACACTAAAGACAATAATTTAAATTACCTTAAATGTAATAGATAAGAAATGAAAAAGTATGTGTATTTTTTGATTATTTTTTTAAAAGGAATAACCTGCTTAGCCTCTAAGTCATAAAAAACATACATTATTTAATGTATAATAATAAAATTAATTAAATATCCACTTCTCTTAATATTTCTATGATTTTTTACTTAAATTTACATACATTGTCATAAAAAATATCAGCCCCGGTAAATCTATTGTTATATTGTCGACTTGTTAAAGAATTTTTGTTGGACCCTTTCTAGTCTATGAATACTAATATTATCGTAAGGTGACCAAACAGGAGTACAGTATGCTGGGGACGAACAAATGTTTTATAAAAGTTTTTTATGTCTCTGCATGTTTAAATGGTTTCGATGCCCGCACGATGAGTCCGACCATTTTATGTGTTAAATAAATAATGAAGTTGTTTTGCAGGAGGGCTGAAGCAAGATGCACGACGCCTTCTGGTGGGATGTGAACTTGGGGGACCTGCTGTTTGCGGGACTCTCCGTGCAGAATGCGACGGCCATGGTTGTTACGTGCCTCGTCTTCACGTGCCTCACCGTATGCTTCGAGGGACTCAAGGTAATTAGCCTTTTTATATATTTCCCCCCATTTTATATTCAATATGTAATAGGATCATGTTCGGATCTGTGTTAGGACTGTTTGGTCAGTTCAATACCTCTCAGGCATTGAGCGCTGATAACAGCGGGATTTTAGTTTAGTGGACTGTATGGAAATTGTTACTCACTTTTAAAGTTTTTCCGATTGTTTCCTATATGGAGCACTTCACTATTGCTGCAGCACGGATACCGGTATCGTGTAGATGATGATGAACTGTATAATTTAGCCTGTTTATACAACACTAACTTCACTTTGTACGAAATATGCTGACGCAGGATATGATAAAGATGTATCAGAGAGACAACTTTTCATATGTGACTTGCTCACAGGACGGTAGAAGCACAAGAGTTTGAAATAGGAAGGATTTGGGAAGGAAAGGAATATTTACAGTCTTATATGAGTTGCCAGTATAGAAAATGTAAATTCAGTACTTAAAGAGGACTTTGCCAGTATTTTCATGATGATAGCCAAATATCACTTTAAAAAAAAAACATTTTTAAAGTAATAAGGGTCTATGAAATACTGTCCAGTAAAAAAAATAATTTTAAATTTGTAATTTTGAATTCCCGCAAAAATGGTCATTGCATTGGCCACGCCCCTAACACGTCACGATTCATGTTAATTTTCAACTTTGTTGCTAACCGTTCAAATTTTTACAGAACAAAAAAATGTTTTCTTGCGTGCAGTAAAAATCAGAGCGTTAAATTGTACAGCAAAGCTTCTTGAAATTGTACGAAAATTTATAAATGTGTATTTTAATAAAAATGAACTACTTTGAACGACGTCACTGGTTTATATGAATCAACCAATGATAAGACAGGTGTGAAAGATATCCGGTTTGCTTACCGTAAACGGACCAATCGGCAGAACTGACAGAGAATAAGCGGAAGAGAACCTCGGAAATTCAGAAATCAAAAACTTAATAAAATCATAGCGCTATAATACAATATATAATAATTTTGGCTAAGCTTAATAGTCTATTAAAAAATTAAAAAATATAAAAAATCCTCTGAACTTCCTCATTAACATGGAAAAAACAGTAAATTAGAAAAAATAATAACAATAACATATTATAGGGCCTTACTCATAAACTTGGCATAAAGTCACACTTAAGTATAGTGGTATAATTCGGATGGGAATCCCATCCGAATTATATCACCATACTTATAGTCCTTAAAATATAGCTTGATTAAAATGACAGCTAATGTTACTAGTGGTGGGAAATTAATGATCACTGATCAAATCGATTTTATCAGTTTTTTCATGCAAACATGAAACTCTGTTTCCAAAAATAATTATAAGCAGCAAAAAAGGCAGGAGAGAGGTGTTTATAAATTCAATTATAAACGCCTCTCTCCCGCTTCCACTCCCACCAAGTCTACTATATACCATTGTCTTTCTACTTTCCTTTATAATCATTTTCTATGCATGTATAAATATGCTATTAAAAATGCCCACTGGGCGTATATATAAATAAATAAATAAACCACATTTGAAATTATCTCGAAAGAAATTTTAGTTTGGATTATGATCATTTCGCCTTCTGTAGCTGTATGAACGAATCACATCTGACAGTTGTGTATCCCGAAAACATTACTTCATTATCATAATTCAATAGAGATGAATAACATTTAAGAGAAGGTAATATAGAAGTCTAGGCATCTACAGGGCTTATGACCTGTCAATGGCTGGTTTAAGTGGCCACTTTACATTCACACTTTACACTTCATTACTTGTTATTTCTTCAGTTACATATGTTTCACTAAGCACCAGTATACACGGTTTAAACTTATACAATCTAATATCTCGTTTAAGGTTCTGGAGTCAAAAGTACGCAGGGATCATAACTCCAGGCTACGGAGAGCCATGCAGGGAGTGTGCTCTACAGACAGAAGTAATCTACTGAGAAGGCTAGTACATTTTATGTCATTCTAAAATTCCCACACTCACTACACTAGATTTTTTATTTTATTTTTTATATTGACCTTGTCGGGAATTGAACCCGTGACCTTAGGCATAGTAGGCAAACCCACTAACCGGTACACATCGAGGCGGACTAATCTTTCTCTCATTTCCCTTTTCTGGATTTTTCTTTAGAGTTGCCATTGAGTGCTAAACTCTGCCAACATTTTCGTTCTATTTCACACATGAAAATTATGTTTTAGTCATTATAAAAGATAATAAAAAATATCTTGCCCGAGAGTATGGCTCTATCGATTTGCCTAATCAAAATATTCCCAGTGAAATGTGGGCGTATTCTGTATAACTGTCATTCATGTTGTAGATATACAAAACGGGAGATATCACATACTTCGAATTCCGATAAAAATATATGAAATGGACTTAGAATAATTAATTGTATTTTCAAAATCAATATGGATATTGTGGAGAAATGTTTTCATAAATAACTTTTTTTTTTTTAATAAAAAAACATGTCACTAGAAAAACGCGACAAGTTTTGCAATGATAATTGTGACCTCGAGATTCGTGACGATGTTCTAAAAAAAATTTAACGGTTTGGAACAAAGTTGAAAATGAACATGAATAGTGACATATTAAGGGCGCGGCCAATGCAATGACCGTTTTTGCGGGAATTCAAAATTGCAAATTTAAACATATTTTTTATGTGTTTGAATTTGCTAAATTCTACTAATAAGAATTAAAAAAAAAAATTTTTTTACTCGACAGTATTTCATAGACCCTTATTACTTTAAAAATGTAAATAAAACAATGAGATATTTCTCTATTGTTATAAAATATTATTACACCGTTTTTTTATATTTTTTTATTTATTGTAATGTTTTTAAAATCATTCTTATGTTGCTGAAATTCCACTCGTCAATGTGCTTTGTAGCTGCAAGACTTTTTGTGATGTTAGCTATCATATTATATAAATCATATTATGTAAATGTTATCAACTATCAAATATCTAAATTTAGTAAATGGGGTCTAGAATTTCAACCGTCCATGCGCTCAGTAGGTGCAAGTATTGTTGTAATCTAACTTCTATTTTTTAAATTGGTTTTTTTTTATATCGATTTTTAAAAATCACTTAAACTCTATACTTCATTGCCAAATAAAATTAAAAATAAAAATGTAAATAGGGGCTAGCTGCAAGACGTGCTGTAATCTAGTTCCTTCATATCATAATTATTTTTGCATATCATAATTAGAGACAAGGAACTAGAATCCCAACTGTCTATGCGCTCTGTAGCTGCAATACGTGCTGGGATATTTATTTATTGTACAGCGCCATTTAGGTGATTTTCACAAAAATGGCGCTTTATAAATTATCCAAACACATATAAATATATATAAATATATCAGGTGAATATGCTAGGTAAATAATAAAAAGGGCTTGTGTTGTAATGGTCAGCGCGTTTACCTGCCGTGCGAAAGGTCTTGGGTTTGACATGAAATATTTAATGAAAAAAGTGTTTTTACACTAGAATATCTCATAGTCCCTGGACTGGCACCTGAACCGTAAGACTGATCATCTTAACTTCATGTAACAAAAATGATCTTCGGATGCGGAAAGAAAATGATGATGAAACAATGAAAATTGATAGTAAAGGACATACACAAATAAATTTAAACAGTAAAATTTAAAGCAGGAAAAATAAATCAACCGAGGAAATTAAAATCAGAATTTTCTCAAAAATATTGTGTATCATCACACAAGTAACATAATTTATATTCAAAATGAGGTTCAGATCTTTAGCCTCTGTGTTTTTTTTTAAAAAATAGACAACCCTAAACTCCATAAATTAATCCCAAACACACATTTTTATATATTTTATACAACACATCCATTTTAATAAATCAACATATAAACAATCCTATTCCCTTGTCCACAGTACATTTTTTTGCACAGCAATGCACACGACATTTTCACTCCTTCAGACAGCACGTACTGCAAGCGAAAAACACCTTTACCTTAATGTACATTGGGTTGAATTTGGTGTACATCAATATCGGTTCTGCGGAAAGTGAACGAGCCTCCAAATGTAAATACAGACGTCTCGACCTTCTCTAAAATGTTCTTCATCTCTGTTGTAATATGTATTGAAATTGTTTACTCACTTTCAAGTTCTTCCAATTGTTTCTTTATGTAGCACTTTTGCTATTTGCATGGATCGTGTAGATGGTGAGATGTTTATTTTATTCTGTTTCTGAAACACTAATTGCACTTTGTCCGAAGTATGCAGATGCAAGATACGATAAGGATTTATCAGAGAGACACTTAACAATTTGAATTAAGAAGGATGTAGGTATGAACGGGATATTTAGTCTTATAAGAGTTGCCAGTATAAAAAATGCAAATTCAGTACTTACCAATAGGTAATCAATAAAATATATTACAGCCTCACTAAAATGTAATACCATAACTGCCACTGATTTAAAAAATATTTTGTATGTTTAGATCGAGACCAGGGACCAGTAACGATAATAGAAGTGTCCCCGCTGAACCCAGCATTCTAAGAACCAGGTATTGTTATTTAATTTATCTACTTATTCTTATTCTTAAGGGGGGGGGTCAGTGCTATTCAAACTCCTTTGTTACAACTAATAATGATGTGCTTTTTCCCTGTGACTAATTCGGATTATTTTTCCAGGTGTGGAATAATCGCGCGTCAAGTTCTCTTGTACACGACAAACACCAGTTTTAACTACCTGATTATGTTGGTCGTTATGCTGTTCAACGGCTACTTGTTCCTGGCCATTTTACTCGGAATCACCATAGGTAAACAGACATTGTATTTTTATAAGATACGTTTCTTTTATACGCTATCTTTTAAGTTTTATTTGAAACGTTGTGTTTGCAGGGTACTATCTATTTGGACACATATCTACAAAGTATAAATTGGAAAGTGTACGAGAGAAGGCCAAGGTTGTCACTGTGTGCGTACCGGAATGTGAAGAGCCAGGTATTTCATTTAATTAAAACTTGTTAAATTTGGAGCAGGTATCTCGTCTTTCTGGTAAGCTTAGCTAGCAGTAGCCATGTATTAGCAGACGGCGCCGTACTTGTTTCTTCAGGCAGACGATTCCACGCATCCTCAAATCTGCGGCCATCGAAAAAATGTTTAGCCGAGTTGAATTTGAACTTTGGCTTCTCTAATTTCATCAAATGTCCTCTCAGATGGCATTTCAAATTTCATCATGTTTGCACTAATTTATTTATATACAGTCAAACTTGGTGGTACAAGGGAGATGGGACCGATTGAATTTGCTCGTTATTCCGGCGAAAGATTTTTCAAATCCAATCGCCATTGCATATTGTCACCAAGAAACAAATACATATATCGTGGGCATACAAGAGAAATTGACCAAGTGACAAAATCAATAATGTTCAAGGGAGCCATTTTAGTGTTTTTCTAGAGTTCAATTGCTTCTCAAAGATGAGATTTTTCAAGTAGGCGGTTGGTAATTTTACA
The DNA here is from genome assembly GCF_059751315.1 of Micrasema longulum. Lineage (NCBI taxonomy): Eukaryota > Metazoa > Arthropoda > Insecta > Trichoptera > Brachycentridae > Micrasema > Micrasema longulum. The sequence goes on from NW_028278030.1 coordinate 16,700, forward strand.
TTATATGTACGGTACTTCCAACTTTAATGTATAAACATATTAAAAAAATATTATCACTTTTATATAAAAAATAAATGGAAAAATTTGGTCAATTTTATCTGTAAAATTTGTCATGAAATTTGAGATGATCATTTTTGTTTCGTTCATTGAGGGAAGTAGTATTTTCTTTTATTTTATTTTATAACTATAAATTGAGTTTTTGGGATTTTTTATTTCAATAATCAATTTTTTTATATTTATTAAGGTTAAATAAACACAGAAATACAGAATAAATTAAAATAAACAAATAATTAAGAAGTGTTATGTAATAATCTAAAGAATAAATTTTATTATTAAACTTTTTATTAAAAAAACCGTATCTGTCAAATTCAAAACGTACACTAACTTACCAATTACTGCCTTCTAACTCTAACTAACTCTTCACTGGTGACATCACCTACAAGTAAAATTGACTAACTGTTACTTGGTCAATGCTTTGGATCTTAAATTTACTAATAAAAGTGACTATTTGTGTTGGTCAGTTTTACTTGTCAAAAATCTGTAAGCTTCTATCAAATAGTCACATATTTTACAAATTAAATTCTTTTTAGAGTGTCGGATCGACTTGGCATTTTTACCAGTCAAGCATTATGCTAATACGATGCCAAAAAGTCAATAATCTCAATTTCGTCATTTTTGCAAATGATCACTTTTACTTGTAATAACCATGATATACGTATAGTTCATACAAATAATGAAATAAATAAAACTACCAAGAAAAAATATAATAAATGCTTACAAACATACTACTTTCTAAATTTAAAATGCAGATAAATAAATATTTTAATTTTACACAATAATTCATCATCATTTTGCCCTTTCCATACCGAATGGTGCATAGGGCACTGCATTGGTAACCAATCACAGCGTATCTTGATCATTTTTGTTGCATGAAGGTAAGATGGTCACTCTTACACTTCAGGTGCCAGTCCAGGGGCCATGAAATAGTCTAGTGTGAAAACACTCTTTTAAATAAATATTTCTTATCAACCATGTCGGGAATCGAACCCGAGACCTCTTGCATGGTAGGCAAACGCGCTGACCATTACACCACGAGGCCGACAATATTTACATAGATTTTTTGTGAGTGGAAGAAAATTTTTTACACACCTCAAGATTTTTCACGCCACATCTATTTCAGAAATAATTGCCATTTTTTCACGAATTGAGACACTTTCTCTTGTTAGTAGACATGTTTGTAATTCTAGTGTTAGTTTTTAACTGATCTGACTTCATCCCCTCGTAATGTGTATTATGCATTGACCATAAAACATTAAAAAAAACTGAAAAGCATTGTAAATACCCCCGAAATAAGGATGTCATTCATAAACTACAAAAGTAGTTGTAAATTGTAATGTGGTGCTGAGCCAATGGGTTCACAAATCTTGGTTTTTTACACACAATTTTAACCATGTGTGATATTGTTCAATGTTGTCTGCGAAAACACCAGTTAGGTGTTACTTGTGACACTTACACAATGTCATAACGTCATCTGATCCCGATGCCCAGCGGCATCGGCCCTAAGTTAGCGGCCCGTTTAGTTTTTATTACGCAGGTTCTTATTTTTAAAATTATGTTTCCAAACGATTTAAGAGTTTTTGCTCAACTTTTGATAGTATTTTTGTTCGGTATGTACGAGAAGTAGCATGTATAAAAGTGAATAAATGTATGGAGAAAAACCATAAACTAAAATGCCGACAAATGTTTTCCATTACATCAGAGATTTCGTGCTTAGATTTTGGATAATTATGAGAAACTGATGGGTAAACTGTTACCACCGCTGCCTTCAGTAAATTTGTGGCTTGGATCTATAAGGGCCAATGCTATAAATCCTAATAAATCAGGAGAGTAATTATTTAGTCATTTCGTGGCATTATAATGAACTGTTGGATGTCTTTGACAACAAATATTAATCAAAAACATCGCAACACTTGTCTGTGAGTATAAAATAGTTCAATATACAATGTTTTTTTATTGACATCGACCCTCTACAAAATGGTGGCAAGAAGAATACGAAATCCCTTCTAGAGATCCAAGTCACAGAAATATCCCCGTCTGTTATCAAGAGCTGCAAATTCCTTTTATTCCTGGACATGCACCTGAAAAATGCATCGTCACTATTCTCCATTGGTAATTTTTCTTTCCTTCTTTAGAGGGCTCCACGCCCCCGCTGCTGCAGGGGATGGGGGCTTCAGTCAATAATCTGTACAACTGCGAGGCGCGTGCGCAGACGCAGAGACTCCTGCAGTCCAGTCAGGAGGAGGGGACCTGCAGCCAGACGCAGGACGAAAGTTGCTGCAAACCCGGCGCCAAGAAATCAACCGACCCTTCCAAAATAAAAAAAACCGGGGAAAAATGCTGCCAAAAAAGACCCACGGAGAATGAAGACGGCGCTTATCCCAGCAGCGCTGATTCTGATGTAGGTAATGTAGAAACAGTGGTTGTCGACGTTGAAAGAACAAGTAAGTGTTGTGATGACGAGGAAATGGTTGATGTTCCCGCCGCCGGTGTGTGCGCGATGAACAGTGCCAAGAATCAAGATGTCTAATGTCAAATCAATGTGATAAATATATTTTTTTGGAAATACGGGGCTAGTTGTTTGAAAAATAGGGATTCTGTTTGATGATTTATAGAAATTATCAAAGATACCCAAAAATATATTGTTTTACAAGGTTTTTGCTCAAATTTTATAATGAATTTTGTCTATTGCGATTCTTATGTTATGTTAATTTTGTTCAATTCTGCTCTCTGTGAAGATTAGTTCAAATTAAATAATTGAAAGTAATAATTATAAGTTCTGTTACTTTACATAAATCAACGCATGGAAAAAATAAAGCCAATTACAGATTGTTAGTTAATTTTAAAAGATCATTGTTCAAATATTGAGTATTCATTTATGTAGTTGTATGAATAACAGCTCAATATGATTTTACCCAAATAACCCCACGGATTAATTAAATTCATATTTGAAGCTCTAACTTTGTTGTGGTTAACCTTTCCGAGTTTCCGAGGAGGATACCAGGAATACCCCAGCTAAAATGCAATAAATGCGACTATTGCCATAATAAAACTGTGTCATAATATTTAGAGTTTTCTGCAAAATTAATTATATATTTTGTTGTGAGAGGTTGCTCTATGGCAGTGCGCTGCTCTCATCATGACAAGTTGAACAGCACTGATCTAAATTCTCGCTACGTGTTTTTGAGGCGGTACAGCGGGGAAGTTGGAAGTGAGAATGCATGTAATAAAGAGCAAAATAAGTTTTTTTTTTGCGGTTATGGCCGTAAAAAACCCACCAAATAGCAAAAAGCACACGTCCAAACTAACTAATGTATCAAAGATTAAATTAAGTAATTCATTATATAATTGAAATTAAAATAAAAATTAAGATTCACTAAATTAACACAAAGGGCTTTTTATCAACACTTCAGCATTCCGGATGCCATTTCTGTTCCTTCTGCTAACGCGATCAAATTTTGGAAAAACAATTGGCTATGATATCACGTATGTCTACATAGAACGCAAGACTTGAAATATATATCTTATTTTTTAAAAGAATAAGGTTGTGTTTTCCTATAACAGGCTTTAATTATATGATGTGTACAATTTTTGTACTTTTTTACTCTAAAAATTCAAACAAAAATTACGGTCTGATGCGTCTTATTGTCCATGACATTTTTTTCTAAAAATTAATATCTATTATCTAAATTTTGGGTTGCATCTTATGGTCCAATGCGCCGTATCATCCGCAAAATACAGCAATATAAATATTTGGTTCTGGAAATGGGTGTAAAGATGTAGTGCATGTGACTAACTCAGATATTATAATTTGCGGGATAGTCATAACTGGACATATCCAGTTATTTGCGGCTCAAAAACAGGGATTTCTCAAATGATTTTTAAATCATAACGATCAAAGTTGTTTTAAGTTAGTCTAATGTATTTTGTATGTAAATATGTATAGGAGACCATATTTTGAGTGTGTTGTATAAATTTAATCTGGTATTTTAAATAATAATAATCAAAGGGACATTCCTTTAGCGTTTAATATTAATGAGACCCATCTTAGCTAAAATGAAAATCTCAGTTTTTCTCAAAATTTTGAATAAATTTAAGAAATTAAACTAATGTAAATAAAATGAACCAGCCACTGGCTATTTCAAATTTGCGAATTTACTAACTCTCGTCTTGTATTTCTCTATAATTAATCATATATTTAATTTGATTTATTTATTATTACGATGTGGGACTTTTAAACCTGTGTCGAGTAAGACGAGTAGGATACTGAAATATTTCTTTTTGTAAATTTCACTTTTGTATATTTCACTTTGTGAAAACAGTCCTCAAACGATATAAGACTAAGTGATAATTTCTGTGAAATTTTGAGGGGCTTTATTATTCCAACGCGCTATGAATTTCTCTCATTTATTCAAAACTTTGATGAAATTGAGAATTCTATAATAATAATAATTTACTAAGATTAGTCTCCTATTTCATAATAATATTATTGTTGTATTTTTTAGGGCTAAACTAACGCATTTGTTGAAATTGTTATTCGGTATACATTTTTAAGAGTTACGAATCATATCAAAAATAGCTCTCTAGTGCCATAATTATTATTAATTTTTTTAAATGGCGACCCTGAAAATAAAATTAAAATAACTATACATATGTACTGCGATTGAATTTTGAAATGTATGTCTCTACATAAATATTTGGTTCTGGAAATGGGTGTAAAGATGTAGTGCATGTGACTCAGATATTATAATTTGCGGGATAGTCATAACTGGACTAGACTTGTTTTTGGCCACTTAAAAAAAAAAAAAAAACTCCACAGAGGTCATACACTCATCTTATTATAGGGGTGTGTTGTTACACAGAATAATTAATTTTGTTGGTAATTATTTTTTTATGGACTTCCAAAGTTGCGAGTCGGCAAAACTTGGGTTCTCGCCCTACAAATTTTGTATAGTCTGTTCAATTTTTTTATTGGTTATATTATAATATGTGGAAATCATTTGGGGGCATTGGAAGCAAAGATAGCAACCTTTGAAAAAATATTTTTTTTTTGGTTATGATGTCATTCTGTAGTTTATCAACTTCAGAATGACATCATAACCAAACCAAATCATGAGTTGAGTTGCAAATGTAGCTTAAAAGATGGTTTGAAAATAGTGTTTGGAAGCTAACAGACATATCTATCAGCCATTTTTATTCGACCAATGACAGGCTTGAGATTTAAATTTTAAAATTGGCTGTGCCATACAAATATTAAGAAAGTTTTTGAATTCGTGTTGCTATTAAAGCTAATTTATTAGTATCTTAAAGTTTAAGTTCAGTGAAAATAACATTTCTAACATGAAGGACTCTCTTTGGCATTAGTGTAGCAGTTTTTGTTATTTTCTCGAATTGGACTTTGCTATCTTTGCTTCCAATGCCCTCATTTATTTATCCATTTTAACACATGACTGATTTTCTTTTCTGTCTCCATTTTATTGATTGACAGAGTTAAGAGTTATTACTCTTAATTGTATATCAACGATAAAAGGCCAAGTGACTGGTGTAATTATTTTAAAGCATTTTGTAATTAATAAAAAAAAAATGGAATTAAAAACGTATACTATTTGACCAACAAAGCGATACGCACCGGATGTGAACTAGTGAAGCAGCTGGGTAGGAGGAGGGTTAGGGGGCTTGTGGAAGGGGATGCTAGTCGAGACATTAAGGATCGTCTCCATTTTCAAACCATATTAATTCAATACTTATCATAAAGAGTTTTTGAAAGATATTTAGTAGGATTTTAAAAAGTTTGCCATGAGGAATGTTCCTCTGAAGTTTCACAGCTTGCAAATTGTCAAATCAAGCCACTCAATTAGACGGCCAGTTTAATGAACTAAACACCGGCATTCAATCGAATGGGCTTAGGTCATTCGTTGAAAGCTAGCCCTTTGGCCGCCGCCGGCCTTTTGGTTTAGCTATTCCATATCCTAACCTAAGTTAGGATTTTTATGTGAAGTTAGGTTAGGATAGGTGGGTTAAGTTAAAAAATAAAAATAATAGTTTTTTTTATCTTAACTTAAAATAGATATATCAATAGAACTTGATAAGATAGAATAATCTAGATTAAGTTAAGTAAAAAATTTATTTTTAAATTATTTAACTTAACCCAACCTATCCTAATCTAACTTAACTTGTAACAAAATAAATTAAAAAATAAAACTATTATTGTTGTATTAAAATTAAAGAGGCCAAGCGACATTCAGGCCTTTCGTTAATCATTGCTTTCAACATTTTGGCTCAGCGTCCGCTAGCCTTTAATTGAATGCCGTAATTAAATAAACAGCCTAGCTGTCCAATTGAGTGCTGATTTTGCGGCGAAATATATACCACTTTTCTGATGACAGGTCACAAACCCTATAAATGCCTAGACTTCCCATATTCCCATCTCTAAAATGTTCTCCATTCCTGTTGGAATTTGTTGACAAAAAATAATATTTCGTAATATTCAACTTTCAGTTTTATTTGAATAGTTTATTTGGGATGAGCTTTTAACATTAAAAGTGCAATATCTCGTAACTAGTAAAATGAAGATACCAACTTGTGCCAGAAACCAGACGATGTCGTCTGTTGAAGGACAACTGTGTTAACCTATTCAAATTGAAAGCCCATTGGCAAATACAGTGTAAAATAGGAACATAATATTAGGTATAATTAATTAAGTAAATATATTGAAATGTTACCAGAGACTAAAAAATTGTTGTTTATATGTAAATTTTTAGTAAAAAATGTTATAATTTCAAAACAGTTTTCTACTTCTTATTTCCCATCCGCTCCTAAGTGGAACATGCGGACATCAGACGTCTCCAGGAGACCCATCGCCAGCCAGCACTCTCGCCTCCTCCCGTATCAATTCCGCCGCATCCCTTAGTTCCACCGAATAATGTCGAAAGGTTGACCATCGACGGTCTTCCAGGACGGCAGGAGCCCGCTATCTGCCAGATTACCTGTCAGACCACCTGTATTCAGTTTTGATAAATTTGCTGCTTCATTTTTCTCTTTTTTTATGATTATCTTAACTCCATGCTGCGGACAGTTATAAAAAAATAACTGATCCAGTTTTATTTTGCTTTTGTATGTGAATCGTAGTGTTTGTAAATCTTTTACTGTAAAAAAATAAATGCAGGAGATAAACCAGTTTCTATTTTCAGCCGATGATGGGATAATAACTGCATATCCGAAACTAGTTAGCTAAAAAAAAAAAAAAATTAAATAAACTGTAAATAAAATAATATAATTGTAAATAATAAAACTGTTATTTGTTTCATACTTACAATGTTTTCACCATATCGTATAGGAGGGGTAAATAGCAAAAATGCCACTGTCCATGATCGCTGTTTTTGGGAGAACCAGAGGCAAAAAGACTATAGTAAAACTCCCAACTATCCGAATGAATGAGCGCTCTAGCGCTAATGTTATCCGGATAATTGAATCAAAGGTCACTATTTTTATTGCTTTTGAAATAATACATCGAATTGGAATCATGTGATTTTTAATGTTAAAAACTTACTTAAACATGTCTAGCAAAGTTAATTGCTCTGATGAAGAAGCGCACCGGCGGCCAGCGCCCTTTTTTATTTGTAGTTATAAGTATGTTATAACTTGTCCATTACTTTTTATTTTCTGAACGATCCGGTTGACTGGAGTTCGGATAAACAGAGTTCTACTGTACACATCGAGCATAAAAAGAAACAGTCTTTTCGCAACGGGTATTTTTTATTTCCTTAAAAACAATGAGCATGGACAGTGCAGTGCGGTCTCCAACTTCAACCCCTCCAGTTAAATGATATATTTAAAAAAAATAAAACACGGTACGTCGAATGATTCTTTGTAAAATTTTATTAGGCAATAATATACTAAACAGTTTTTTTTTTGCTTTCCGACCTATCCCTCGTTTCTGTATGTCGGGGACAACACTCTTATAACACTACATTTTGAAATATCATTGGTGCCTGCGATACGACAGTCTTCACACACACTCACACTTACCCCGCTACCAGAATAATACGAGTCACTAACGCACGGCAACCCTACCGACACCGACAAAATACTCCATTATGCATACTTTAATAAAGCGCCATTTTTGTAATACAACACCTCAAGAGCACTTTACAAAAGTGAGCAATATTGAATTTAATTTAACAGCTTATTTTGACATCACATGCTACTGATTCATTCAAATGATTTAAGAGAAGTTTGTTCAGAAACTTCTCTTAAGACTTCTGCTGGGAGAGTATTCCACGCCACCCATGGCCCTGGCCTGCGATTGCAAACCTGATTCTCATTTATACCGCCCAATTGATTAATAAGATAGAAATAAGGATTATCGTAATAAAAGGGCCTATTTGATCAAATAGACACATCCTTGTGGCCCTGAGTAAAATATAGCAGAATAGGATGCAGGCGGTTTTTCACTGCATAATACCCGATATCCTCCATGGATGCGAATCGTGGCACCTCACTCTAGGCTCTAGCCTAAAACAGCAAAATACTGAGTTTTGAGAATAGGTGTCTCACAAGAATTTCGGGTGTGCGGTGGTTTGTCTTTGTGAAGAATGTAGAAGTAAGAGAACGGAAGCAGAACTCCGGCGACAACTGTTATCAAGTGTAGCCTATCGCCTCCGTATCCGGTTGGCTGGGACATAAACTGCGGATGCCTCCCGGGAGCCTCGGTCTCGTCGTCAGAACTAAGGAATGCGAACCTGACTTGGCAGGATGCGTAGAAGCTGACAGATGCCCGGAGGCTCTCTGCGGACACACGCTCCAACTATGAAATATTGCCGTAAAAATCCACAAGTCGACCTTGTCGGATTCGAGCCTATGACCTCAAATATGGCAGGCGAACGCGCCAACCACTACACGAGGCGGACTCGTCACTAGAGTGAAAAACACCCAGAACTGTATTCGTAACGCTTGTAATGTTTGGACACAGAACAAACCGTTCTATCTACTTCAAATTAATTCAGTCTCATAACAAGCATTTTGATTTATAAAAGAGAAATATTGTATACTACAAATACCGATAAAAATATGTGAAATGGATTCATAAAAATGTTTTCATTCATGATTTTAAAAATAAAATAGGTTGAAAATGTCTCCACAAAAACACACGTTTGGCTTCGACAAATATGACATCAAGATTCGTGAGAAATTTGTATTCAAATTTAAACGCTCACAAAAGTAAAAATTTAACCAAATCGTATTAAGGGCGTGGCCAACGCAATGAACTGTTTTTGCAGGAATTTTAATTATAAATTTAACTAATGTTACTAATAAGTATAAACAAAACATATTTTAAATTTGAAGCGCTAACTTTGCGGTTATTCATTATAATAAAATAAATAAAACAACTTTGTTTTTAACCATTATTTTTTTATTTTTTTCCACCGACCAGTTTCAAAGCAAACAAGCTTCTTCCTCAAGGTTTACGTAACTAGTTATATTTTACTTGACAGTATATCATAGACCCATATTATTTATAATTGTAAAAAAAGTGATATTTCCTTCATATTCAGAGTACGCTAGAGAAATGCTCTAACATCAGCGCGCCCCTTTCAAGAATTATTCCTTTAAAAATAAATGGATCGATGCAGTCTCATATTATTGCACTTAAAAAGAAAAGCCATATTCTCATTTTTGTGTAATTCTTTACATCTCGTACTTAAAATAACACAATACATATACTAGAGTTGATTAATGCACTGGAGGGGTGGACCCCTGACCGATTTCGAAGCAGACGAGAAAAAATGGGTACCTTACTTTCATCCATCAATGCTCCAACATTTCTATATCTTCCTGGCGTGGAACATTTGTCCGACCCCTGTCGACTACTCTAATCGAGCAGTGAGAGAGCAATCGGGGAACAGAATTATTTGAATAGTCACCTAAGATCTAACGTAAGAAATATTTGAGTACCTTTCTGTAATAGCTCGATACTTAATGCAACTGAACTCGGAAAGGGAGATTCGGCAAAATGAGAACTCTCAGCCTCCACACAGTAGCGGGGTTCTTTAAATACCCGGGCTCGTTTGGAGGGCGAGGGCTAATTTGCGAAGACCAGTCACCGTACATCTTCACTCATCTTATTGACCTTATATTTCTGAATAAAACATTACTTAAACGCAATGTGTTATTTCTCATCCAATTTGACTACACGAGAACTGCTTTACAAGCAGATCACGGCTTGTGTTTTAAATTCAGTACTAATAGTCATCGAAGATCGTTTGCAATAATAACACTGTTTAACACAAGATTATATATATTAAGAGATGGCGAGGAAGCTAGTGCTATGGGAAATAGGATATAAAAAGTGTTTTCATATACGCGGTAAAAATTAGAGCTTTTATTAGTATGCAGAAGTTTCTCAAAAATGTATAAAAATAGAACAATAACCAATCAATTGTAGCATTGTATGTAGATTTTCGGTTTCCGGGTAGCCGTGTTTATCAGCATTTAGTGTTTTGCCCGGTACAGTGTTCTCCTGTTAATTGTCAAAAAAACACAGACTCTAGACGTCACGGGCGGTGTAATTTCATAATTACAAAACTTACACAGCAATAACATCATCATTCCCTTTCCGCACCTAACGGTGCATAGGGAACTGCATTGGTACAGCAATCGCAGCATATCTTGATCATTTTTGTTACATGAAGGTAAGATGATCAGTCTTACTACGCTCCAGGTGCCAGTCCAGGGACTATGAAATATTCTAGTGTGAAAAACAGTAATAATATAATACATGAAAACAGAAAAAAAAAAAAAAAAATTATCTATTGACAAATAAAATTTTAAAAAAACATTGGAACTTCCTCGCCGACATTTCTCATATGGCGGGGCATTCAATATTTAGGCATCGACCCCCGGCGTGAGATACTCATTTTAAATACAGTTTTACACTGCAATATTTGTCTGTTCCTGACTGGCTCCAAAGCGTAAGATCGATCATCTTACCTCCGTGCAGGCGATAATCGAGATACGATGCATTTGGTGTTCCAATGCAGTGCCCTATGCGCCACCGGGTGCGGATGAGGGAGTGGCGACACATTAGATGGATATAATGCAGATTTTGACCACCTTTGAAAACATTGAAGGAAAAAATTAAGTAAAAAAAAGTCGAGGATCACCTGTTTTATTTTTTAATTAATAGATCATTTATTTATTTTTACACATGCACACGAGTTTGACGTGATATTTTGTCATAAATTACACACAAACGCATGTAAAAAATGAAGAGTAATTTATATAAACATACAAAATTGTCGACTTGCAAGAATTAGTAAAAATTTACTGCGCATATTTTTTCGTATAACATCTAACTTAGGCATAATTTGAACGGAGAAATTGTAGTACTTTGTCGGTATTGACGAGTTGCCAGGCGTTTGTTTTCTACAACCGACCGCAATAGTAAAATCATCGAAAATTCAGCAGCCTTAAAAGACGAGAAAAAAAAATGGATGTTCACTATTGCGTTCAGTGTTAACGATTATAAAATAAAATATGTGATGATTGATAATTCATCTAATGATTACTTTAAATAATGCATTTTTTAAAATATGTTACACTCTGACAATTCGCGGTCAAGTGATACGTTGCGTACCGAGAATTTTGAGCGTAGATGAAGTTGTATTTATTATAAATTATTTTTAGTATCACAATAGATTTAATTGTAACTGAAAGCGATGTTTATTTAATACCTATCAAAAGCCCTTTTTTAATGTTTCTTTTTGGATAGCTACATACCTCGGGTCAAAGTAGACTTACATTTAGAACTAATTTCAACAGTCTATGAGTCTGTCGACCGATGCTAGGGTGGAACAAATATAGAGAACGAGGAATAAGTTCCTTCAGCCACAAACTGACGTATAAAAAATCATTTTGTTTCGACAAAAATCAGGATCACAGTAAAAATAATCATGCAGAGAGAATCCGAAAATTCGCAAGCAAAAGTATACATAAATAATATTCAATACAATTATGTAATTTTTATTCCTTTCCTTTTGGCTGTTTCTGTTCTCGTACATTTAAAAAAAAAACAAATATATAAATTTACAAATAATATTTTGATAACAAACGCAGAAATAGGAACCAACCTTTTTTTTTTAACATCGGGCACTTACAAGTTAAATGGATTTTTGAGCATAAACACAAAAGTGAATAAATAAATATATTATAAACACGAAATACAAGTCATCGGTGTTCACAATTGCGGTGTTTACGCTCGCAATAATTTAAATAGTATTCTGATAGCTACTGCTGATGAACAGATTGTGGCAACATTATATAAAGACACAAAACTAAACAAATCTAAACATTAAAACTAATCAGAAAGTATTGCCTTCAAAAGAAAATTAAGCACCAATGGAAAAAGAATGATGTCGCTATATATCTGAACACGTCACAAATTCCTTACATAATATTACATATATAGTAATAAGGAGAACATAAACCATTACATATATAGTAATAAGGAGAACATAAACCATTACATACTCGGTTGTTTTTTTTTTTTTTACACGAATAATAATACAGAGTAATTTTTATTTGGCAGGAAATAAATACAATTGTTATAGAAGTTTCAAAGACGACTCGTATCGATAAAATTTGCAATAAAAAGGTTAATTACAAATCGGATTTCTCTGCGCGGGTCCAAGTGTCCACTCACTAATATTACACGTTGTGGAATGCGTACCATCGCGGCCTTGCACCGAACTACGCTCCGTTCCCGCCTCGGGGGAGTGACGACGCTAGCAAAGTGAGGCAAATCATACTACCGAGCCGGGCTTCAGTTTCAAGCGTCCTCACTCGCGCTAGTCGTATCCGCAACTACACAAAGTCACACGCACTACACACTCGCGCCTTCCCGCACGGGAGACCGCTCCCGGCGCCGTGTCGCATCCCCGGGGTCGCGCTCGCCTCATTCCTTCTTCTCCGGGGCGGGGTCCTGGGGCGCGGCGGCGGGCGCGGGCGGGGGCGCCGCGTCGGGCGCGGGCGGCGCGGCGACGGGCGCCGGGCTGCCCGGGCCGGGCGTGGCCGCCTTGGGCTCGCTGGGGGCCGTGCTGGCCGCCTGCTGGTTGCCTGACGGGAGAGGGACTACTATAAACAGATTATTGAGGGACAGTGTTAGTGGGTTAGTGCGCAAAATATACGCATGCTACGGGTTAGTACGAGTTTCGTGCGCAAGTATTTTTTAATATTCGACGAGATAATCAGTGGACAGTCCTCAGTCAGAAACGTTTCCGATCTTCAGTTATGTTTCAGTCGGCAATTCCTATCAAAGAATACGGATCATCATTCGGAGGGAGTAAGTATCCTGAATTGTGCTTTAATAGAAAAAAAAAATCTGTATTATTATAATGATTGTTTGACTCGCAGACAGATATCAAAAAATACAAATGCATCATGGATTTAAATATAAAATTCTGTTAATATTATAATTATTATTAAGGATAACTTATACAGCGGCATTTTTGTAATACAATACCTCAAGGGTGCTTTACAAAGTGATTAAATAAATAAATAAATTTAATTGGAACTTTTTAAATTTGTAATTGAAGTAAAAACAATTGACATTATTATCACATCCTATGGATTCATTCAAATGAACATCACTTCACTCTCACAGTTTCGCTCTTCTGCTGGGAGAGCATGCCACGCTATAATAGGGTTAAATATTTTTATAAAATTCGATGGCTTGTTGATGGATTCAAAACATTAGCCTTAATAATTTATTAATATAAAACACCACCAGGGTAAAATTGTTTAAACAATTTAAACAAAAAGTAAGTTAGTTACGCGTGTTTAGTCCAAAGTGTAATTTAGCAAAGGGTCAAATAGTGATTTTTGAATGATTTGAAGTTATGATTGCTTGGGAAAATTTCATTATTAGATAAAAAGGTGTTCATAAAAACGTCCTTTTTAATTTTCCTTATATTCTTGTGTTTGTAAACCTTTTAATGTCCCGTGTAGCATGTTGTCCACATACCAAAATATGAAAATGACACATTTTTTCCCCAGTAGATAACATACACAAGCACACATTTTTAGTTAGAATCAGAAAAATTGGGCAATGGAGGGTTAATGGCATTTACAAATAAACATTTAGGTAATTTTCTAAGTAACTCGTTTCATAAAATTCATAACAGGGAGAAGATTGAAGAAAACCCAAAAAATATTAACTAATGTCAGTAAATAGCCACTTACCGACTTCTTGTGTCTACAGGTATCGAGACATAACCGCCTCTTCATTTACATACACTTTCACCTTTATACATGGTAATAAAAAATAGATCATTGGCATGCAATGTAGTCTACCTTTTCATTTAATATTAACCAATCATGCGACTTTTAACCTCCTAGCCCCTCGCCATTCCAAACCCTCACCCCCACCCACTCTCCAACATACTACTAGATATTATTAACCCAATTTTAGAGCATGTTTGCATCCCCTTTGACTCTTGGTGTAATTTATGTATTTGCATTTTATTTCAATAATTGTACCTTTATATATTATAAAGATTTGTGTTTTCCATTTTTTTAATGGACTAAATCCGTAAATATAATACGGTGAAAGTCTATTTTAGTATTTGCACGCTTGTATAGTGAGTGTCCTGAAGAAGAGACGGGCATGTCTCGAAACCGGTGGACATAAACAATCGTTAAAGTTAACGTTAATGCTTTAAACAAAAATAATGTCAAAAAATTACGATTGAAATAGTGTCGCACACTTGCGCGTAATGGTACTTACTTCTGGGAGGGTTCTGCTGGTAGTAGCCACCGCCCGCGTGGCGCGTGTGCGGGGGGCCCCCTCCCGGGTGTCGATTACCACCGCCCCTGAAAAATTGAAATATTGTAATTTTTTGGTGGAACCGTATTTTGATTACAATAAATAAATTATGGTTTTGTTATATTTTAAAAATTTATTAAAACATAATGAGGAATGTTTTCTATGGCATCACTAAAAACAACTGCCTTATAGATTGCTGCAAAATTGTTTACCAGTTTTATGTCAACTTTTTAAACCATCTTTTTTATAAATTTAAATATTTTTATTGTTACATTTTAAAAATCGAAATTTATTGATAATAAAACTTTATTGTTCCTAAACATTTGTCAACTGCGTACCATGATTTGTACAAGTCAATAAAACATTTTTGTTCAAATGAAAACTAAAACTGACGCTTAAGGAAGACACTTAAACAACATTGTCAATTACACTGCACCTGCTTTGAAGACAATAATTTATCTTCATTCGCGTGGCACACACGGTGGCGCGCGGACCGCGGTACCATTATTACGGCGTAATTTAGGCTTTTTTGACGCATCAAATGAATTCCGAAAAATTTTAAACGTAAAACCGGGTTGATGAAAAATGTAAAAAAATGTCAATTGGGGGGAATATTTGTATAAGAATGTATGAAGAAAGATGGGTCCTGAACATTTCGGTGTAAAAAGCGGGATAGCGTAAAATTGAGGGATGTAAAAATTAGGTTTTACTGTATCATATTATCAGCACTATGATTTTTAATGTTTTGTATTTCTGAGATAACTCCGCGTGTGACGTCAGAGGTTCTCTTCCGCTAATTCTCGATCAGTTCTTCCCATTGGTCTATCGACGGCAAGCAAACCAGAAATCTTCCATAACTCTCTTATCATCGGTTGATTCATAAGAACTAGTGACGTCGTTTAAAGTAGTTCGTATTTATTAAAATATTTTTTGCACATTTTCAGGAAACTTTGCCGTACAATTTAATTATTCAATTTTTCCATGCGCAAGAAAACATTAATTGTATTCGATTTCCCGTGGGGCTGAAAAGTTCCTCATTAAAATATTTTAAGCAAATTTCCCATTTGGCCTACGTAACAATATTTGGAAAATAAATGGTGTGTTGAAACTGCGGTTACCTGCTGGTGTTGTAGGCAGGCGGGGGCTGGTGGTGCGGCAGGGGGGGCGGGCGCTGGATGGGGGGCGGGTAGCGCTGCTGCTGCTGGAGCCCTCCCCGGCTGATTGCCATGTTGAGGGACGCCTGGCGCCCGTTGGGCTGGATCACCTGCGAGAGGTGCTTTATTCCATTACATTTTCATACATCGCTAGCCCGAAGCAACTGTTTTGATATCTCCGAAGAAGACATTCTGAGGTAATAGGACTTTTAGGTTTACAAAGGGTGTGGCCGAACTAAATTACTTGAAGTAGATTATGAAAGATATGTTTTCAAATAGGTAAACCATCTAACTTTAATTAATTATTATTTGAAAACAATAATTTTACAAGGTTTTACCTATAAAAATGTTTTCTTATACCTGGTAAAAATAGAGCATTGAATTGTACAGCGAAGTTTCTTAAAAATGTATGAAAAAAAAAACAAAAATGATTTTAATTAAAACGAACTACATTGAACGACGTCACTAGTTCTTCCGAATCAACCGATGAATGGGTGTTAGATTTAGGGTGGATAGATTTCTGGTTTACAGGAAGTAAATTCACCAATCGGCAGAACTCATCGAAGAGATCTTGCGACAAATATATCTTTAAAATGTTTTGGCTTAGTTTAATAGAATATTAATTTAAAAAAACACAGAACTACCTCATAGCGAACTTATTTTTCCCTAAGTTTGAAATGGAAAATAAACACACATTATTTGTATTTACCACAAATTACAAAAATGTTCTATTATAAGTTTAACAAACATTATAAAAGTTCAGCTCTTTTATTTCACAACAGACAGAGGAATTAAAGAAATATGGCGTAAGTATAGCCTGTGAGCTCGCCAATACATGACAGATGACATTAACATAACCATAGAAAAACATAGCAGTTGAGCTCTCAGAAGTAAAGCAACGTGAATGCAGCAATGCTTGAACTACATGTCAATAATATTCTAATAATAAATAATATTATTTGGCCATACGGAACTTTAAAGCACACCTTGGTTTAATTACTAATAGTATTTTATCGGTTAGGTAGGTGTATTTAAAAAAAATGTTGCGTACCTGAAAAAAGCACAAATAATTATGTTTTTGTAAATGATGTCAGTAGCGACACTCAGAGAGTGGCTTTGTGACGTTTTGACATTTTTTATAAGAAATTCATGGCGTAGCCGAAATACTGTTATAAAAACGAGGATGTTTTTGTTGATTGACGTTAGCAGGCGCTACCCAGGGGCGACTTTGTGACGTGAGAAATTATTTAAAAAAAGAGATTTATGGCAAAGCCGAAATATTGTAATTAAAACGAGGATGTTTTTGTTGATTGACGTTAGCAGGCGCTACCCAGGGGCGACTTCATGACGTGATGAAATTATTAATTTAAATATTTTTTTCATTTTACATAACGTAGCCAAAATAAGAAATTGCGTGGTGTTTCGAAATTTAACCGTGTTGGTAGCCGCCTAGTTACAATATTATTTTTGTATTTGTAAAACTCCTGTTTTATAATGTTTATGTATTTATCGCTATAAGAATTAAACTAAAGATAGTTTTTACTTTTAATAGCTATCCGTTTTTTAAATTATGTTTGTAACACTCAGTAATATTTATTTTTCAAGTATTCAATGTTATTTTTGCATTTTAATTAATATTGTTAATATAAAGCGTATTTTTATTTATTCGAATTTACTAGACTGTTTTTATTACAAAAAATAAAAATGCATATTTCTCTATGTATTTTTCTGTTATAAACAATCTATTAAAATAATACACATCAAATTTCCATTGTCTGTTGATTTTATTTGCAATCTTCTTTTTTTTCGATGGTTAAAACTCTAGGAAATTCAAAGACAATAAAAAATTTACTGTCATATATTGGCGAGCTCACACGCTATACATAGCCCAGAAATATGAATTTCAAACACAAGCAAAACGGTGAATGTTACACAGTGTGTACAGTGTATGTAAATGCCTAGACTTCTATATTTCCTTTTCTAAAATGCTCTCCATCTCTGTTGTAGTATGTCAAGTGCTATTTCGTTGGATTTTTTTATTTTTTCAATGTAATATTCAACTTGCAAATAAAAATGTAGTTTCTGTAAGTGAACGTAAGTGTGATAAACATTATAAGCGATCCAGGAACATTTTTGCAACCGCAGATAATATCGTGGGGTAATTACTACAACCGAGGGACTTAAGAATCAGCATGTATGGAGTGCAGAACTTGTGTAATTAGTAGAATTTAGTGTAATTTAGTATACAGCGCGACGTCTGTAATCCGTACTTGCTGTATGTGCTGGTATTGCTGGTACTTGTGGTGCGGGGGGCTGTGCTGCTGCTGCGGCTTGGCGAAGGGCTGCGTCGGCCCCTTGGGGGGCTGCGGCGCGGGCGGCGGCGGCGCCCCCTTGGGGGACGGGGCCCCCCCGTGCCCTCCTGACGCCTGCTGCGCGAACCCCGCCCCGCCCAGCTGGCAGAACATTCCGTTGTTCTGGTGCTCCTAGAGACAATTAATTTATTCACATCAAATTAAGTTACATTTTACATAATAATTGTAATTATGAACTTATTACGAGTTTTTAGGCTGTGCCCATAATGAGCCTCATTATGGGCACAGCCATTATAATGGATGTTCGGAGGATTAAAAAATAAATAAATTGTTAATGCACTATCAAACTAAACCAAAGAATATATTTGTATCGTATTACCATCGCATGTGTAATTTTTACACTAGTTCTGTTTGGTGATTTGTCTCGATTGGTGAGTTGGCTTCCCAGAAACCGGGAATCTATCACAACACCCAATCATTGGTTGATTTAGAAGAACTTGTGACGTCATTTAAAGTACTTCATTTTTCAACAATATTTCGAGTCTATCCAAATTTTTGTAGATAAGAACTGGATTCAACCCCCTTGGGAGTTATCAATATATTAAAACAGAACGAATACATAACAGAATATGGAAATTTAGGCATCCCAGAGCTTATGACCTGTCATTGGCTGGTTTAAGTGGCCACTTTACACATTGTGTAACATTCACCGTTTCGTACATTCCTTCGATTCTTCCATTTTGCCACTAGGCTTTACTAATGTAGGTGAAATAATTCGGTCAGAATGTCACCCTCATCAATAAAGGTTTCCGCTTTTTAACATAGGAATATTCCTATATCTATATAGATGGAATGGTGAATGTTACACAGCGTGTAAAAACTGGCCAATGATGGATCATAAGCCATGTAAATGCCTAGACTTCTATATCCCCTCTAGTCTAATTTTTACCGCATGTAAGAAAACATTTTTCATATCCAATTTCCCATAGCATTTTCTCATTAAGAAGGTAAGTTTCCGAGTTTGAATACTCATCTTTTATGTCTTTATTATATTATATAACGATTATTCGAAAATGAATTAAAAAACTCTTATATCATTACATAATTTTGAATTCACTATCCTAACTTTTTTTGATATTGAATTTTATAATAAATATACCAAGTCTTAAAAGATGTCGCAAAAGCGATGAAACCGATCACTGGTTATTCCAAATTTGTGAGAGCGGTCGTCTTTAATTACTAAAATAAATTGCAATGAGCTTCCAACAAGAGTTTTCACTAGCAAACTAGCGTGTTATAATTCGGATTAGAATTGCTAAGGCTGCGCTTGTCCGTTACCTGGAGGGGGCTCTTGAGCTGCTGGGGCCGCGAGGGGTGCTCCTGCTTGCCCGCATACTGTGGCGCACGCCCATACTGCTGCTGTATGGCGGCTGCCATCTGGAAGGGCGACGACAGCACCTGAGACGAGGACACAAACATTACTTCAATTCTACGGTGAAGTTATAAGCCGCTTTCTTCATCTAACATTTATCAATATATATTGAATGGCCGCTTAAGGTCATAACTGCCAACACGTAAAGTAATGTTGGCATTAATGACATTTCATAATGAAAGATACTTAAAATAGGGGACAAAAGATTCTCTTTCTGTTTAAGCTCTCATAATTTTATGCGTTACGAGAAAATTTTCTTTGAATTTGAAGATACAAAATATGAACTTTAATTGTGTTAGTGGAATTTATAATTTTTTTTTAATGTTTTATGGGTTCTGTCTCTAGTTAGATTGGTAATGATACTAAAAATAAAAAAATATATATATATTGTATGGATATACGTGTATATGGTTTCAGTGTGACAGGGGGTCACATCTGAAATCACAACTATCGGTATGATCAAGATGACATATGAAATTTTAAAAAATGGTTGCTTAGTTCTGCAGAACGCAGCGCTCTGCACTCCTGCTTTCTCCACTGCAGAAATAAGCGAAGTTTTTTTTTTTTTTTTTTTAAATTTTGAAACACTTCTAAATTATTCTTTTAAATATGCCTATATGTCTCTTGCTCATACTGATCATCGTAGTTTCGGATGTGACGAAGTTTACCACACGCTGCATGTGCTCTTTGTAACAGGAATTTCAAGATGTAGTTTGTTTGGCTTTATTTAAAAAGCAATTTTACTCTAACATGTACTTTTTATGAAATTTATTAATAATAAAAAAAAAATATATCAACTATGTTGGGAATCGAACCCGAGAGCTCTCGCACGGTAGGCAGATGCGCTGACCATTACACCACGAGGCTGACAAAAGATAATAAACAAAAAGAGCTATTCTTTAATTAATTAAATAAAAACGCAACACTTTTATATGTTAGGCGCAGAGGGAAGGACAATAGCGCGCATAGACAGAATCATTATTTTGCAAATTGCAGTATGTTTCCATCTTTTTTTTTTTTTTTTAAATTCTGAAAGTGATTTGGATAGCCAGAGTTCCGATAGTTGGAGTTCTACTATATTTGTAATGAACAATTTTGGAAAATAGGAATAACCTTGGGGTAGAGCAGAATTCCAACGTTGGATCTCTGATCTATATTTCCTGTCACTTTCACAACCTGACTTATTAAATCGCGTATTAAAACACATAATTTTTTTATTTCTATCTATCTCAGTTTGTTCCCCACTCCCGGAGAGGCTCAGCCCCCAGAGAAAGGGGCAGAGCGCGAGGTCCGAGCGTGGAGGTACCGTACTGTAGCACACTTATGACTCAAGCGTTTCCTAAGTGAATCAGAAACGGATCTAAGGAGCGTGCACGGCATAGGAGAAGCGGCGGGAGCGGCTTTACCTGGGAACCGAAGCTCTGTATGCTGGCACTATTGTGGCTCTGGTTCGGCTGCCCAAACTGGATGCCGTAGCTGGCCGACACATTCCCGGGCTGCTGGTAGAATCCCGTCTGGCCGCCTGGAAAAAAAATCAACAGTTAATTTATTTTTAACTCGAATCATTTTGAATATTTTATAAACAAGCTTTTTCAAGAAGTGTTTTTAATTTTTTTTTAAATTGTTTACAAATAGAATTTACATGTCCTGCAGCTACAGAGCGTATGAGAGTAAAAATCTAGACCCCATTTACAGTTTAATTTAGATAAAATATAAAGATTAACAACACTAAAAGTTTTGCAGCTGCGAAGCGCATGGACTAGAGTAATTCTAACAACATAAATTATATTATGTCATTTCTTTTGCCGTTAATTTAATTACAGTAAAACATCGTTTTTACGTTCCTCGATTTTAGGTTTTCCCGCTTTTTACACCGAAATGTTCAGGACCCATTTTTCTTCATACAAATATTTCCACAAATTAACGTTTTTTACATTTTTCATGACCCCGGTTTTACGCTTAAAAATTTTCGGAATTCATTTGTTGTGTCAGAAAAGCTAAAATTATTTCGTAATAAGATTCGTGTGCCACGCGAATGAAGAATAAAAACGGGTAAACAATGATGCTATAGAAAAAAGTTGTATGGTATAAATAAAATTTCCCAACATTTAGGGGAAAAAATAATTTGTTATTTTATGCAAATTCTATCTTGGTTTTTTAAAAATAATTTTGGCATGCTGTTTTTAGATCAAATAAAAAAACAGATTACATAATATTGTTTGAAAAAATATAAAAATATTTTTAGTGAAATCATTGAAAATAGGTAAAAAAAAAAATTGTCAATTTCCACTTATCACCGTTTTTGCAATTTTTCTGGAAGTATATGCAAAGTTTTTAGCAAATCAATTTTATTTTTATGCAATTCCTATTTTTTCCATACATTTTTCATTTCCTCACTTTAGCGTTTTCCTCAGTTTTACACTTTTTTTCTTGCTCCCTTGAAAATCGTAAAAAGGGGGTTCTACTGTATTTTACATTGCTTTTTTTCACAAACTGTGTACTTTCAATTACTGTTTTATCACTATTAATATCATGTCATCAAATTTTGATTTACCTGTTATTTTCATAAATAATCAATGTTTCAATGAATGGCACATAATTTAATGTATTTGCCTAAATAAAGTATTATAGATACATTGTTTTTCATTCAATATTCGACATTACTTTTTATACTAAAGTCCGGGGAGGAATTAGGGAGCGGGCTGGGCGGTTAGAACAAAAAAAACATTGAAGTCCCACAGTATTTTGTTGGTCCATATTTTAAAGTCCAATAAATTGTGTTTTACTTGAAGAGATACATTTGAAACAGTTTTGCAACAAATTTGACTTCCAGCATTTCAGTTTTAAGGTACAGATATTATAGCTCTATGTTTTTATATCGGGACAAGAGACAGGAGATAAGACAACCTTTCTATTGTCTGGGACTAGTTTACTATTTATGGATAGTGGTTGGAAAGGAAAGATTTTTTTCATATAGTTGATTATTCAGTGGTGAATGGTGATATCATTTACAGGTAACCTATAAAAAAAATATCATATATTTGTACCTACATAGAAGATACATAATAAAATGCAAGTAATATATCTGTAAATTTCTCTGTGGTTCTGTGTGATACAACAACTCTCATCCATGAAATCAACTCAAACGACGTAACTTCGTGATATATTATATTATCCATTACTTTAATACATAACTTTCTCTGTGGTTCTGTGTGATACAACAACTCTCATCCATGAAATCAACTCAAACGACGTAACTTCGTGATATATTATATTATCCATTACTTTAATACATTAGCACAAAAATTAAAAATAGCACTATGAATTCAGTCGATATTAGGTATTCAATTGAAATGTCAACTGGTCAAATTGTTCTAGAAATTAAAAGTGCTAAAAATGGCCGCGTCGAGCGCCATATGTCCTGCAATATGACGCATGAAAACAATGTTTGAAATACTGTTTTCTAAATCAAGAATCTTCAAATAATTTGTGTAATCCGCAAGTTTAATCTAGGAGAAAAAACCCGCACAGGGGTTAAGACATCAAAATATAGTATACTTATTTGTATGAAAAAATAAGCTGGAATAATCAGCTAGTTTCTTGGCTCACCGCAGGCGCTGGGCACGCTTTATTAATATTAATATTAATATTGGGATAAAATTACCAACGGTGGAAATAATTTAAAATGAAAAAAAAGGATTAATTTATTTATCTGTAAATAAAGTTACAGTAAAACATTATTATGGTTAGTCAAATATAATGGTAAGCTGCGTATAATCGCTTCTATACACCGTTTTCCCCTGTGATCTTTGCCCGGCTAGCAATCCATACCATGTAGGTAATCCTATGAGCATCTACATGCGTAAGCAGGGCTAGCACACCCATGTGTTACAATAATCGATGAACTCTCTCCCGACGCACTCACCCGTGTTCTGCGAGTAGTAGTTGGTGGGGGGCGGCGGCGCGGCGGGCGCCTGCGGCGCGGCGCGCACCAGCGAGGGCGGGGGCAGGGCGGCGGCGTACGGCGGCGGCGCGGCCGCGTCGTGCGGACTGCCGTACCCCAGGTACTGCTGCGTCTGGTACGTGCTGCCCTTTGTTCCTGGTGCATTCGCTATTAGTTAGTCATAAATATAAATATGTGCATGTTACATTTTGTATCCATTTCCCTATCTGAACCCGGTGGTGCATAGGGCATTCCGTTGGTGAACCGAATGCGGCGTATTTCGATCATCTGTTAGATCAGTCCTTTACTTCAGGAGCCAGTCCGGGGGAAAATGAGAAGTTCAGTGGATTTTTGTTTTTTTTTTTATTTGTCTATAAACCATCAAACTATGTTTTAAAAAAACACTTTTTGTAATTTTGAAATTATTCCACACGTGATATCACAAGTTCTCGTTGGAGAGTTCCGCTTATTGGTGAGTCGGCTTCCCGGAAACCGGAAATCTATAACAACACTATTATCGGTTTATCCAAGTGAACTTGTGACGTAGTTAATTTTTAATTGAACTTTTTTGAAAATTGAACTCCTCATTATAGCACGTTGTTACGTGTTGTGATAGATTTCCACGTTTAGTGTATTTTGACGGCTACAGGATATACTTTTAAATGGCACCTGTCACCATAACCTACCGATGACAAGTCGTGATGTCACGTAAAAACTTAAGATACATAAAAATATTTTTGGCAATCGGGTTTCGTCTAGTTTGAGATTGTGGCATTTAAGTGGAGCCTTGAAAACATGATTTTCTTGCCTCATAATATGGTTTTCCTCAGATCAATTTACACTAGGAAGGATCCATTGGATAATTTAACCATGAATAATCATTGGCAACGAGGAATAGGTAGTCAGTATGTGTAATATTAAATGTTCAGAGTAATAATTTCCTAGTGTTCAAAATATTTGGCTTGGTTTTTAGTTTAACAAATGTGTAATGGACGGTTTCGGTTAACGCTCGCAATTCTCAACCCGGGTACCCTATGGCCCACCGTATTCCTGTAATCTGTAGATAAGTTCGTGGTCAATACTTAAGTTTTGAGATATGGCAATATGGTGTGAATGTGTCAAATCTGACATTGTCATCGTAAAGTTTGCCATTTTTAATGGTAAACATAGTTAGAACGTTTTGTCATACGAGTGATATTTGTGATTCAACAATGTTTGATTATGTCCAAATGCTTGCAGACTGGCTGGATTTCCAATTCAACAATGTTTGATTATAATTACTACCTGGTAAAAGAAGAAGTATAAAAATTAAAAATTGTTTTCAGGCGTTGCCTAGTAGGTGATTTGGTTCAGCCGGATGAATCTCACCCACGTGATAAAGGTTTCAGCTCTTTTACTTCACAAAAGTCAACAGATGGAAGAGTTGAGGAAATGTGGATGTTCAAACATAGGCAGAATGGTGAATGTTACACAGTGTGTAAAGTGGCCACTTAAACCAGCCAATGACAGGTCATAAGCCCTGTAAATGCCTAGACTTCCATATTCCCTTCTCAAAAATTTTTCCCTCTCTGTTGAAATAAATTTAGATATTTGTGATGTTTACAGGTACTTGAAAAATTAATTTTGTTAAAAAATAAAACTAAATCGTAAACATTTTCGTGCGAAGATTTTCTATGACTTTCGACGTAGATTATTCGAGTATTTGGTAAGATAACTAACTGATTCAAGTCTCATCTGTGAATGTGAGCGCTTGAAAATATGCCGCCGCGTACGGGTGCCAGCAAACGTACTCTATCTATGCTTAGCAGTGAAAGAGCTAATAATATGCACTTTCCATTATGCTGTATCCCAACTCAACACTGGGCTCTTGGCCTCATAGAGTTAGGGAAGAATAAATAAAGATTATACCTATGGCCCCGATCTGCTGCGTGGAGGGCTTCACGCTGGCGGACATGAGGGAGTTGGTGGAGCTGGAGATGAGCACCGTGCTGGGATTGGTTCCGAGTTGGCCCGACTGCCCGAAGGCGGCGCTGCCGGCCGCTTGGAACAGATCTTGCTGCAAAATAACAACAACACAAATTACTATCGATTCGTTACATTAGCAAGATGAACTAGAAAGATATTGAAAGGAGGGCGAGCGATGGGTGAACGGTGCACTGATATCAATATTGAATCGCAGGAGGCGAAATTAGCAGTTCACAGTGATGGAAATGCGATCTCTCAGGCAAATGAGTGGTATGATTGGTGCACAAATTTCGGGGTCTGCGTATCGTGTGAGGCCGAGACAAGCGTCGGTTTGGACGTGTAGAGCGAATGGACAGCAAAAGAATGGCTAAAAGGATTTACGAAGTGATTATCGATAGATGCTAAAACTGAGGAAGACAGTTGAACAGTTGAAGAAGGACATGTCAAAAGTCGGAATAATCGTCATGCAAGGACTGTATGCAAAATCAGAGTGATGTGGCATTCTATCCTCTCTTGTCTATGCCTACAGAGAAACAGCATGATTATTTGTTTGTAAAAAATATTTCTTAAATTTTATAATTACTATGACTGCCCCCCGCATGAGATGTATCAATTATATCCCAACACCAATTTACGGAGTCATAACTGGAAGCTCTATCTTCCCCAATTCCACCTCAATCCCAAGATAAACTTCCTTTCCAGCGGGGTAGTGTCAGACTGGAATAAATTTCCAAGCCTAATTGTTAATTCCATTTTAGTCAACCAGTGCAAAAACCGTTTGGATGCTTTTTTGAAGGAAGAACTCGGACAAACAGCGGTACACGAGATATAGGCGGACCTATAACCAATAGTAATAAAAATAATTAATTTGCTAGTTAAAATATTTAAAGAAATGATTATTACTCACCATTCTATACTGGCCCTGCAGCCCCTGAAACATGTCCTGCTGGTAGTTGTAGGGGGCCGAGCCCGCCCCGTAGGGCCCGCCCGGGAAGCCCCCGTATTGGCTGCGGCTCTGGTCGATCTGGAAGGCGTTGTACAGCCCCCCCTGCGACGGCATCTGCTGCGACGAGTTGAGCAGCTGCTGCGAGGAGTTGAACACCACGGTGGGCGGCGACGGGATGGCGGAGATGCTCCCGTACTGGCTGGGCTGGTAGTTCAGGTGGTTGTACGCGTGCTGCATGGGCGGCGGCGACAGACCCATGACCCCGCCCATGGCCTGGGACATGTTCTGCCCGATGAGCGTCGCCTGCATGTTCTGCAGGGCACTCTGCGTCATGCCCTGGCTTACGGAATGCAGAGCCTGCTGCGTCGGTTTCACCTTGCACACGTTGGTCGTCTGGCTGTTGACGTTGTTTCCGCCGGGGGAGAAACCCTGCGACTGTACGTCGACGGAGGTCTGGTGGTCTTCGAAGCTCGCGGCGAACTGACCGCCGGAGCCGGCGCTCATGTGCGCGTGCTGCGACATCGCGTGCGGGGAGCCCAGCTGCTGCGATAGGTTGTGCTGGTTGGCGAGAGTGTGCTGCGAGTTCATGTGGTGAGCCGACATGCTGTGCTGGGAGGACAGACTGTGCGGGGAAGACAGACTGTGCGGGGAAGACACGGACATGTGCTGGGTTGCGAGATTGTGCTGGTTCATGTTGGATTCGTCTTGGTTCGTGTGCTCGATTACAGTCGGCATGGAGGTATCCCAAACTTTTTTCACGCTGGCGATTTTCATATTGAGCTCTTGATCGGTCGCTGTGGATATGGTGTTCTGGGAGGGGGAGCTCATCGCGTGGATGGATCGCGGCAGCACTAGGCTTTTTGCCGCCTTATCCTCCGTTAGTTGGCTCAATTCAGAATCGAAAGCAAAATCGAGCTTCATATCGGAGGAATCTTCCGAATTTTTCGATACAAACGAAATGGGTAGTTGAAGAGAGGCGTCCTGCACGGGTCGGGAGTTGTCCCCCGAGATTAAATCAGATATGAACGGAACAGCTTGCGGCGTGTCGGTACTAAAGGCGAGTATTTGACTTTCGAGATCAGATCCTTGGTTGTTCAACGGCACCATAGTCTTGGGCGTAACGCACTGTTGAAGTTTAGTCGGGGCGCCGTTAGTAGTGGGAGATTGCTGCTGTCCGACGGGAGAAGACACAAATTTCTGCTTCAGGGCTTCGGGTGCGGACTTGTAATTAGTGTTCTCGAAGATGATGGTCTGAACGGGCGTCGTGGTTCCGTCCAGTATACTGGACTTGTCGATGTTGACCAGACTGCCGGGCGCCTTCTGTTCGATGGCGATGGAGTTGTTGGGGGTGCTACGCTGGCTAGACTGGGCGGAGTGGTTCTCAGTTATGCCGATGTCGTTGGATTCCATATTACCGATAGCGGCGTTCATTACGATTTGTTCATTATCTACGTTCCCTCGGAGCGCCTGGTTGATGGGTTTATCCCAGGCGCTGATGGTAGACGGCGGGATAGGATTCAGTTCGGAGTTAGGGCCGGGAGGATTGAATCCTTGGCCTATCTGCTTCTGAATACGATTGTGTTCCCTTTGCTTCGCCAGACGAGGCGGCAGGACAATTTGCCGCTGGCGATCAAACTGAGAGGGCTTGTTGGAATTCTGCGGTGGTCCCATCTGGCGCTCGGCGGAAGTGTGCTGCGGACCGTTGACCTTCGCAGTATTCGGGGGACCGGAGCTGACTCTTCCGCTGCCGCTGCCGCCGGACTTCTCGCTAGAGCTTCTAGTCGAGGAATTATTTCTTTGACCCTCCGAAGGTTTGCCCTGTTGGGGCTTCTGAGATCTGTTCTGTTGAAGGGTGTCCTCTTTCGGAGGCTGTCCTCTCGAGTCTTTAACGTTTTTCTTACTTCTAACTTCCTGGAATCCATCGTCGAGGGTCTCGTGTTCTTCGGGTGCGTCCTTATCGGATTTCTTAATGTCCTTGTTGGACTTGGAGGTTGAAATTTTCAGATCGTTCATGGCATTCGCTACAGCGTTTGTGTCGTTATACTTGACGTCCTCCACTCTATTGACCCCGGTGGTGGATGAACCGAACGGCACGATGTCTTTCTTGTTGGATTGATTGTTTCTAGTGATACTTCCAGCGGAATTCTGCCGGTTGGTGGAAGTGTTGGCATTGCGATTCTGGGGTTGCATATTGGGTTTCTTGTCAACATTAACGGACTTGGCA
Organism: Micrasema longulum; assembly: GCF_059751315.1. Lineage (NCBI taxonomy): Eukaryota > Metazoa > Arthropoda > Insecta > Trichoptera > Brachycentridae > Micrasema > Micrasema longulum. The sequence goes on from NW_028278030.1 coordinate 45,554, forward strand.
TTCGCTTGCTGATCTCCCTGCTTATTGTTCTGTTGCTTGTTTCCTGGTTTGGATTGCTTGGTTCCGCCTTCCGAGTGCTCCGAGGTAGTCTCCCAAGCCTCTTCCTCTCCACTGCCGCCAGTTCGGTTCCTGCTTTTCCCATTCTTGTCTTGCATCCGCGGAGGGACACCTCGTCTCTCTCTGCCGATGATGCCGGCGCTGAGAGCTTGCTGCTTGAGCTTATTTTTCTCGTCCGAGCTGAGGTTGTCAGCCTTGGAAGGATCATTATCTGACGCGTCCGCAGACTGAGGATGACCGAAGGGGCTTTTGGAGCTAGGGGGCCCGGGACCGTAGCCCATGTGGACGGAACCCCGTCCCCTGAAGCTCCCTCGTCCCCGACGAGACGGTTCACCTCTCGGAGCGAAGGCTTCCCGTCCCTCTCCTCTGCTATCGTGTCTTTTCCTCTGGCCACCACCGGAAGACTCATTAGGAAATGGTCGACCTTCGTTCTGATTGGAGTTTTGGTTCCCTACGCTCCTGTTCCTTTCATCCTTTTCGGACTTCTTCATCTGTCCCTTGGGGCTCCTGGCGCTCCTCTCCTTGTCTCTTTTCTGTTCGGGATGATGGTGAGCCTCGTCACCGCTGACCTCGGACTCGCTGTACATGGAGTCCCTGTTCGACCTGCCACGACCCGGGCCCCGCCTGCGGGAGTCCCCTCGGTGGCTTTGCCAGTTGTTTCCTCCCCTGTACACCACCAAGCCTCTCCGGCTTCCGCCCGAGTCCAGCCGGTTTCTGCTTCCCATGGAAGACTTCTTTTCAGATCCCGAACTGCTCAGCTTTCGTTCCGCCCTTTCTTTCCCGGATTCTTGATACTTAGAATCATTGCTCCTATCCACATCCTTATCGTCAGACTTATTGGAATCATTTATTTGATTTTTAATACTTTCATTGGCAATAGTACTAGGACTAACGGAGTCCGCCCAAGCCTTCGGACTGCTCTCGGTCCTGGCTGGGGCCTGACTGGGGTTACTATCAGCTGCCTTGGGAGCGGTCTGCTCGCTCTCCCCTTTCTCCTGCGAGGACTGCATGTCGGACTTCTGTAGATTAGAGGGCGACTTCTTAATGTGTTGCTGCTTGCCGTAGTTGCCCCGTTTACTTTCATCCGAGTCAGACTTATAATCTTTCGGGGAGCGGTGGTCTCTGTAACCACCGCCATAATTAGAATCGTTCTTAGCGGGTTCAGTCTTTTCCGTAAAATGAGATTTCTCCGGGAAGCCCGACTTACTATTCTTGGCATAAGAATCCTTGTCGTAGCTCTCGTAGGGGGCGTCTGCCCACGAGCCGGTGTACTCCTTCTCCGAGAACACTTCGGGCTTGAAGGCGTCCCGCGCTGATTCTCGCGAGTGCCGGGAGTTCCGCGAGTCGGGCCTCTCGGGCTGCTTGTTGGAGTCTTGTCGCTCGTCTCGCCGATCGTACTTCTCGACTGATTTCCTCTCGTAGGAATCAGATTTCCGATCGTTGAACTCTTGCGTGTTACTTTTTCGATCGAATCCGTCAGACTGCTTATCGCCGACATTTTTAGGGTCGTAACTGTCCGAAGACTTGCGATCGTAGTCGCTCTTTCTAGCTCCGTCGCTAAACTCCTTTTGAGATTCCCGGGAACTCTGCCTGTCGATGTCTCGGTTATAGTTCCTGGACTGCTTATCGCCGTAGTCCTTGTCGGGAGCTCTCCAGTCGTAGGAGCCCTCCCGATTACCGTCCCTCTGCTGCCCGTGGTCATTGTATTCAGCGTGCTTCTTCTCGTCGAAGCTACTGTTTCCTCGTCTCTCGTGGTCCTTTTCCCAACGGTAATCTTCTCCTCTGTCATCGTAGTCCCTGGAGGAAGAAATACAATTTAAAATGTGAAAGGGACAAATCGACGAGACAAAAATAAAAGGAAATTTCAAAAACAATTACCTATTAGACTGATGCCTTCCGCCGCTGGATGCGGACAGCTTCCTGGTCGGATGTCTTCCCCCCTGAGTCCCCTCGTCGGGCGTGTGCCTCTCCCTCCTCCTGTCGTCCCCCTTCTCCACGTCCTTGGCGGCGATCTCGGAGTCGGTGCGTATCCGCCGAAGCCCCTTCCCTTCCCCGTCGCCCCTCTTGCGCCCGTCGGAGTTGTTCCCTTCTCGCTGAGGCCCTCCTTGGATGGGCTTCATGTTGGGAAACGCCCAGCGAGGATCGTACTGCTGGGAGAATGGGACGGCGCTCTTATTGTTATCCTGATCATTCCTGTGTTTGGATTCCTGGTTGAAGGAGCCGCTGCTGTTGGAGCGATTGAAATCCGCTCTTTCAGAGTTGTTGAAGTTCATTCTGTCCTGCTCTCTATGCTGCTGTTGTTGCTGTTGCTGCTGTTGCTGCTGTTGTTGCTGTTGTTGTCCACCCCCCCTGCCCTGCTGCTTGGCAAATCTGGGTGGGAGATTGGAATTGAAGTACTTGTTGAAGCCGGGGCCGTCCCGCTCGGCGCGCCCGCCCTCCCAGTCGCGGTCCCGCTCCTCGCGGTAGAACTCGCGGTCGCGCGGGTAGTCGCGGTCCCTGCGGTCGCGCTCCTTCTGGTCGCGGAAGTTGCGGAAGTCGGCGGGCGGCGCCGCCTCGGGCCCGTTCCTCACGCTGTCCCGGGAGGCGGACCGGTCTAGCGGAGGCCCGTGGGAGGGGGGTCTCTCGGCCTCCCTCTTCTCCGCTTCTCGTTTCTCGGGCTCCTTGCCGCGCTCCCACTCGACAGTCGGGGCAGCATTTTGGGGAACCTGCTGATAATTAAACAAAATATTCAACTCTCTATCTTGATCATTCGATACATGATGGCAAGATGATCAGTCTTACGCTACTATTCCAGTCCAGAGATTTAAATATCGATAAAACCTGCTCTTTAAAATGTCTACCGGGGATCGAACCTGGGACCTAGAGCATTGTAGGCATAAGCTCTAATCAACTGCGGGAAGATTAATCTACGCTTGATTTCACTTCTCAGGACACTAATACGCATTGTAAATGTTTAATTTATCCAATCAGATCGAGTATAGCTTCAGATGTGTATCAGACGGCAATTCCTATCAAAGAATGAGGATCATCATATTGGATACATTAATAATGATAATAATTAATCACAATTTAACCATTACATTTAATCGCATTTCGAGAGTGTGTCAGAATAACAATGTTCTAATACCTATTCATCAAAATTGCTTTTGGCGAAAAAAAAATGGGAGAAAATATGGGAATACATTTGTATGCAGAAAAGCGAGACTGTGTTTCCTCTTACATAACCTCGAAGAAGACAATATGTTGGCAAAACTAATTTTATTTTAATTTGATGAATACTTTTCCAGAGTTAGATCTTCAAATGTTAACAAAACCATTATTTGAACACACCTGCGGGGCTTGGCTTTCCTCCGCCAGCGCCGCCTCCTGCAGCTGCTGCTGGTAGCGCCGCTCCTCCTGCAGCTTGCGCTGGCGGGCGCGCTCCACGGCCGCCGCCACCTCGCTCGAGTGCTGGCGCTGGCGCAGGGCCCAGACCTCCTCCTCTTCCAGCCCGCGGGACGCCGGAGGGGGGGGCGCGGGCGCGGGCGCGGCCGCTGCCGGGGCGGCGGCCGGCGGTGGCGCCGCGCCCTCCTTGGGCTTCTCCTCGTCGGAGAAGGCCAGCTTTTGGCTGGAGACAACGTTCAAATGTTACTCTAAGCTTTTATTATTTCACCAGCTTACGCCTTTAACTAAGCATAAAAAAATACAGTAGAATCCCCGTTTTATGTTTTTCAAGGGAGCAATAAAAAAAGTTTAAAACTGAGGAAAACGCTTAAAAAGAGGAAAAGAAAAATGAGGAAAAGAAAAATGTATGGAAAAAATAGGAATTACATAAAAATAAAATTAATTTGCTTCACTATAGTGTACATACACTTCCAGAAAAGTTGTAAAAGCGGTGATAATTGGGGATTGTAATTATTTTTTCGCCTATTTTCAATTTCACAAAAAAAAAATATATTTTGTATTTTTTCAAACATTATTATGAAATCTATTTTTTTATTTGATTTAAAAACAGCCTGTTAAAATTTTTTTATGTGTAAATAAAAAATAACAAAAATAAAATTACTATGAATCTGCATAAAATAACGTACAATATTTTTTCCTTTAAATGTTGGGAAATTTTATTTATATGGTATAACTTTTTTTTCTATGGCATCACTAAAAACAAGTGTCATATAGATCGCTGCAAAATTGTTTCACACTTTGATGACAACTTTTTAAACAATCTTTTTTATAACATTAAATATTTCAATTGTTATGTTTTAAACATCGCAATTTATTGATATTAAATGTTATTGTCCCTGAACATTTGTTAACCGCGTATCATGATTTGTACAAGTCAATATGACGTTTTTGTTCAAATGAAAACTGAAACTAATCCTAAAGGAAGACACTTAAACAAAAAGGTCAATTACACCGCACCTGCTTTGAATTTAGGTTAAGACAATAATTTATCCTATATAAGTTGTTTTTATTCTTCATTTGCGTGGCGCACGCGGTGGCGCGCGGCACCATTATTACGACGTAATTTTGACTTTTTTGACACAACATTTCGGTGTAAAAAACGGGAAAATGTAAAATTGAGGAATGTAAAAACGAGGTTTTACTTTACCATTATTTAGAGTAAAAAAAGCAATAATTAAAAACTAACAGCTCATAGGCCCTATATATTCCTTATTCCAAATTAATTGCAGTATCACAGATATCAAATTCGGGACCTCGGACACGAAATGAAATGTAGATGGACTGAAATAGCACTTGGAACATGGAAAGTTCTAGTGTTTTGGATTCCATCGTTGCTCTGGCATTCTTATTTAACATATCGGCCAAGGGGGCCGTATGGGGCTTTCTGAAGGAATGCTACAGTAGGTAATGGGCAGATTCGTACTTGTAGTCTATGTCATCGTGGGTCGCCCACCCGGCGTCCTTGGCTATGTCATCCATGCTCGTGAGCTCCTCCTCCCTGATGATGGGGCGCTGTACGAGCTTGTCTATGGTGGGCACTTCGCGTACACGCTGCAACAAACATATTATTTAAATGTTTTTTTTGTTTAATATTCTGTTTAATTCCTATGCATACATAATATCAGATATATTCAAAATAATGAGGAAGTTCAGTGCTGCGAGATATTGGGTACAAAAATGTTTTCTCTTAAATTAATTTTATAGTCCTTAAAATATAGCTCGATTAGAATGACAGTTGTCAGCAAAAGTGACAAAATAAATTAGTAATTACATCTAAGGAGTGATTTATATTGACACAAGAAAAATCATTCGTATCTAGCGTGTTAAATAATATTTTTAATACAATGCTCGACATGTAAATGAACATAATTATATAAAATCAGCTTTAAAACTAAATAAAACTAAAATAAACCTACGTTCTTACAAGGTTGCATGTATATGTTCCATATCAAATAGAACTGAATATTCTGTTTATATTGTATTTTATAACATTATGTACCTAGCTGCTTAAACCTTTAACTGCATTTCTTTAGCTTATTTAAAAATAATAAATTTAAAAATATAATTTTTTTAAAACCAACTTAACCTCTAAACACAGTTTATACCAACTTTACTTCTAAACACTGTTCTCTTTTGTTGCTTAATATTGTATTTTTTAAATTTAATGTTGTTTATTTACTCATATTTTATACAACTTTCATGTATGTAAAAGCCTTAAGGGCGTGAAAAATTAATAAAATAAAATAAAATTTTGCAAATATGTTAGAGATGGGACAAATTGATCAAAGTAAATCGATCGAATAAAAAAATAATTCATTTGTTGTTGTTCATGAAAAAAATTATAAAATGTCTTATTTTTGGTGAATAATTGTCTCAAACACACTATAATAGGCTTGTTTTTGCGTTTTTATATCAATTGTCGTAAACATTTTCATGTTTGCATGAAAAAACTGATAAAATCGATTTGATCGGTTCATGGTCAGTGATCAGAACTTCCCCATCACTAGTCGCATTAGTTTGGCAGCTGTTATTTTAATCAAGCTATATTTTAATGACTATAATAGGGTATTTTCACAAATTGGGAATAACGTTAAAAACATCATTTATATTTAGAGTGGATTTTTACAATTCTAGTGATATAATTATACGATAAGTTTTTATTCATAATTTTACATCACATACAAAACAGCTCGCAGATGGCATCACGTCGTCAAACATTTTTAAAAACCACTGGACTACCTCATAAAAGCTTCATACACATTGCAAATGTTTAATTTATCCAATCAGATCGAATATAGCTTCAGATGTGTATCAGTCGGCAATTCCTATCAAAGAATAAGGATCATCATATTGGATATAATATTAAGACAGGAAGATATTACGGTAATAAACTAATATTTTTTGCCATCCTTGCCAGAAATAAAACCCGGGACCTCGAACATTGTGGGGCGCACGCGACAACCACTACACCACGGGGTAGACAAATCGCCCGGCAATTTATTTTTTCACGAAGTTAGTGCTGCAAATATTAAGAATACTCGAGTTTTATTTTATTACTGACTGGTTTCGAAGCTATTACAAGCGGAAAAATTTAGTAAATTATACCCTGATAAGGAAGCTGGTGTAGCTTCGAAACCATTGAAGCTCGAAGTGGTTAAAGACAAACTGTTTTTATTTGAATTATAATAAAATGATAACCACAAAGTAAGTGCTTCAAACAGAAATTTAATAAGATTGCATGCATTATTTATTGCGAACGCCCACTGACTGATTTTGAGTCAGGCCGTAAAATGTACAAAATAGATAAAAGTGTTACCTGTGGCCCCCTGTTGGGTGGGGGGTGGTGGCGGGACGGGGGAGGCGCCCCCGCCGGGGCCCCAAACACGGGCGGGTACCCCCCGGGCCCGCCCGCACCTGTACTACCTTTGCACATCTGAAACAGGAAAAGTCTGTTACAACACGCGACCGATACTTTGTGCTATCAAATATGTGTAGTGAAAAAAATGGGACGTTTCCCCGTGGGGGTAGGTGAAGAGAATAGAAAGCCAAATCACTCGGGAATGCCAAATTTATTATACAAATTTAAATATATATACTGTTCTCAAAACGCTGCAGGAACGGCAGAAAAGGGATAACCTGATAGACATCAGAGACAGTCGGCCTCCTCGTGTCATGGTCAGCATAAGGCTGGTCTTAACGTGCAGTCTCAATAAGTGACTCAATAATGGACTAGATTTGTTTAGGAAAAGTTAAAGTGCTACAATAACTAACTTTGGTTAAAATTTAAGCGCATCATCTTTAAGCTGCTTGCTTTTTATTTCTCGACAGTATTTCAAAAATCCTTATTGCTTAAAAAATGAAGTTAAAAAAAGTTACATTTCCCAATTATTACTCTGAGATAATAGATTGAGTTTTTCTACTGACATTTCATATCATCGATTTGAAAACGGTAAAGTTATCGGCTAATGTTTTTGATTTTATATGATGTGTTATTAATATTATATTATATAAAATAAATAAATACATTTGTAAAAAGTAAAAATGTGGGTTAGGGATGTTGTATCGAGTATTTCTGATGTTCATACAATGAACATAAATGTAGAAATTGTAGATGGACTGAAATAGCACTTGGAACATGGAAAGTTCTAGTGTTTTGGATTCCATCGTTGCTCTGGCATTCTTATTTAACATATCGGCCAAGGGGGCCGTATGGGGCTTTCTGAATGAATGCTGGTCTAATACAGTTCAACTTGGTTATAACGATCACGGAAATAGCGAGATCTCGACTTTTAGTTAATGGTTTTTTCCAAACATTTACTCACTTTTAAAACGAGCCACTTCTCGGACATACCGAACAAAAATATTATCAACAGTTGAGCGAAAACTCTTCAATCCTTTAGAAACCTAATTTTTAAAATAAGAACCCCAGTAATAAAATCTAAACGGGCGGCTGACTTAGGACCGACGCCGCTGGGCACCGGGATCAGATGACACTATGAGGGTACCTGATTGGTATTTTCGCCGACAACATTTAAAAAATATCACACATGGTTGAAATTGCGTGTAAAAAATCCAAGGTTTGTGAGAAACTCAGTAAGTCTGGCTCGGCTCGGCTCCACATTAAAATTTACAACTTCTTTTGAAATTTATGAACGACATCCTATTTTTTAGGATTTTTACAACACTTTTCAGTTTTACCATAGATACCAGCGGGTGCAGTCAGATCGGTTAAAAACTAACCCTTGAATTATGGACATGTCAACTAATAAGAGGAAGTGTCTCTCGATTCATGAAAAGGTGGTAATTATTTGTGAAGCAGTGTATAATATCTGCACCTCAGAGGCAGATGGATGCAAATCCAGAATTTGGTGAAACGACATTTCGATTTTCGTATCCAGTTTATGATCATGTCCATTGATTTTGAAGAAATGTAAGCCTTATAATGAATGAACCAATGTATTAAGATACTGAAAATACAAATTAATGCTATAAATTATTAGAAATTAGTTAGAGAAAGTAAATTCTTTGGGCTTGTTTTGAACATTTGTTGTTTGGATACAGATATATAGGTGAAAAATCTACTTATCCACAGTGTAAATACTGTGGAAAAATAAGAATATTTATTTATCTACAGTTTAAATTTAGAAAGTAGTAGTTTGCAAGCATGTATTATAATTTTCTCTAATACTTTTATTAATTTAATTATTTGTAAAAACTATACGCTTGTATTTGTTTACTTGATGACAATATGCAATGGCGATTGGATTAAGAAAAAAACCTTTCTCCGGTATGACGAGTTATGCTTATAACAAGCAAATTCAGTCGGTCCCATCTTCCACGTTATAACCAAGTTCGACTGTATAATATATAAATAATAATGCAATAAAAGATTAATAAAACAGTTCTTGTCAAAATTTCAAAATTGGGTCTCTACTCACAAACGGAGGCAGGGGTAGGGCTCTGTTGTAGGGGGCGCGGGGGTCTGTGGCGGGCGCGGGGCCTTCGGGGGCTCCCTGGCGCGCTCCCCCTCCCGCCAGCCAGCTGCCCTCCGCTAGAGGAGAGAGAGAGAGAGAGAACATTAGTCGAGTGTCGAGGGCCGACGCGGCACTGCGGGTGGGCGGGTACGGTGGTCAGATCGAGTATAGCTTCAGATGTGTATCAGTCGGCAATTCCTATCAAAGAATTAGGATCATCATGCTCACTAATTGCAGTTGTACGTTATACAAAAATGGCTAACCTACAATCTGTATTCAATGCTGCAGCGAGACTTATTTTTGGAATCCCTAAGATCAGTCGTATCACTCCGCTACTTCGGGAATCACACTGGCTACGTTTTCCACAGGGCGTGGAATACAAACTCTGTTGGCTTTTGTATAAGTCACTGCAAAACTCTGATCCGGAATATCTAAGGGAACTCTGCATTCCAGAGGAAATAGCAGACAGACGTCTTACGCTTTTAAAAAAAAAAAATATATATAATTATATGTTTTTACAGATTTCAATTATCATATTTTTACTAAAACTAAAATCCCACCAAGCCACTTTCTGTAGCTTGTTGGTGGAGATTATATTTATTTAACATTATCTTATATAATATTATCTACTTTATAAAGACAATGAATAACAGATATAATTAATAGTCGGAAAGATCAGAATATACATGTATTTAGCAATAATAATGTTTTTTTTTTCTTATTTTTTTTTACATTAGCTAATATTCATATATAAACTTTTGATCGAATAGCCACTCTCTTATTTTGCTCTTGCTACAATGTGAGTTAAATTTAAGTTATTTCGGCACTAAATTAAAAATGCTAGGTACTAAATATTTGAGAGTTCTATTTCCATACTTATTACATACTTTTGGTACTACCAAAACATCATTATATGTGAAGCGTGTATTATGGTTATGTTTGAGAGGAATTTTGAATGTATTACTATTAAATTGTTCCAAAATGATGCAAAGCCACAGTAATCCTCGAACAGGCGGAGTTTTAAGTGTTTAGTACAGGAGAACATTATCAATTCTTTGTTCGTAAATCTCTGCTGGTACAATTCTCTTAGATCAGCTATATCTATGTCGAGAGGAAAAGTTATTATACCTCTATGTAAACAGCGCACTAAATTCGGGGAACGCTCTCCCAACAGAGGTGCGAGGCTGTGAGAGTGAAGTAATGTTTGGGAAAAATCTTAAACCCCATTTGTTTTCTAAATCGTTCGATAAAATCTGTAGCTTGTGATAACAAAGTAAATTGTTTTTCTTAAATTACAAATTGGGTCGGGTTGTGGTCCCGTGGCTAGTGTCTCGGACTTGCGGATCAAAGGTCCGTGGTTCGAATCCCACTCTACCCTAACTTGATTCCCATTTTCTTATAGTGAGCTATTTACAACTCGTTGAAATGGCCCTCAAAATTAAATATTTGGGTCAATGATAAGAACGCAAATATTTATTTTTACAAAAAAAAAAATAATTGATTTATAGTCACTTTGTAAAGCACCCTTGAGGTATTATATTACAAGGATGGCGCTATATAATATGTCCATAATAATAAACAAAGCATATTTTTTTATAACTTTTTAAAATCATGATCTACTTTACCAAAGACATCAAGCTACTGGAAAAAGTCCAAATCTAATCACTAAATTTTTATTTTTATTTTTACAATATACATAAGAAGTAAAACAGAGTATTAAAAAAATAAAGGATAATTACATAGCAGTGAAATACATATTGGCAGTAAAAATAGTAAACAAAAAAATCCCACAAAGGCATGGCCTGTTCGTGGGTATACAAGAAATGTCTATGAATTTTTGCTCCTATAATAAATAAACAGGTAAAATATTTTTGTGTAAAAAAGAAAGAGAAAAGAAAAGATTATGAGGTACTTTTTTATTTTATAGTAATTAAAAAAGGAAATAAAACTTCATAGAAAAAAAGAGTCAATATCTTTAGTTTGAATCCAGGATAGTGCGTGTTTTTTAAAAGAAGGAAAATTTTGAGAATTTGGGATCAATGAAATATTATCAGTAAAAGAAGAATTAAAAATTTTCAGGCCTATAAAATATGCATGTCTCTGTGCTAGACTCGATTTACAATGTAGTATTTCTAACACACGATTCCTAAAGAACTCTAGAGGATGGCTCATCATGGCGGATTAGAAGTAGTAGGACTCGCATCATCGGAAATGTGACGGAATGTGTAAGAACAGCGAGGCCAAGTGGAAGAAGAAAATAATTTTGTAGAAGGTTTACTGAAACATGAATACATAGAGAACGCAAACTGCAGCAACCTATATATGGTGCAGTTCCGGCTGGTTACTTACTCTGCGGGCGCAGCGAGGGCTGGTGCGCGGGCGGCGCTCCGTCCAGCGAGGGGAACTCCTGCTGGAACTGGGCAGTGCGGTGCGGGGGGAGGGAGGCCCAGCCCCCCGGGTAGCCAGCTGCATGCTGATGGGACTGGAAGGGACACAGACAATCAGTACTGTATTACGCTACCGGTGGTATATTTTCTGCTAATATTACACCTATTCATTTATTATTTCAACGGCTTATGCGTTTAACAAAGTATAAAAAAAGGGTAGGGGAGAGGATAGAACGCCATATCATTCTGTCTTCACATACAGATCTCGCTTTCTCTCCGTTTATACATCTTCTCATGATTATTTTGACTTTGGACATGTCCATGAAAGTAGGCCGAATGCTGTCGAAAAAACTATGCACGATAGATGTCGAGATCTGTACATCGCGTAAGGCTGTGATAAGTTTTATCGACAAAATAAAAAAAGGGCTCAGCGCTGGTTTGGGCATGTGGAGCGAATGGACAGCCAAAAAGATTTACGATGCGAATGATGGTGGATGCAGAAACAGAGGAGACCGAAAAAGACATGGCATTACCAAATCCAATATATAATAATAATAAAATATAAAGGGGGTGCGAATCGTTCGGATCAGGTCGGATTTGTTTTGACTTGCATGGATGAGATCACCCAAAAAAGACAATACATATTAAAATACAAACCACTTGTGTAAATAAACACGAAACAAAGATTCCAGTGGCATACATGTGCGGTCCATGATCGATGACACACACGAGCTCAATAATTTCACCTGAATTAGTCATATCTAAGAGAAGCAAGTCGGCGTTTTCTATTGAATTCCAATTCATTACATTCTGTGAAACACGATATTAAAGTCCCGCAGTACTTTAACATCGTCCCTACCATGGAGACATGAAGAACAAAGGAACGTGGCCTATAAAGCGACCACAGGGCGCAGTCAACGCCCAGTTCAGTCCAGTAAACTACAGTCAGTCATACAGTTCCTGCATGTAGTTCAAAGTGCAGTCTCTTCAACCCATCATCGCCGCTAGGCTCGCGCTACATAACTAAAGGCTGTATCTTATTCGCCATGTAATAAATACGCATTAAACAGCGACCTCGTGTCTTCTGTCAATTTCTAACTGAGGTAGGAGCTCTAAAAACCCCCAAACAACCAAAACCCTACACATGACAATAATAGAAGACAAAAAAATAAAAATTTTGGAGTGACAAGAGGCAATGTATCAAAATGTATACCTTTATATGAAGGTAAACAGCGCCGGAGACAGTACTACAGATAGTGAACAATTACAGTTCGGAAAAAAAATTGCTTAAAAAGCATAGATTTTAATTTGAATAAGGATGACTTTAAAAGATCTAGATTGTTGCCATGTTTGTTTGCTAATATGAGGACCCATGGAAAAGATGAGTATTTGGAGTAGTTTGAACCTTACGAATAAACAGGCAATAGTTTATTTATTAAATCGGCATTCACTGGTTTTATACCACTCTTCGATGGGAGGAGTGCTCTCCCGAAACTGTGGTACTGTTCTTATAAAATAATAAAATTGTGTAACGCCGATAACAAAGATTTATTTTCATAATAATTTATGCTATGGATTGCCTAGTCCCGCGCAGTTTTATACAAATGAATAAAATTTAAGAGTTTGGGACCGTACGAAATATGACGAAAGGCTTCAAATAAACAAACGAGTGTGGTGACGCGCGTCGCAGATAGAAAACATAAGATTACCAACTAAAATATAAAAAAATACAGTTTGAAAAGGCATTTTACAAAGGTTTTAAACTGTACAATTTATTAGGTATCACAGGAAATTTTTAAAAAGCAACAGTAAGACATTTATTGTCTATCTCCGATTATACCACGAGGCCGACATATGGTCAGTGCATTTGCCTACCATGCAAGAGGTCACGGGTTCGATTCCCGAGATGGTTGACGTGAAATATTTATTTAAAAAAAGGTGTTTTTACACTAGAATATTTTCACAGTACCCGAAACGTTAGACTGATCATTTTACCTTCATGTAACAAAAATTATCAAGATACGCCGCGATTTACCGATGCAGTGCCCTATGCATCATCGATGATGATGATCGCTGACTATGTAGTGAATATAAATGTAGATGGACTGAAATGGCACTTAGAACACGGAAAGTTCTAGTGTTTTGGATTCCACCGTTGCTCTGGCATTCTTATTTAACATATCGGCCAAGGGGGCCGTATGGGGCTTTCTGAAAGAATGCTGTTATGATTTATAAGGGCTCATTGGTTGATTCATATATGCTTATTAAGTATGTTCATAAAATCATCAGTTAATTATTTAATCAATATCCCAAAATCATCATCATCACAATCAGCTCATGTTGGGCTACTATAAAAATAGGAAATAGTACAAGACCTCGAGACCCAACTAGGAATTATGTTTACCGTTGAGTTGTTCTGTGGTGGCTGGGGGCATGTCTGAGCGGGCGGAGCGGGCGCGGGTGGGGGGGCGGGCCCCGGTAGAGGGGCAGGGGCGCTTGGGGGCGCTGCGCTGGCGGGCGCTGCCGACGCCTGTGCTGGGCTGCTGCTACTGCCGATGCAAAAAAACACATGTTCAGCAGGTTCCAATAATTGATGGCAAATATGCGCTGATACTGATTTTGTATATCATCGTTGCGCCGGTAATACCCGTTTACAATTTTATACAAAAATTAAAAACAAAGATTAACAAAATAAAAATAAATAAAAAAATTAACACTATACTATGAAGAGATGAGAGGGGATGGGAAGGAAAAAAGAAGGATAAAGGAACAATTTAAATATTTAGATAGTGACATTTTAATCTTGACTTAAATGTAAATAGGGGGGCATCTCTAACATTAGTGGGTAGATAATTCCACAATCGAGCGGCTACTGTTAATGAAAAGGAGGACTGTAAATAAAAAACGAATTTCATTCAGTTTTGTGATTGGGAAATATTTGAGAAAGGATAGGAACATAGGATAGGAACATGGAAAGGATACCTACCTTCAATTTCTGGCACTGGATGACAAAATGAACTAAAAAAGTAACAATGTTTTCCACAACGCGCGACGAATCCAACCGCTTTTTATCCGAATTTATGTGAAGCTAAAAATGTTGTTTGGTTTTTGTTCTAAATCTGAATCTTCTAATTTTGAATATCTTCTATCTTGATGTTAGGTAGGTACCATAAGGATGGGTCAAAGGAAGGATGGGAATGAAAGGTAATCGGCCAGGAATAGTATCGATAAATGCTGTTATTTACTTAACAGCTACTGCTGTGAAAAAGGAGGCAAGAAAATTAGAGCAATGACAGGGTATTAAAAGGGTTCTCTCGTTACAAGAACGAAGAGATAGTCCGTGTTGTGAAAGAGGTCGGAAGAGCTCTCTCAAATAAACAGGCTAAGTGGGATATTGCGAAGAAGTGATAGAATGTGAATGTTTCTTCTATGCCTGCTAGTGAGCCAGTGTAGTTGCGTGCGATACTAGGTTATGTGGGGATTGGATCGAGCGAGAAAATAAACGGACAAACGAGCGTGTGGTACAGACCTCGGTGCGGTGGTTTCCTGTCCTGACTCGGTCTTCAGGGAAGGCAGATTGGCTGGTGGGCGACGGGCGGAGGGGACCTTTCCCAAGCTTTGCATGCCATGTTTACGAGATAATTGGGATTTTACTGACGAAGGTTCCAAATTTTCACCCTGGAACAAAATATTACACACTCAATTCTATTTTACTTTCAATTAAAAATTTTTTTTAGTAAAATCTACCAACAGCAAAATGTATTAAAAAAATATTTAAAATATAATATAAAAATAGCCCGTTTCATTCTATAAAACGATAAAAATAAAGGCACAATTACGTAAATAATTATGCATTATGATGACCTTTGTAACTAGCAATGATAACATAAGTGAAAAGGTAATCTTATGACACACTCCATGTTTATTGTACACACACGGAAGAGATAAGTAATACATGTGTTTCCATAACTGTAAAACACAATTTCATTACATAATATTAGGTCAATAATAATCGACGATTACGCCAGAGGCGCGTTTGCCTACCATGCAAGGGGTCTCGGGTTCTATTGTCGGCATGGTTGATACGAAATATTTATTTAAAAGGGTGCTTTCATACTAGAATATTTCATAATCCCTGGACTGGTACCTGAAGCGTAAGACTGAACATGTAATGAAAATGATCAAGATACGCTGCGATTGGTGTGGCAATGCAGAGCCCTATGCACAATTAGGTGCGGAAATGGAATGATGAAGTTGAAATTTAACTTAAATCTTAGAGATGAGAGAGAGAGAGAGAGTATAAAGAAGTACATTTATCTGTAAATCAGTCCAGTAGTTATTCAGTCCATCGAGGACAACCATTCGAAAATTGCCTTTTATATATATAGATAAAGCATGACAAAGAAAAACTTTAAAAGATCGTAACAAAGGTTATTTGCTATCACCGAATAGTATTACTTTTGGGCATTGAAAAAATAATGTAATTTTTATTTAATTTTTGTACTGTGTAAAAAAAAAACTGTAAAAACATCCGACATAGTTAAAACTGGCTGCCCGTGGTTGAAGTGGTTAAGGCTCTTGACTCAGGCACAGAAGGCTCCGGATTCAATTCCCGGTAGAACACAAAAAATAAATGTTTTTTTTTTTTAAGCCTTGGGTGTTCTGTGCTGTAATTCACCACTGTAATCGGGTCTCCTGACCTGTTGCGGTGCAAAAAAAACATAAAATAATTTGCGTGTTTTAAAAAACCTACAATTTTTTTATTTTTAAGAAAAAAAGAAATATTGGCGTCTTATAATTTACACAAATATTTCAATTTTGGTGGCCATTTTCAACGAATTGTAAATAACTCGCTATTAGAAAATAGATATCAAGTTGGGGTAGAGTGGGGTTTGAACCTCGGGCCTCTGGTCCGTGAGTCCGCAACACTAGCCACGGGACCACAACCCGATTAATTCATTTTGGTGATTTTGCATGAATCTGGAATGTTGGTATGCGTAAGGATTTTACGCAATAATAGGGTGATACAGCATACCCCCGTGGAAAGATGCGAGGTTTAGTAAAATATATCATTACCTCGGTATGAAGACTAAACGCAGGCCACTGTGAATGATTTTTTTTCACATTCATTTCAATTGCCAACACAACCTAATAATTGCAACACTAAACTTTTTATTGGTAACAATTTGAACAAAAATGAACATGGGAAACTGAATATAATCTACATTCACAATAAGTTATGGCGAAATTAGTTTTTATTGCTGGATTGCATGTAACACTGGTGCGACACTCGGTTGACCAAATTTGACTGTATTTGGGAGTAATTTTGTATGGTACAACCCACTGTATCTGATAAGAGCGACACTCTGTGCATATAATCAGCGTGCTGATAATATAATAGGCTGATAATTTTATCACCAATAAAGAGTGGGTCAATGTGTAATTTGTTTTATGAATAAGCATTCATTTTAATGAAATGAATCCTGAATTCAGCGTACGTTCATCATTCCATCGGTGCTGGTGAGTTCGTATGACGAACTCAAATATTGAACGGAGGTATTGAAATGTACAACCCTTAAACGAGGTGAGTTGTGACGCAGTGCGAAATGAGAATAAATGACCGTGATCTGGGTGGAGGGTGATCACCGTCATAAATAAATAATTTGCCGTAAGTACATATTTAAGCATAAGTATATTTTTAATTATTTATTGTTAAATAAGTGCAAGGCGTACTTTCATGATATTATAAGGAACATTGATTATGAAGCGTGTTTCCAAACATATCGACCGTCGAATCGTACACAGCATACACGCAACGTAATGCACAAACCCACACAAATATCGTATACATTCTTATTCTTAGAGGCGGGGGGTCAGTGCTATGCGAGCTCCTGACGTCACTGCGACCTGTGAAGATCTATTGTGGACGGGTCCCCGTGAATAGTTCTCGCCCTCCAAGCCCGGGTCTATAACGAGCCTGGCTGCCGTGTGGAAGGCGAGAGTTTACATTTTGGCAAATCTCCACCTCCGAACCCAGGTCCGTAAAGTATCGAGCTATTAGGTAGGGGACGAGCTCTTTAACATCCTCAGGATTAACCAGTGGTGCCCGAGGATGAGGCTCCTTTTATGATGTAGAGCAGGGGTGCTTTTTAAGTCGGTCTGGAGAAAAAATATCCGTGCATATTGTGCGGAAAACTAATTTCTATGCCACGATACACTCTGCCTAGACGACAGCCTCTCAGAGTCGATCGATCGTAGTCTAACAATATCGCCAGCAGTTCAAGTTTGAACACCCCTGATGTAGAGCACCACGTTCGCATAGAATGTGTATAGGTGTTTCCTCATCTGCACTGCAGAACCTAAATCTAGAAGTTTCGGAAAGGTTCATTCTAGCGAGGTGTTTGTTCAATCTTCAGTGCCCTGGGCGGGCTCTAGTGATAACCCTCACTCGATGACGCTGAGTTTTATTAGTTCAAAAGTACCCTTTTCAGGATTCTGCACACACAGAACTGTATTCTTCATCAGCCTGAACACAGAGTATATAATTTAGTACAATATAATAGCTAAATATTTAAAATATCACTTTATAAAAGGCACGCCATGGTGGAGTATTGCTGTATTGTTGCGAATTTGTATTTGTGCCTGTATACTGCATGAAACGCGAGACCGGTCAACAGAGCCAATGCCAAAACATTATAAAACAAGAACAATGATCTTATCCTAACATTATCCTAACTTTTCCTATATACGTATTTTATTTACTTTACTAATTTTGTACAATAGTTTGTGGAAATCTGTAATTGGTTCTGAGTTTATATAATATATCTGTTGTTTACAATAAATAAAAATAAAATTGTCATTTTTATGAGAACTTTTAACCTTACCATTACGATTAGGTTAAAATTTGACCGGGCATGAATAATAATAAGAATAAATTCAACCGATGTACGGATACAGCACAGCGCCTTAACTCAATTTGATACGAAAATGGAAAAAAAAGGAAAAATTATCATCTTCGTCTCTCCCCTTCCGTCCATGTCCCAACCGCAGTCAAATTTACTGAAAGTAAAATAGCTGATTTAAGAGGAACAGTTCTTATAAAATCTAATATTGTTGATTTGTGTTATAAAATCTAAGATCATTCATTTGTGTTCTAATATTGAACCGGGTTGTGGTCCCGTGACTTGTGTCAAGGACTTCAGATCTGAGGTTTGAACCCCACTCGATTCCCCGATTCTAATAGTGAGTTATATATAATTATGGTTGTTATAATACTGAGTTTCTAATTTTTTTTATTTATTTCTTAAGTTAGCTTGTATTAAAACTAATATAAACTATTATGTACATTTACATCATCTATATATATTTACATTTCCTTACAGTAACTTAAACATTTATTTTTCAATTCTTTCAGACACTTTTCATTCTTCATACATTCAGGCATCTCATCATACATTTTTAAACCCTTATACATCAAACAATTTTGCGACTCAGCTCTTTTCAATAATGGTAGTCTTATTTTATCCTTTTGTCTAGTGAAAATAGCCCCCAAAATTGAAATATTTGGGTTAATTTTCGGAATCCTATCACTCCACTACTTCGGGAATTACGCTGGCGACGTTTTCCGCAGAGGGTGGAATACAAACTCCGTTGGCTTATGTATAAATCACCGCACAACTCTGCTTCCGAATATCTGAGGGAACTATGAATTCCAGGTGAACTGGCTGATAGGCGTCTTACGCTTAGATCAGCTACGTCTACAGTGAGAGAAAAAGTAATTATACCTCTACGCAAACAGCGTACTAAATTCAGTGAAAGCACATTTGCGGTCGCAGGCTCTATGGCATGGAATGCTCCCCCAGCAGAGGTGCGAGGCTGTGAGAATGAAGTGATATTTCGGAAAAAACTTAAAACCCACTTGTTCTCTAAATCATTTGAATGAATCCGTAGCATGTGATAACAAAATATTAAAATAAAAAAAAAATACAAATTTAAAAGCTTAAATTAAATTAATTTATATTTAGAATCACTATGTAAAGCGACCTTGAGGTATTATATTACGAAAATGGCGCTTTATAAGTTATCCATAATAATAATAATAAAATGATAAGAACGCAAGTATTTTAAAAAATATATTTAAATAGATTGCCCTCCGTCAGAAACGATTCCGATCTTCAGTTATGTTTCAGTCGGCAATTCCTATCAAAGAATATGGATCATCATTCGGAGGACACTATTTTTAAGGGGCTATTTTAGCTTATTACAATGAGGAAGTTCAATGCAACGGGAAATTACTTTACCATTATTACTTTAAAATTGTAAAAAAAAAAAAAATATTTGTTCAAATTTGTTGCAACAGAGAGTCTAGGCATTTAAAGGGCTTATGACCTGTCATTGGCTGGTTTAAGTGGCCACTTTACACACTGTGTAACATTCACCATTCCGCCTATATTTGAACATCCACATTTCCTCAACTCTTCCGTCTGTTGACTTTTGTGAAGTAAAAGAGCTGAAACCTTTATCATGTGGATGAGATTCACCCGGTTGAACATATTCACCTACTAGGCAACGCCTGAATAAAATTTTCCATTTTTTTTATACTTCTTCTTTTACCAGGTACCTTCTCTGTCGCAACAAATTTAAATATGAACAACTCTTTAGGGAGAAAATCCAGCCAGTCTGCAAGCATTTGGACATACTCAAAACATCGTTTAATTATTTGTTCATTAAAAATCAAAACATGCTAAATGTCTGATGCGGGTTCCCACAACATTAAAAGAAAAATTCATACATTTCCTAGAAACTTCGCCATACAATTCAATGCTCCAATAAATAACAAGATGTAAAAAACCAAAGTATTTGAATTGATTGATTTCGTGAGAAGATAGCACCTAAATAGACAGAGAAGCGGCACATACCCTGCTGTGACAGTAGAGATTATTGATGTCCAACTTCTGGAACTTGCTCTTGCCAGAGGGGGCGGGCTTGGGGGGCTGCGCGGGCGCTGCCGCAGGTGCTGACGTGGTCCCTCCGCCGCCCGGCGCCGACAGTGCAGACATGCTGCCACCTTGACACCATTAGAGATCCAATACACACCCAGAGAACGAGACCCCTTTCTGCCAACAGACAAACACGACAGTCAGTCTCGCCATACAATATACCAACCAGTATTGACGGCGGAAACTTAATTACATATTTATTTAATTACCAGTTTTTGGCGCAAGTTGGGTATCATTTTACTAGTTGCGAGATATTGGACTTTTAAAGTTTAAGGTTAATACCAACGATTCAAATAAATCCACAAGTTGAATATAATTATTATTATTTATAAAAAGCAAGTATTGTCCATAGGAATGTTTTTTTATTGCTTGTTCTTTTGTATATTAATATGCCATGTATTTTTTAACGGTGTTTTTGTTCTGTATAATATAAATATTTATTTATTAAGGAAATCATAGTCTTTATATAAATACAAGGTACAAGAGAACAATCAAATTAAGAAAGACCAATACAGATTTCACACTAATTTAT
The DNA here is from genome assembly GCF_059751315.1 of Micrasema longulum. NCBI lineage: Eukaryota > Metazoa > Arthropoda > Insecta > Trichoptera > Brachycentridae > Micrasema > Micrasema longulum. The sequence goes on from NW_028278030.1 coordinate 66,447, forward strand.
TATGAATGCAGGAGGAGAGGGGTATAAATAATTAAATTATAATAAAGTAAAAATACAAAATAAAAGGGAGAAGACATTGTATAGCTCCAACCCTACTTTCCTCCCTCTCTCTCTGCTTCCATGAACATTTATATTTCTTAGTCAGAATTCACAACCGACAATAATTAATTAGATGCAGGTAGTAGATGTACATATGAATAAGTATAATTTAAGAGTTGAAATTAAAAGTGAAATTTAAATGTTTAAATTAAATTCAGAATTAAAATATAAAATTAAAAGTTAAGCAGGAGATAAATTTAAAATGTCTAACAGATCTGATAAGTATATGGTATTTACAATGTAATATGTCGATGTCACTAAAACTGTCATTTTAGGTAATCTGTACTCTTCTATATGGTGATATTGATTTGTTTAAGTGTTATGCATATATTCGTCCCGAGTAAACACAGGACTTTGGTTCCACGGAGTTGGGAATCGTGTCTTGATAAATGTTAAATGAAAATAAATTTTATATTTTAAGCACCAGCTTTGTGCGTATTCATTATAATAAAATAAATAAAACAACTCTGTTTTTAACAACAATATTTTGAGTTTGTCCAAATTTTTGTAGACAAGGACTGGATTCAACTCCCTGGGGAGCTGTTTATATTAACATATTACAACAGAGATGAAGAACATTTAAGAAAAGGTAATATAGAAGTCTAGGCATCTACAGGGCTTATGACCTGTCAATGTCTGGTTTAAGTGGCCACTTTACACACTGTGCAACATTCACCATTCTGCCTATATTTGAACATCTATATTCCTTCAATTCTTTCATCTGTTGATGTTTGTGAAGTTAAAGAGCTGAAACCTTTATTTATGCAGGTGAGATTCATCTAATTGAATTATTTCACCTGCATACTAGGCAACGCCTGAAAATGTTATTTTTTCAATTTCTATATTTCTTCATAGACCAGGTAATTTATCAACAATATCTATCAATCTATCAACAATATTGTTTTTTCCCCTATGCCCAGAATTCTTAGGTCTGCCAACAAACATACCTGTCTTGATTTCTTTGATAACAAGTTGTCGTCTTTCAAACGATCACTAAATCAAATTCAATTATAAACACCTCTCCCGCTTCCACTCCCACCAAGTCTACTGTATACCATTGTGTCTTTCTACTTTCCTTTATAATAATTTTCAATGTAAAATATATATAAATAAATAAAAAATATTTTACCACAAAAATGTAGTACATTAAAGGAATTGTTATGATGATAAATAGTTATTATTACTACAATAATTATAACGCGTTCACTAAAAGTAACTGCTCGCTTTTACGCTTGAAATAAAACACATGCGCAGTTGATTAACGATCAAAATTTTGCATTGAACAATAAAATAAACATTTCGAATCAATTTTGTCCTCAGCTGTGGCAGGCAAATGCACTAACCGGTACATCGTTAGCTCGACTAATGGCCCGAGGGTAGTCATCAGAAGTGCAATGAACGAAACACGACATATTTAGACGTACGTTGCATTAAACTTAACTGTAAATAATTAATAATTGCAACTTTATTGTTTGTAAAACACGAAACCAGAAATTAGCCATGTTTATAAATGGATCGTATTATTGTCTGGTGGATATGCATACAGGAAGTCAGTAAAATTAATAGTAAATAATAATATCGACAATATTAACAAAACAAAATGATGACACAAGTTGGTACATGACAAACAATAGGACAGATTATTTATATGCGAAGGTCAGTCCTACAGTGTGCCGGTGTGGCTCGGCAGAATCACTAATAGTTGCCTTGAGCGGCTGTATTGGGAACCAATTTCCAGCATTATTCTAGTATTCGTACGGAGGAGTGATCATATTACATAACACATATCAAATAGATGGAGTACTTGTCAATATGCCAAATGAATCTGCACTTTGGATAGTTTTAAGATACAGTAGAACTCCAGTCATCCGCATTGCCAAATATCCAAATCGTTATCAGGGAATTGCACAGAAAAATATAATTAAAATAATTTACAAAAAACATATGAAATATGTTTACTTGAATAGGGAATTGTTTAGTAATAATTTAAATCCTATTAGTAATAGATCTGATAGTGTACTGTCAGTTCCAGGATGCAGAACTAAGTTCGCATAGAGGCACTCCTTACATATTGGTCAAAGATCCTTCGATCTTTTGACCAAGGAAATGGTACAGTTTAAAGTTGGTTTTCGAGGTCTTGGAATAGCATGGAAGGAGCAGATACACCTTCTTTAAAAATAAAAAATAAAATTAATTAAAATTAAATGCATACTGCAAATAAATAATATTTTCGTAATTTCAGCATATGTTAATTTGGTTTTTCTTTTATTTTTCTTTTCATGGTCATGTCATACCATATATATGTGCTATACACTTTTTAATAATTTAAAAAGGAATGGCCCACACTCAGACGCTGTAGTCTTTGTGGGCATTTTTTCCAATCCATGTTATAGCTTCATTTTAAGATGTATTTTTCTCAAGTGTATTTTTGTAATTGTATTTCTATGTAAATAATATGTGTATGGAAAAATAAACAAATTAAAAAAAATAAGAGATGTTTTTTATTAAACTGCGCTATTAACTTTGCTGGACATGTTTAAACTTTCCCTTACTAAAAACTTCCGCGTGTTACGGTGGTGTGTAGTCACTACACATGCAAAAAAAAGAGAGATTTTAAATGGTAAAAGTGTAATATTCATCGGCAATTGCTTCAATTATTTATAGTTGAAGTCAAAAGTGATGATATTTTTAATCCAATTGCTAAAATCATGAAAAAAATATTAATTCAGTGCGCGCAAAAGAACCGCCCCTAACGAAAGCCGGGAAGCTACTAACGCAGCTAACGGGCGTCAGGGAGAAGTACAAGAAACTTTGCTGTGTGACGTATAAAAATTATCTCTTTCGCTCCCAAATATACCCGTATTCTCGAGAGTGAGACGTAAAGAGTGTGTGAGACAATTATATATTAGTTTGACTTGTTTGACAATTATATATTAGTTTGATTTGTTGACTAAGCAATGAGAACTTCTAAACTTTAAAAGGTGTAAAAACGCATTTAATATTTAAGTGCTTCATTAATTGATTACCAATGCTATTGTGTCATTCACCTTTTCCATATCTTTCCAACACGACAGGTCTGCGCGCACCTGTACATAATGTCGCCTGCTACATTGATTCATAACTCAAAACACTTGTTATATAATAAACCCTTCAAATCTGTATCAGCGTACTTCAATACACGTGAAAATATAGAGCGCACCAAGCAATAGACTTAAAAGATAAAACATTTAATACCAAAATTGTTTCAATCAAAATCAAAATTCAGGAAAATCAATGTACATGTTTTTATTTTAAAGATGCACTTTTATTTTACTGCGTACGTTTCAGTTATTTGGCAAAAAAAATGTTTAACAATGACCACGATAATTAAAACATGTGCAGTCTTTTTTGGGTCTGAGTTCATTCCCACGTTTCGGCTGGCGTTGCAGGAGTCATCTTCAGGGTAAACTGTGTGTTATGTAGAAAAAAATATACGTTTGTAATTTGTACCTTGTAGTCGGCAGTAGATACATTCAGAGACATTTTTGACGTATATATTGTCGGAAACCACATTAAGTTTAATTTGAGCCCGTCGTTTTCATTAAGTTATTTGGGTGCCTGTGGTGTATTTGCAACAGATTTCTGGCTCCTGAGACGGCAGCCGAAATGAAACCAACCTTAGCGAGATCACCCAAAAAAGGAGATTTTTTAAATTTATTTGTTAATGTTGTTTAAATATATGGTAATGTTTTCAGTACAAAGATAACATCACGTATTAATTTAATGACATGGAGGCAACTGCCATGATATTGGATTACATTTGACCACATCTATCAATATGATTATCTTGGCCAGTCGAACAATGCATTCGATTTATTAATGCAACATTAATATTTGAAGTATGTATATTTTGTAGAGATGTACCGACTAGTCGGGAAAGCCGACTATCTGGCCATATTTGTAGTCGGCATTAGTCGGCTGTTTACTTTATTTGTATTTCTGTGCTTAAAATAGGGTGATTGAAATGTAATCGTAACCTATATTAATAGTTTTTATTATAGATTCAGCTTTACAGTTTTTTAATATAATCTAGGAATAGGAACTCTTCCTTTGGTATTCAATAATTGAATATATGTAATACTAGTGTAATTTTAACAAAAAAATCAATTCTATACGAGAGCATTTACAACTCTGAATCAAGAACGTACGAAACCTATTTATTGTTTGTGTTAGAATCACAGTTTTGGTTTTGTAACATAAATCATTTAAAATTAAATATTTATTCAATTCAAATGAGTCAATTATTAGTTTCTAACCTAAAAATAAAAGTATGTTACACACAGTTATGTCACAGTGAGTATCATTTAACAAAAAATGGCAAACAAAATGTGTTAAGAGCATGTTACTCTAGTTAAATTATTTATATTTTTTTAATTAAAGGCAAATTCTGATGTAAAAAAACTAGAGTTTCTGCCCTTTCTGGCAGAATTCGATTTCTGTTTGTTTCATATATATTTCCAGCTTCGAAGAACAGTCTCTCACTGTAAACGGAGCTGGCTAGACAACAAAGGTACACTTAAGCGAGGTGCGACATTTCGGGGTATCTAGAACTGCTACGGCTCCACCACTCAAACGGGTCATCGTTGCGATTTATCAACGGTAACGCACAGTAGGAGTGCAGTTCACGAGCTGCACTTGACTTATCATCGTTAATACGAACTAATAAATATGCCGCGAAAATTGCCGATGCCACACGAACTCTACCGAAAGCAATGATCGGCTTGGCCGACTAGTCGGCCTTTTTGCAACTGACTAGTCGGCCAGTCGGCTAATCGGCCCATCTGTAATATTTTGTGAGGTAATTTTAGGAATGTTTGTTAAAGAAAATATCTCCCCATTAGTGCAGGCAAGAATTGTTTTTTGACTTTATGTAATGAGAAACATAAAAAAAATGATTTGGAGGAGAACTTCCTTGCGAAATGAATATGGAAATCTCAGTCTTTAGCCGGTTAAAACCCTCACACACCCTAAATATATATACTCACCCTAACTAACACGTACAACAATAATAAAACGGATACACTAATTATTTAACTCTTATGAGTACGCATTATTTTTTATTTATGTTGTTTTATTGTGATTATTATTACTATAATTTATTGATATATATTTAAAAAAAACTTATTACTACTACGAGACTTTATTAATAATCTAGTGAAATTATATTCGATTGTATAAATTGCAGCAATTCTAATAAATGCTTTAATAACATATGATGAAAACAAAATTTTGGTCTATACATAATTTTTAATTTTTCTTTTGTGACTATTGGTGTTCACATATAATTGGTGAAAGATGTTTAGTGTTATAAATTGTATTTATATTGTGATATCATTTACCGTTTGTGAACTGAGAATAAATAAAAGGATTCACATTCGACATTGCCCGCACTAACACGAGGAAATATAAAGCGGTACAGTACAAATGAAGGTGAAATGTCTGCAAATGCAGTACGCAGTTAGCACTTGTAATTTGAACAAAACAATTGAAAAGTATACTTAGAACAAAAATTGAAAGATATGATTATTTACTATGCACAAAACTAGAATGTTGTCTCAGCTGGATGCTCGTAACATATGGCGACACCATTTGCAGATCCATTGTTCAAAGACTGCAGAATTGCATAGGAATAACATTATTCGTGAAAATCATTTCTCAGCTATGGTCCTTAAAATATAGCTCGATTAGATTGACAGTTGTCAGCAAAAGTGACGACATAACTTTGTAGTAACGTCCGTATATTATTGACGCAAGAAAAATCATTACTATCTGGCATGTTAATTTATTTTTTTAATACAATGCTTGACATATAAATCAACCTAATTATATAAAATCAGCTTTAAAACTAAAAATAAACCTAATTATTAACGACGTTCTTACTAATTCATTTAATGTTGTTCATAAAAAAAAAGTATAAATGCCTTATTTTTTGGTGAATAATTGTCTTAAAAACACTATAGTAGGCTTGTTTTTGCATTTTTATATCAATTTTCGGAAACAGAGTTTCATGTTTGCATAAAAAAACTAATAAAATCGATTTAAACGGTACGTGGTCAGTGATCAGTAAATTTCCATCACTAGTCACAGAGTAGCGCAGGACCGAGATGCTTTCGCTGTGGTGATGGCCAAGGTTGGGGGGACCTGACATGGCACCGCAAGAAGAAGTCACATTATTTTGGCAGCTGTCATTTTAATCAAGTTATATTTTAAGGACTATAGAATATACGTTTTTTGATGATCCTGATTTAATAATATGCATTAGTTTCAATGAATATGAGCTTAAATGATGGGTCTGGAAGCGGAACATGATGCTCTGGCAAAAAATACCCGGTATATCATGCAAATGAACTAATAAAGGTGTACTTTTAAAAGTTTGCTTTGGACTTGGTGAAAATTAGCCGAAACCGAGCGAGGGTTATTACTAGAGCCCCTACCGGGCACTGCGGATTGAATAAACACATTGCTAGAATGAACTTTTCAGAAATTTCTAGATGTAGGTTCTGCAGTGCAAATGATAACACCTATACGCATTCTATGTAAATGTGATGCTTTATATAGCAAAAGAAGCCGCTTTCTCGGTGGACCGGTGGTTAAAGATGTGTATGGAATAAAATTTTAGTAAAACGATGTGTGCGAAGTTACAGTGAGTCGAATTGGATTTGATAATTATTATGGATAACTTATATAGCACCATTTTCGTAATATAATACCTCAAGGGCGCTTTACATAGTGATTCTATTGTTAAATTTAATTGAAGCTTTTAAATTTGTAATTTAATTAAAACAATTTATTTTGTTGTCACATGCTACGGATTCATTCGAATGATTTAGAGAACAAGTGGGTTTTAAGTTTTTTCCGAAACATCACACTACTTTCACAGCCTCGCACCTCTGCTGGGAGGGCATTCCATGCCACAGGGCCTGCTTTTATAATAACTTTTCCTCTCGCTGTAGACGTAGCTGATCTAAACGTGAGATGCCTGTCAGCTAGTTCATTTGGAATGCATAGTTCCCTTAGATATTCCGGAGCAGAGCTGTGCAGTGATTTATACATAAGCCAACAGAGTTTGTATTCGACCCTCTGTGGAAAACGCAGCCAGTGCATATTACAATTATGATATATATATGAGCTAGATAACAGAACGTCTTGCAGCTACAGAGCGCATGGACAATAAGAATTCTAGCCCCTTTTTACATTTTTATTTTCAAAATCCTAGTAGATATTTTTTATCATATAAAAACACTTCTCCTGAAAATTTTACTTTTGTAGATATTTTGCTTTGCGAAAAAATCCTAGCATTTTCGATCTACAAATTATTTCTCCTTATCTGCCTCTGACCTTCGTCCAATTACAAATATTGATACAGACAGGCAAACAGACACAGTTCATTGACCTCCCGAGTGAATTTCAAAATACTGTGGGCTATTTTGTGAATCGAAAAAAGCCACTTCATAAATTATACCACACTCAAAAAAAAATCTTCATTTACGTCAGTCAGCAGTTCCTATCAAGAAAAGGTTCAGTATTTTGAGTGTGGCAACACTGATTACAATTTGGAGAATAGAAAAACAGTGAAATTCACCAATTATTTATCTTATGAGGGAATCTGTGTAATATATTTTATAAAATGGCTTTATTTGATAACAAAAAAAAATAGCATGAACAACTGTAGTTAAGCAGCATTTTAGTTTACAAATATGAATCATTGATTGTTAATACATTTAAATAAATACTTTCGCATGTTTTGTTTTGTTATCCATGATTCTTTTAGTCTAACCTTTGTATGGAATTTAAGCTTGCTACTGTACTGGAGACATTCTACATTTTTTTCCACTTTTATACTTTCACTTGGTGAAAAATTCACAATTGAAATAATCCAAAGGAATTTGTTTTCTAATTTTCACACACTGATTATCACTTTAAACGATTATATGTCGATTTTAAACACGCACTGATAACTTTTTGTAGGAACAGAAGAAGAAAATATGACACATTTAGGCCTATCGCGAAAAATTGAAGGTTAAGTGAAAAAATCGGCCTATCGAGCAAACACTCGCAATTTTATAGCACTTTTAGAATGTTTTAAGGTTGAAAGAATCGTTTTCCGCAGACTAAACTTATGTAAGCAACGAACAAAACATTAATCGGTAAAATAGATACACGATCGTCCGAGAAAATGGTCGTAGAATGCTTCGTGAATAATTAGGCAGACATATTGCATTCTAAAGCTATTTATTTTATTTTACAATGTTCATTGTTGAAACATGTTCTATGTTTTACTGTTACCAACAGACTAAATAATGGATAAAAGCGAGACATGAGAAGAAAAAAAGAACGATACCATTTTGGAATGGTGATCGAAAAAACTCTACTTCCTTTCGATAAAATGAACATTCACACATTTAAAAATTGTTTTTTAACTGCTAGAAATCACTGAATCACTTTTTAAAAACAATATAAATGCGGCAGGCGGCTGAAACTTGTAAAAACAGAAGATAAAATAAAAATTCCGATGTCCTATAAACAAAGAAGGAAAATGAAAGGTTCACTCACGTCAAATTCTTGGAAAAGCGAAGCACAAATCAGCGTTTATTTGAAATTTAAAACTTAAGCGATGCAATTCCGAACCCACAGATCGTCAAAAGCGCAGTAAAGATATCTTATATTCAGAGGATGCTGACCCCAAGAGACTACTAGCCCAACCCTTCAATTGACACTCTTATATTGTCTAGAAATGCAATTCACACCACCATTTATCGCGAATAAAAACGCAGTAATCATTTACGCGATGTATTAAACTATATCGTAAGCACCAGCAGAGATAAATTAACTATTTCTAGACAAAATAACGGTACTATGAAATATAATCGGCAGTTATTCACAGTAATAACAATGATAAAATTATGGTTATAATACGGTAAGTCCGCGAAAAATTATCAATTACCTTGGTCCGTTCCAAAGGGTGTACAATAAATAAACAGGAATAAATCCAATTGAGTCGATCCAAGCTAGGATGATCGCGGATTTTAATGTTAACTATCACCTCGGCCACTTTTTCACAGTTTGCCAAGATGGCGTCTTTAAAAGACGACAGACGATCGTTCATAGGATCAATATTGTGACGTCACAAAGACGCGTTCACGTGGCGCGGAGTGTTAAAATTCCCAACACTTTTGAAATGCTACTGTTCGCATCTAGCGTTGAGTTTTAGAACTAAAAATGTCGAGCAAATCGACATCTATTGTGAAAGTATAATAACTTGCTTCTTGCTTTTCAGTCTTGCTAGCTATTTGTAATAATATTATAATACATTTGCTTTAGGTGATCTACGAATACGTTTTTATGACATTTTAATAAAGTAAATTTACGTCTTAAAATTTTTATGTAAATAAAAAAATTACACCGTGAATAAATAAATCAATAACATTGTTATTTTGAATAGCACGATGATTGAATAGGTAGGTACTGAAATATATACTAAGTAACAATTATTTATTTATTTATCAACGTTCATAAAATAAAAATAACATTTTACTTCAAGCCGAAATATCATTATATTATGTTTTAAGGGTTCACGTAATTAAATGTAGTAAAATTATAATAGAATTGAACAGAAATCCAAAAAAATATTTTTAAACAATAATTAATTAACATTCAGTTAGTTAAAAAAAAACTAAAACGTATCGTTGCTGGAAAGGAAAAAGTTACTGAATAACACGTAGCAACAGAAGAGACAATTAAAGTTTTTTTGCTTTTTAAAGTCATTATTGATAAGTAAATATAAAACAATGTAGGTCAATGAATAAATATGAAATATAATAATACACCCTTCATTGCGTTTTCAGTACAATAAATAATTGTCTTTTTGCAAAAGAGGTGTGATATTTAGGTAGTTTTTCAAAACGTGGTACAACTTTAAATATTGGGTGTTAACAAAATTTTTGTTAATTTTTTTCTAAATTTAAAAATGAGGACCAAAAGCGCAACACAATGGTAAAGGTTCGTCATTCGAGAGATTTTTTTTGCTTTACAAGATATTGTGTTTGCTTTTACGTTACATGTATTATTTTATTTGATTACAAGCCTTCAAAATGGAATGTCAAGTAGACGAAAGTCAGCATTCTAGCCACCTCGGTACGGTAAATATTTAATATATTATGAATTATTGTCTAATTTCTTGTAAAATAATGAAGGAGAATGCATTATAAATTAGTTAATTAACTTGTTTTGTTGTTTAACAATGAAAATTTTCCCTGTAGAATGACATATTTTCTAGTGATATAAAGTAGCCTGTATCGATTGCCGTCCATCCAAACATAAAAAATACGACTATCCCGTTAGTACATGGTGACGTAGTATCGTTATTCTGTTTTTATAATTAGATCGATTATTTTCCCGAGGGGGAGATATTTTTTTCTGGGATAAAAATTACCATATTTCACTTCTTAGCTCTCCAGCTATTCTTATTAAAAAAAATCGACATGTCGCTCCGTTGCGACGTGAAGGAAACAAAAAACGGATAAACACACTTTCGCATTAAAAAAATTATGGACCAACCTTAGATGATAAAACAAGGGAGTCAACTTTTTACCGTTTTGAAGTTAAAAACGCAGAAATTATTACACTTTTGGCGTAAAACTGCTTTTTATGGTTGAAATAAAAATCTGATGTCCACCTTGTTTTAGTGCAGAAAACATTAGTAGTCTCAGATACGCTATTCTAATATTTACTATTATTATTTTACATTGAAAGTACTTTATGGGTTGAAATTCTCTCATTTGTTTAAAAAGTTATGATGTTTAAGAAATCGCACAATCACAAAATCTCGCTTCCTGAAAAATTATTTCAATGTGTCTCCCGTGGTGTCCTTTAAGGCAGGGGTCTTCAACCTTTTTGAAGACCTATTTTGCCATTATCATCAAACTTGTAAGTTTTTATACCACCCCACCCCACTGGGACATATAGGAGAGGGAGTGCAGTAGGGAGGGGGTGTAAATTTAAGAAAAAAAATAAGATACCGGGCAATGCCGGATTTAAGCAAGCTCGTTTATTTTTAAATTTTACCAGGCCAGAAACAGGAAAGGACATCAATAAAATTCAATAATTGAGATGTTTGACATCGTTTACTTTTGACTAATTTGTCAATATCTGTGGTCGTCGAAATAATTTTCAAACCGTTCTCCAGGTGACCATCGGTAATTCCGGTCCTTGTCTTGGACTTGACGTTTTTGATTCGAGAAAACAATTGCTTGCATAGATAATATGTGATTCCAAAAATGATGTTATATTTAGTGCAATATGTCTGATTTTTGGAAAATTGGAAATGGAGATTTACTTTGAATAAAACTCGAGCAAACCGCCGAACACATTGCGACACGCGTTTCATCAATGTTCCTTCGATATCGCCTGCCAGTTATTCCACCATTTTTGGAACCGTAACGCCAGACATACATACTTTTGAAAAAGTTGCTTTTGCGATGGGCATAATACTCCCGCTGCAGCCTCCATACATTATTTTAAGAATTCACCGTCAAAAAAAGGTTTTGACTTAGGTACAATTTTCTCTGAAATAATGTAGCTTACATGTAGGTACAGTGTACCTTTGTAATGTAAATATCAAATAAAATATTTTGATAGCAACATTAACATGAATTACGCGCGTTAGTATAAGGACTCAACTATTATTTTTTAATTTCTTAACATATGTATATTATACTTAGATCAATAAATTTATTTTTGCTAGGTTATTGCCGGGCCGCCAAGAAAGCCACTGCGGGCCGCGGGTTGAAGACCTATGCTTTAAGGTATAAATGGATGGATTAGGTAGATATATATAGGAATACCGTGTCTATTTATTTTACGTCAATGATCTTCGAAGGCACATATATTTCAATAAATTAAAAATAAATATAATACCGAAGTCAGAGAGATTGATGCATGCCGTATTGCCGTGGATTGGAAATTCTCACTGGATTTACTACAATATATATGAGTTTGTCCAAATGTTTGTAGTCAAAAGACTGGATTTCACCCCCTCGGGAGTCATTAAGATTAACAAATTACAACAGGGATGGAGAATACCTTAAAGAAGGGAATATGGAAGTCTAGGCATTTACAGAGCGTATGACCCGTCATTGTCTGATTTAAGTGGCCACTTTACACACTGTGTAACATTAACCATTTTGCCCATGTTTGAACATCCATATTTCTTCAGTACTTTCATTTGTTGGTTTTGGTGAAGTTAAAGAGTTGAAACCTTTATTTTTGTGAAGAGATTCATCAAACTGAATTATTTCACATACAAAGCAACGCCTCAAAAACAATTAACCAATTTTTGGAACTTGGAACAGTTGGTTTTATTACAATGTGTAGTGTGTAAAGTGGCCACTTAAACCAGCCGTTAAAACAGGTCATAAGCTCTGTAAATGCTTAAATTTCAACATTCCCTTCTTCAAGGTTATTTCCATTTTTGTTGTGATTTGTTGATCTCAATGGATTTTTAAAATGTATTTATTTGTTCTTTAGATAACATAAATGTTCAACAAAAAACAGTTAGCACATATTAACAATTAAGCTATCGCAAATTAGTTACATACCTACTAATACAAAAGTTGTATTCTTGAATTACATTGTTTTAAATACGAGAGCTATGCTTAAGTGATAACAAAATAAGTTGTTTTAATGCAATTACAAATTTAAAAGCTTCAATTAAATTGATTAACTTTAGAATCACTATGTTAAGCGCCCTTGAGGTATTATATTTCGAAAATGGCGCTGTATAAGTTATCCATAATAATAATAATGCCACTACTAAAGATGTCTATTTCTTGACGATAATTATTGTAATAACAGGTACATCTAATAAATTAATTATGGGCGTAATTATTTTTACACTTAGAACGGTGAAAATAAAATATTTCGAAAAAAACAATTAATAAGTAAGAAGTTTCACCTATAGTGTGTAAAATTGTGTATCCTTTATGTAGATATAAGTTTTGTAGCAAGCTTTTGTTTTATTTGTCTGTTCTTTCGTTAAAATAAATAAATTGATCAACTCGTAAATAATAGCCTATCTTGGAAATAGCGTATTGATCCCTGAAAGCCGAGCAAAATTTCAATTTTTTTTTTTTTAATATGATACGTTTCTACATTTTATCATAAATAAAAAAATTGTAAAAATTAGTATTTGCGGTTGGGTACCTAGTACCTACCCAAAGTAATTTCGATCCAGAGTTTCGTGCACTCACTTTGTCGCATTTCGGCCATTATGGAAATAATGTCTATTTAAAATGGCGTTAGCGAATTAGCATAACTGGGGAAAATTTCTACGAGTCTCTTTGGAATGCACTCAATTTTCGCGTCCCCTTTGTCAGCGCTCGCTTAATAATTTCAGCGTAATTGGCTTGCGCGCCAAAAATTTGTCTGCGATGTTTTTTCCGAGCTCTTTTTATTATTTTATTCACACGGCAACACTTTCGGGTGTTAATTGGCTGTTTTAAAAAAACGCTTTTTTCGGCGAAAAGTGGCGGGCGAGTGAAAACCTTTTGTAGCCTGTTTTCCTTTTAATTATATAATTTGAATACATTTCGCCCCTAAAAGCTGTACTTTTTAATGCATTGCTTTGATGTCTCTTGGAATGTTTTTATTTTCTTTAGGTTTTATTTCAACAAAAAGAGCTGATATTTTTTTATTTAGGTACGCAGAGTCGGAGTAAGGAACGCCATTTTGCGTGAGATGGATTATGTTTTTTTTTTTAAATTAGTAGTTTCTACCCAGCATGAGGTCTCGAGTTCGTTTCCCGACAGAGTTGTTATTGAATAATATTGTTTTAAAAAAGCGTTTTTATGCTTACATATTTTATAGTCCCTGGGCCTCGATTACAACGGGAAGTTAAAATTTATCTTCAATTTTATCTACAAAGTAAAATAAGGTTTTCTGTATGAACAGCAGAATATGCATACATTTTTTTCTTCTAAACATGTTTAATTATAGATTACTGACGAATATAGGTACTTTAAATGTTCATGCAAATATACTCATTTTCGTACACAAATATATTTCTCTGAAATGATCTCCGTCTCTGTTGTTATTATTATTACTAAAACTAACGGCCGTAGTCAATTTGTACAAAAATAAAGTTAAATTCAAAAATATATCATCATCATTCTCTTTTCGTTTCCCTTCCTAATGTTGCAAAGGGCACTGCATTGGTACACCAATCGCAGCGTATCTTGATATTTTTTGTAACATGAAGGTAAGGTAATCAGTCTTACGCTTCAGGAACTATGAAATATTCTAGTGTAAAAACACCCTTTTAAATAATATTTCATATCAACCATGTCAGGAATCGAACCCCGAGACCTCTTGCATGGTAGGCAAATGCGCTGACCATTACACCACGAGGCCGACAAAGATATATTATATATAGAAAAAATAGTTGATTGTTATGGTTAAACTCAGTAAAAGTAATGTATAGTAAAAAAGAATAAAATATTTATAGTAAAAGAGTAAAGTATAGAAGAAAAGTAGTAAAAAAGATATGCATTTTAGGTTTGTAAATCTTACATAGGCACACATTGTTGGGCACACAAAATAAAAATGAATATACATTTATATGAATATATTATACAAACAGACTAAATCTCCGGTTCATCGGTTATTGTTGCAAAGTCAGTGGTACTTACTTCCTATGTACAACCGAATGAGCATGAACCGATTTAGGTAGCAAGTATGACTGCTTGTATATATAATGTTTCAGGGGTCTCCAACTAATGTTATCTGTTAACACTTTGTATCCCGGAGCCGTGTAAGCACGTGATTATATAACCACGCGTTGTATCCCGGTCCTGTGTTTTCACGTGGTTTACCAGCTGTTCAAAAAAGCGAATTTTGTTGACATCTGGTGACTTTTATAAGTAATTTTTCGCTGCTGGTAAACTACGTGAAAACACGGCATCAACTGGCAAATTTTTGCGTTTGCATTTAATCTGTCTCAGCTGGTAAAAGCATGAACTTATCGTTCTACTAATTTGAGCGTCAAGAGAAAGGTCAGAATTAAGAATGACTCCCAGTAGTTTAACGGTGGGTAAAGCGGTACTCCTTACATCGGGTAGTGCCGTATCCTGGATCAAATTCTGTCGTCTGGCTGAAGCAATCCGTAGTTGTTCCGTTTTAGATGGATTGAGTGTTAGTCTATTTTCAGCCATCCAGTTTTCTATTTTCTCAATGCATCCATTAATCAAATCAACAAGCACATTTCTCTCGCTCGGTTTAAAATAAAAATAAATCTGCGTATCATCTGCATGGCAGTGAGACCACAATCCACATTCTTTGATAATATTCTCTATATCTTTGGTGTACAGGAGATAGAGGAGTGGTCCCAGTACTGATCCTTGGGGTACTCCAGTAGGCACTTTAAAGTTGGGTGAGCTATTACCCTGGAACACAACTGCATATTCTTTTTCATTAAGATGTGAACTGGACACATATGTGCCTGATCACGGATACCATAAGTTTTTTCTAGACGTTCAAGCAAAATGTTATGGTCTACAGTATCAAATGCAGCACTCATGTCCAAAAGAGCCAACAACACTAGATTACCAGAGTCTACCGCCGTTATAATGTCAGACAGCACTCTTATCACACCGGGACACAACGCGTGGTTATTATAATCACGTGTTTACACGGCTCCGGGATACAAAGCACAAATAAATGAGTGAGACCCTGTATATGTGCGAACATTGCAATGTGGCTCTCCATAAAGGCCAATGTTGGCGAAATTATCATACAAAAATTACTTATTAAATTGTTTCAAATAAATATGAGAAGTAAGAATTGATTTGATTAAGTATTTTCATAATTATGACACGTTTAAGAAACCCTTCACAAAGCATGAAATTTCACAAAAATAGGCCGGGCACAGGGTAAATTGTGTATTCGGCCGGTACTCAAAGTGTTAATCTCAATCTGCCTCGGGGGTGAAATCTATTCCTTTATCTACAACCATTTGGACAAACTCAAAATACTGAAAGCAATTTTTTTGCTACTACCATAGGAAATATGTACAAGTGGGATCCATACAATATTAAGCGTCTCATTTATGAATGCAAATAGGTCCTTTACAGATCTTTTAGGGCTGCCTCTGGATTATTAAGTCAACATTACTCCTGCTCCGACGCCTCTCGCTTCTCTCTGTCGCCATTATGACGTCACAACTAATTCGCGAACTCTCTGAAGCGTCGCGTCGACCAAAGAGAAATTTATAAAAAAAACTTGTTTTTTAAAAATGCCGGTTGAGTTTCTTCGCTGACATTTCTCGGGTAAACTGCATTTTAATGAAATATCAATATTTTTTTAAACAATAATGCATTTATTGAGTACAGAGACACAGCTTACAGTGACACAACTAAGGGTGCAATTCTGAATCTTCTCGCAGGGGTAGAGAAGAGAAGGGTATTTAGATTGTTTGCATGTGACTACACTTTATTTTGATATGATAATTATGTATTTTTTAATCGGTAAATTTTTTTTTGTTTGAACTGCAACAGGCCAGGAGGCCCAATTACAGTGGTGAATTATATCATGGAACACCCAGGCTTGAGAAAAATCACATTTTAATTTATTTTTTTGTGTTTTCACCGGGAATCGAACCCGGAACCTTCCATGCGTGAGTCAAGCGTCTTGACTACTACACCACGGAGGCCGCCAATTCAAATTCCAGCCCCGACCTCCCTTATTTTTTTACACACGTTTTTTTGACACGGTACTGCGTGGAACGTGTTTCCCGCGAAAAAAAAGGTTCCAGTTTCCAGTGTATCGTGTTTTATTTTATTTTATTTTATTTCATTTTATTTGGGATTTTTACAGCTATTACATAAACAAAATAATTAGAAAAATCTTAATAATACTAAAGCCAATTAAAAAAATCCACTGTAAATATAATGACACATAATATATAAGAAAAGAAGTTTAGTAATTGTATTTGTGTGACGTTTGTATTCATGTGTATGTGAATGTGTGTATGCGTGAATGAATGAGGGAGAGGATACATGTGCGTGTGGGAATGAAAGAGGGAGAGGGTGCGTTTGTATGGGTGCGTAAGTATGAAAATAATATTTTTGCTTAAAACTTGTAAATTGTATTAAAAATGGTACAATAAAGAGCTTAGTAAAAAGTTAGAAACCTTTTTGTTAAAATTCAAATGACGAAATGATATAAATTGTTTTTTTTTTTTTTTTAAGTATGTTAAATTTCAAAACCGTATTCTGAAGAAAAAAAAAGCATTTTATTTTTTAAATTTAACTGATACACATCGAATGAATAATGTGGGACGAGTCCTATACAATACAGTAGGTAATCACAAAATGCAGTAAATACGAAATAATGACAACAATAAAATAAGGATTGACAATACGCGAACGTTGATTCAAAACGAACACACAAATGCATATTATATGCACCTACATAATATATAAATAAGAATAACATATAAGTTTAATAGAAATGATTCGGATTATAAAAATCAGGTGTCACAAACAGTTGGCCCGCAGTACCAGTGTTGTAAATAATACAGTCTCTTCTTCTTCTTTTCCACATCCGCTCCTAAGTGGAGCATGTGGACATCACCAGTTGCTTCCAGGAGACCCTATCGCCAGTCAACACTCTCGCCTCCTCCCGCGTCAATCCGGCATCCCTTAGTTCCGCCGAATAAAGTCGAAAGATCGTCATCGACGGCCTTCCAGGACGGCGTGAGCCCGCAGGTTTAAAGAAGAGGCAACTTGGGTTAAGGTTCTTCTGAGGCATGCGCAGCACGTGTCCAAGCCAGGTACATCGCCATATCCTCAAGACGCTCGTTATAGGAAGCTTCTGCGTCCGTTCTCGGACTTCAATGTCAGTTATAAAATCGAACCACCTTGTACCTATATTCTTCTCAAGCACTTACTCGCAAAACTCAGAAGTTTGGTGTTTTGAGCTTTGGTAAGGTGCCAAGATTCGCACCCATATAGGAGTACTGGCATTTTACAAGAGTTGAATAATCGGCAATTCATTTTGACCAAGTATAGACTAGAGTTACAGACAGCACGCATCATGTTAAAAGTTGCTCCAGCAATTCCTAGGCGGGTTGCGAGCTCTTTGCGCATGCTTTCATCCTCAGTTATGTGAACTCCCAAGTATTTAAAGCTATCAACTTTCTCAATCCTCTGTCCATTATTATAAAGGGGCTGATCAGGACAGGATTACTACAGGATTCTACAGTAGACTATGATTATTATCATACAAGTAAATGAATTAAATAATAGTTTTAACAAAATATAGTTTAGTTTAGGTTGGGTGTACACATTTAAAATGTTTAAAACGCTGCCGAGGCGTTGGCTTTTCTGTCTTTTCGTGAATGCATTAATACTAATGTCGGGGGATTGAGAGGGAAGGGGTGGTTCAGCCACCCCCACTCCAGGCAGGTCCCTACCCATGACGTAACACCTCCTAACTAGATTTTGTAATATATATGTATAAACGTGAGCATACGTCACCAAGGGTTGAACTGGCTTTTACTAATAGGCCCATTTTACACGTGTCGTCAGAATCCTCACGGCGCGGTAAAATAAGGGCGAATTGATATTCATTGTATTATTTTGTATTTAAGACGCAGTATCCGGATGTTCAAAAAACATCTTCTGAAAGAGCAAGTATTTGAGAATCAAAGCAAAGCAAGTTTTATTATGACTTACGGCACGGAAGAAATCCAGAGCCGACACTTCAGAACCAAAAGCCTTCTTCGAACCAGCGAAACGAAGACACTCAGAAACATTGCTGACAAAATACGAAAAACAAAGATCCGGCGGATATGCGAAGTCGAGGATATAAGGTGGGGACGGCAGAGAAAAGGTTCTGTGCTTCGATTATGAACGCTATCTTCATCTGTATATATCGAGACGGTATACTTAACTTCTGTACTATCTGTATCTACCTCGGTATGTTCTACCTACTTGTCATATCGACAACAAACAAACCAATGAAAGACCACAAAAAATAGTTCGCGTTCCTTACGTCATTAACATTTAAAATAGTTCTCATTTATATTTTAAATAGGCTTCAGTGATAGAAAGAGCCCACTTCAGAGCAATTATAAACTCAAATAAATCCCAATTCAAGCAAAAATAGCTCGCTTAAATATGAGTTTTAACCATTGCCAAAACGATATGCTTAACGATCGTGTACATTTATCTACCGAGGAAGTACTGAGCTATTACAACAACTCTCGATGCGTTCTCTCAGAAAGATAGTAAAACAAATGGAAAAAATATAAAAACTAAATTTATTTTTTTCAGTGGCAACTTTCGAACACCTAGATACTCTTATATGTCAATAGGGCAGAATCTAGTGACATTTTTTTGCATTTAGGCGCTCATTTTTTAATCTGACAGTTATGTCGGAATTTAATTCGACTTCAAAATTTACTTATTTCTCTCTCATGTTTTTAATAGGCTTTTAAGAAAAAAAGTGCCAACCTCAGAACAGTTAAATTTTTTAATAAATCGTAATTAAATAAAATTTCCCGGTGGCGCAAAAATTTTGGCACTTTAAATGCGTAGATAAACGTATCGAGGGGTTCTAGATCCGTCGGTATAAACCGATGTACTTGTATCAAAACTTGATAGTGGGGGATCGGTAAAATATCTTTGTAGTCGGTCGGGAGAATTTTATCTTCAACTATGACATCATACTGAAGCTATGTTATTTTAGTGCGTAGATATGTGTACCGTGACGTACGCTTTCCCTTGTTTCATATCGACGCACCTACCCAAAACTTGATAGTGGGGGGTCGGTAGTGTATCTTAGTAATCGCTAGAGAGAATTTATCTTCAACTGTACCGTCAAGATGAAGGAATGACTCTTTATCTTCCCATCATAATCGAGGCCTGGAATGAGCATGTGACTAGAACAGTAGAATCAAGGCCCGTAAGAACAGCAGAAAAATTTACGAATGCTGAATTTCAGAACACGTCCTGATTTTGATACAATTGTTCACTAAAATTCTGCGCGCACATACAAATACTACGTAAAAATCAAAAAGGCCACCATTACATATTTATTTAAATGCGATAGAATCCAGTAAGCATACGCCAAATTTAGTCAATGATTATTTTACTGCGAGTATACTCGTATACGCTCAAATCTCTATTTGTTCGACTTTTCAAGGTTTTGAAATCTGACAAAAACCGCCGAAAAAGCTGAGCCGCTGTATTTAGAATATCGTTTATTTATTATCTACCAATAACTCCACCTGTAGACATACGTATGTATTATAAAACACGCATTTTCTTTACAAATGCACCAATCGTAGGAAAAAACTTACTAATTTGATTTAATTTGGTGACTGGACTTGGAAAACAAATTTTCTTTCATGAGGTTATTATATTTTCTTTTACGATGATTTTAAATGTAATTTTAGTATGTTTTTTGTATATATTATTTTACGATGCCTTTATATTTTAATTTACGACGTTTTTATATTTTATTTTATGATGTTTTTATATTTTCTCTAACACCATTTTCCATATATTTTTTAAAAGTAAAATGTGCGTTCTTACTATTAACCCAAATATTTCAATTTTGGGGGCATTTCTAACGAGTTGTAAATAACTCTCCGTTAGAAAACGGGAATCAAGTTGGGGTAGAGTGGGGTTCGAACCTCGGACCTCCGATCCGTGAGTCCGTCACACTAGCCTTTTATACAATCTACTTTTGTAATTTTCATTTGATTCACAAAAAGGATGAAGCTGGCAGTGGCGAGCAGTGAGTTTTTAAATTGGTAAGCTATGAAAATTCTGATAAAATGTCCATAGCGGTAGTATGGCATATAAAAAACAAGTCTATTTTATATTTAATAAATAATTCCTAACAAATGGCTCCAGCGGCTAATAGTTTCAGTAAAAATATTTTCTAATGTAGCACAAACATTTGATTTAAAAAATACAATTTAAAAAAAACATAATTGCAAAAAAAAATTGAAACCCCTGTGGACTCGAACCCCCGCCATCACCGTTAGCAAGCAACGACCCACCGCGCAGCTATTTCGCGTTTTCGGCTAAGCTTCGAAAAAGTAATTAATAAACTGAACAATTCATTAGCGCACCAGTGCATCTTTGGTTAAGTCAGACTATTGTAACTTGTCTTGAAATAAAACACTATTTCTTAATAAATCATTATAATTAAATAATTTTAAAGTATTCCTTACCGAGTACGATAGTTCACCAAACAAAACATAAATTACGTTTTAAGAATCATTGTTTCATCGACTTTTATATCACATTATTATTCACAAAACGACATAAGTTATAATTCTTCATATTTATTTATTCTTAACACTGTACACTAGTAACGTTTTTATCATAACTCTAACTAAATTTTAAAAGTTTAAATGGATACTTAAAAATAACCTACAATATTCAACTGTCATCGTATGCACAAAAACGAATTACAATAAAAAACAATTAGCGAATCTTTGTTTTTTTTAAAACCCACTAAAGGATTTATATTATATTATGGATTAAAATATCAATTCGTTTCGATTAAAATATCAATATATTAATAATTTTAAAGCAAATTTACTTTCAAACCACCGAAACATAAGTATGCTAAATTACTTACGACATACAAAATATATTCGTTATCTCTTTCTCACACATAACGAGTGCGTATATTGTCACCTCCCTTAGACTGTCGTAAGTCAAATTGATGTATTTTAAAGAATATTATGAAAAAGTATTGAAAGACTTAATTGCATTAATGAAAGCTGCAAGATTTTACTGTAATCGCAAGTGTAATTTTTCGAACGAGATTCTAAATTTTTAGGTAAAAGACGTATTTGAATTGGTGATTTTAAAGTGAGCAGAGTAATCTCGTGTAATCCAGTAGTAATCATTTTGGCCAATAGAGGCGCAACCGGTCGCTGTGTGGAATAAATGAATATATAAATTTACTTACCCAAGAAAAGTAATATATTTTTTTGGTGATGTGTTTTTTCCTAATAATACTACGGTTTTATAAAACATTACTTACGATGTCAAAAAAATATGGTAAGCTGCATGTAATCGATTATAAGGAGCATTCGCCCCTGGAAGCTGGTCACAGATTACTCCAAATTTGTAGATTGAAATTTTGCGGGTCTTTATTTAAAAATAACAAAATACAATGAACTTCAACCACGAACGTGGACGTTGTCATAGAAATAAATACAATATATTTTAATAAAAAATATTTTATTTACATAAATTATTCACAAATTACAATTATGAAAACAAAACATGTGATGGAAATGCCAGATTTCGGAGTTCTTAAACTAGGATAGGTTTGAATGTTTATAATTTCTTGGATTTCTTCTTGGGAGGTTCCAGCCCACTTTGGAATTCTCCGATCAATATTCTCTTGTCCCTATTGGCTGCCTTGTTGGAAGGGGCTCTATTTCCGGGAAGTTTTGGGGCCTTTTCAGCCCTTCTTTTCAGATCAGACTCTTTCCTAGGAATATAGTAAAATCATAGAATTAACAATAGTCCAGAAACCGCATATGCACATCAAACAGAAGGCGAATCAACTACTCATAAATGAGTTGGTTTACGTTTTGCCCCATTAGTTTCTTTGTGGACGTCGCTCAGTATGCCGTGTAGTAATTCAACTATGCCGTGTTGTGTCCTATTAAAGTGTAGAAATACTGCAAGGATCTTAAAGAAACAGGATGGCATCCCATTTCATGTGTAATTAACAAACTAATGTTTAAGTAGCAAAAGAATTACTTTAAAATTGAATTATTTTTCCATCTGTCAGATTGTCGAAGAAACAAAATGGAAATTTCGTTAGTGTTGCCAGGGTAATTTTTTTATTTACCCTACTTTGCTCATTTAATGAAAGAACTAATGAAAATTAGACCTCGGATTAAACAACGCCGTGGGAGACATTTGAACGACATAATCTTTAAAACATCAAATATTATTTAGCATGATATAAAAATATCCGTTTTGTGTCAAATAAAATTTGTTATATATTTTAAGTTCAAAGTTCATAAATTCAATTACTCTTATTAAATGACCCTTTATTTTTCTAATCTGTTGTGTCAATCAATGTTTCCGCGTGCTCAATAAAATTTTAGAGAAATTAACAGATTGCTTTTTTTTACCTTACAATTATGTTAGGTATGTATTTGTGTACAATCAAACATTGTTGTATTTACAACTTGTTGAAAATGGACCTGAAATTATTTTTTTTTTGGGAAATCAACAGTTCTACATACATATTTATAGTAAACAAACAGATATAGTGTATAAACTCAGAACTGATAACAGATTTCCACAAAGTAAACAAAGTTAGTAAAGAAAATATATTACATATCAAATAAATACATAAAAGTTTATACATATGAAAATGTTATTTTCATGTACTCGTAAATATTTTTCAATAATCAAAGAATTTTTGAATAAATTTATATTTGGGTAAATTGCAAGAACGCAAACATTCTTCCTTGAAACACGAAACAAAAAAAAAGAGGTTTGAGTTCTAAAACGTTGTTTTGTTATGATAAAGAATTTGGAGGGTTTTTGAGGAATCACCTGTTGGTAGGCCTCGGCGCAGCTCTGGCGATTTTCTTGGGGGCGTCGCGCAGGGCGAGCGCGCGCGCGGCGTGCCCCACGTGGAGCGCGTTCCGGTCGAAGGCGGCCCGCGCCTCGCGAGGGTACGTCGAGTAGAACCGCAGCCATGACGTGAAGGCTGCGACAATTATTCCAGGGTTAAACCACCATTGAAAACCAATACTTCACGCCGACCCTGCCAGGAATCGAGCCCGGGACTTTAAGAATGGAAGGCGAATGCGACAACCACTGTACTACGAGGCCGACTTATTTTTTTATTTTTTTTCACAAATTTACGGACAATGTCCAATTTCAACAAATTATATAACTAAAAACAATAATTTATTTATTTGACACTTTATATACATATACAATATATATACATATAAGGGCGGGCATATTGCCTTAAGGCAATTTATTCCTACCTATTCAAACCGTTCAGTTCGAGAAAATTATAAATACATGGACATATTGAATCTTACAATTTTATACAAAAATTAAAAACAAAGATTAACAAAATAAAAATATTTAAAAAAATAATGAACACCTTACTATGAAGAGAGGAGAGGGGATGGGAAGGAAAGAAGAAGGATAAAGGAACAATTTAAATATTTAGATAGTGACATTTTAATCTTGACTTAAATGTAAATAAAGAACATTAGTGGGTAGATTATTCCACAATCGAGCGGCTACTACTGTGAAAGAGGAGGCAAGAAAATTAGAGCGATGACAGGGTATTAAAAGGGTTCTCTCGTTACTAGAACGAAGAGATAGTCCGTGTCAAGAAAGAGGTTGGATGAGCTCTCTCAGATAAACAGGCAACGTTGGATTATTTAAAATATTGTGAAGAATGATAGAATGTGAATGTTTCTTCTATGCCTGATACTAAAAATCTGAAAAAAAGTGAAAATTAAATTACAATTACTATGGCGACTGCTTTTCTTGACATTTGGCTTGCCAACCGCCGGCTAAATGCAATTAATAGCATGCAAATAAATCATTAAATAAAGCAATAAATAGCATGCAAATAAAGCAAATACATCATTTTTTAAAATAGCAGTTTTGGAATATTTTCCATATTTACACCGGCGAAATTCAAATATGTGATTGCGCAGCTGGATTATGCGTCGCGGAACGTAAACATTTCGACATTTAATATTAGGTGTTCGCGGATGTTGCATTGTGATCGCAAATACGATAAACAACCACGGTGAGAAATTGTTATCACGTCGCTTATTAGCACGTCGATAGTTATTTGTGATTGAGCCATTGACTTGAGATGACACACTTGCCATGTCTGCCTAGACAATGCCATGACTATACCAGTTGTACATTCAAAAATATTATAAGATTATTTAGGTAAAGTTAATTCAATATATTATATATTTCATTAATGCCTATCTATTAAGGTTTTCACAGTCTGTTGATTGGCTTAAAAAAACAAAATATAACCGGGCCACAGTATATGAGTTACAAAATTTATAAGGAATTTTTAAAAAGTGCAAAAAATTTAATAAAAGACAAATATTCAGAAAGAAACTTAAAAATATGAACAAAACGAAAGTAAATGGCAGAGGTAGATACAAAAAATGATCATGGGGAACGATAATTGAAAAACTTTCCTCCCGAAGATGCTAAACGCGTCTCTTCTATAATATTAAGGTTTCTCGCAGTGTATGTGATGCAGTCTACACATATGAGACGGAGGATCATGATATCCTGCATTGGAGGAGAAAGTATCAAGGATACGTACCCGAAGGTAGGAGCTGGTATCAGAGCTAGGCGGAATGAAGAAAACTGATTTGAGTCTGAAATACAACCGGAAATCTGGACGAGACAGTAAGGATTTGAAATATGTATTATGCATGTATGTAAACAATCGAGAGGATAAATGAAATAAGATCATGAGGTATGCAAAATTTGGATTTCTATACCTTTGCAGCCTTTGATGTACAGTTCCTTGTCCTTCTCCACGAGGTCTTCGAAGGTCTGCTGCAGGTCGGCAGCGGCAGCCTGTGCGGGCAGGTGCCCCCCGGGGCGAAGTCCCTTCTCCCGGGGAGCTAGAGCAGCGAGACACACTTCCATTTCCTCTTGGTGCAACCTAAAAAAATAACAAATATAGCATTGACCGAAGCGACTTCGATAAGTAATATTGAGGAAGCCATTGCAGCGTTAGATCGAAGGATTCTAAGAGTTGTTTTTTGCCCCGTGAGAGAAAACTGTTAGCGTCACAGTATGCTATAACATCTACGGAGAGCCCGATGTGATCAGCTTCATCAAAGTAGGGCGCTTGAGGTAGGCTGGCCATATAATTTAAGAACGGACGACAGAAACCTAATAAAATGCCTAACTCTTTCCGTGCCACAAGGATGACGAAGGCCAGAAAGTTCCAAAATGCGATGGATAGACTGTATCATGATAACGCGGATACGGAAACGTAGCAAGTGGGAAACTGGTGAGGGAGGGCAAGAGACTCCTGGATGCAGCCAAGGCCAACCCACGGTGGTCGAGCTTATGACGATGCTGATGTGGCGGTTTGGTGATTGGGTTGACTTGAAAAAAAATAACGTTCTATAAACAATTGTAAAATTTGTAACCTTGGTATTTTTTGATAGAAATATACGAAGCGCCCACTCCGTATTGTGAAGTCAAAAATGAAAAGACGTGAGAATTTTTGACAAGAATTGAAGCATGAGTGATGTAAAGATTATTTGTCTTCGAAACAGTCCCGGGAGTGAATATGAAGATTGGTGATTATAGAAGAAGAAGAGGAAAAGCAGAAAGGAGAATCAGAACGTAGGCGTATGATAAAGGTAAAGCACCACCAGAAGACATTGGGCCCTAAGCATCAGAAATTAAAGAGCTAACAATACATTAACGCAAAAGCGCAGCATTTTAGAGTCAAGATGTAATTATCAGCTGGATCTAATCGAAAATATTTTTGAAATATGTATCAATTTTGAAGTGAAGCCCTTCTGTTAGCAGTGAGGCTCAGCGTCATGTAAACCATTAATGAGAAGAAGTAGGCTAGCGAGCACGAGTAAGTTGGGCATTTTATATGATTCACAAAAACGAAGAAATCAATACAAATTTATAAAATTAAATTAGAGAAAAAGTTCACATATTCATTATTTACCTGATTCTTCTTTCTTCGAGTTGTCTCACGAACAGAACTTCGCTGGGTAGAAGCATCATGATGGCTGTTCCAACATTACCAGCTCGCGCAGTTCTTCCTACCCTGGATAAAAAAATGTACTGTATTTTCAAACATTATTTGTATGCTACGTATCTTTTTGACTTTCACTGACGCTACTTTTAAAACCCATCAAAGATTCTTACCTAGTCATTCATTGACTTTTGTAATACATTGAAATATCTTCAAGAGCAATGGCGAAAAATGGACGCCCGCATAGATAAATAACACCGCGGACAAATGTGTCAAGAATAAAGGAACAGGGAGAAACCCCACGTCCGACCGCAGCTGTTATATGAGTTCTAGGGGGACCCTCTGTCAGCCACGCTATTTTAACGATTTTACTTTACTATGTAGTATTTAGCAGGTGGAGGGTTGTGGGTTGAAGCTCTTACTCCAGTTGAAGATTGGCAGAACACACGAGCGTTCCGACGATGACGGTTTCAAGTGACTGCACTTGGCCTACGCGCTAGAACTGAGGGACTGCGTTGAGCTGACTCGGTTGAGCTGACTCGCTGGGCTGACTGACGTCACCACGCCCTGTGGTCTCTTTATAGGCCGCGTTTCTTTGTTATTCATGTCTCCATAGTAGGAACGAAGTTATTGTATATCATTTATATTGTATTCAATAAAAAATAATGATTTGCTTCATCAGTCGTCGTTCCATATTTAAGGTTAAATGATTGCAGGTGCGTGTGTCACGGGTCGGCCTCGTTGTGTAATGGTCAGTGCATTTGCCTACCATGCAAGAGGTCTCGGGTTCGATTTCCGACACGGTTGATATGAAATATTATTTAAAAGGGTGTTTTTACACTAGAATATTTCATAGCACCTGGACTAGTACCTAAAGCGTAAGACTGATCACCTTACCTTCATGTAACAAAAATGATCAAGATAAGCTGCGATTGGTGTACCGACGCAGTGCCCTATGCACCATTAGGTGCGGAAAGGGAATGATGATGATGTGTGTCTTCGATCCATAAACTTTGACCACCGCAACTATTTTTTTACAAGTGATTTTTATCAATATTATTATTTTTTTAATTTTAGGCGATAAATCTATATTTATTCTGTATTTTAAAGAAAGTAAGCTCGCTAGCGTCCACGTCGCGAACCCCGGGCAATGGTTCTCACTCATAACGATGTGATCACAGCAGATAACGAGAGGATGAAAGGCGAGTTTCTGGCGCCTCCAAACCAGAACCAACCAGCTAAGGGAAGGTAACTCAGACAGAAAAATCCACCAGAGAAGGCAACGGGAAACCACTCTGGTCATCTTTTCCCAGGAATCACTATGGCGAGTACATCCAACAAGCAGTTGTCCTGGCCTCGGAGTAGCGCAGGACCGAGATGCTTTCGCTGTAGTGATCGCCAACGTCGGCAGGACCTGATAAGGCACCGCAAGAAGAAGTTGTTGGCGATTTTTAACTTTTCCAAAACTAATCTCGCCATTTTTGAGACCAGCTCTTGTGGCAGCATATTTTTTTTTTTTTTTTTTTTTTTGAAAATTTATTTATAAACCCTTACGGATTATTACATTCATATTACATAAAATAATATATACATTTTTCATTCATTTTTCATTGTTGTTCAAGATAATATTTTTTGCGTCTTTTGAAAAGTTTGTCTGAGTCTTTTGTTTAGTTTTGTCTGGTAGTTTAATATATAATTTCAGTCCCTGGTTCATTAGTCTTGATTGTCCTTGTCTTGTTTTAGAAAGTTGTATATGGTATTTGTCTGATATTCTCGTATTATGTCCATGTTGACTACAATTTTTTACTAGTGTAAGCATCAACAACTCCATTGCTCAGGAAATGCTTCGGTGGGTTCAGATTTTATCTGGTTTTCTCCAGCCCGAGACTGTAGTCTCAACGTCGAGCGTCTTGTTTTAGTTTGAACACAGGATCCAAATTTGGGCAGCCATAGTGACTGTTGAGTATTTTGAGAATTAGACGCAGAAACAGCGTGGAATCAATACATAAACACGCTACACTACCTTTGTCTTCCATCAATGCCTCCGTTCCGATTTTTAAAAAGGCGTGAAACTGTCTTTTTTTCTGAGTTTTTTTTACACAAATAGCATATTCGTCTTGAAAGAACACCAACAAAGGCAGCTTACCCATTGTCCGATACACTAATAATGCAGTATTTTCAAATAAGTAGTTATTTACCTATGCACATAGTCGGTGGCGCTGATAGGTCCCGTGTACTGGACGATACAGTCGACGTGTGGGAGATCTAATCCTCGGGCTGCAACATCCTGAAAAAAACAATCACTAGAATCAAAAGGATGTTATATTTTTTCACTGCCAGTTTTGCACTACTAGGGAATTGTGATGGTTTTTTTTTACAATTAAAAATTAATAAGGGTCAATGAAAAATTTTTAGAGCATAAAATTTTTAATTCCAGCGAAAACGGTTCATTGCATTGGCCACGCCCCAAATACGCGACGATTCGGTTAAATTTAGAACTTTGTTTTTGACCGTTTAAATTTAAATAGAGCATCGTCGCGAATCCTGATGAGGAAGTTCAATGTTTTTTTTAAATCATTTTATTTAACATATTACAATAGAGATGAAGAAAATTTGAGACAAGATAGGCATCTACAGGGCTTATGACCTGTCAAAGGCTGGTTTCAGTGCCTACTTTACACACTGTGTAACATTTACCATTCTACCCATATTTGAACATCTATATTCCTTAATTTTTTTCATCTGTTGATCAGGGCGGATTGCACGTCAAAAAGTTAATTCGAAAAATGTTTTAAAGTTAAATAAATAATGTCTGCAGTTTCGTAAAACGAACTACTTTGAACGACGTCACTAGTTCATATAATTCAAACAATGATAAAAGAGCCGTGGAAGATTTCCGGTTTACTCTCCGTCAACGAACCAATCGGCAGAACTGACCGAGAAGAAGCGGAAGGGAACTTGAGACGTTGCACGCGGAGTAATTTCAGAAATACGAAACTTCCAAAAATCATACGGCTGATAATATGTTTTTTTTTGTTTGTTGATTATTTAATAGGGGGATTTATTGACCGGGCGAATGAATCATTTATGGATGACTGTTAATGAGATACTTTAATACCCGTATTATTTATATATTTTTCTTTATATTTATATTTAGAGATTTCTTTCTTACTGTATGTAAATGTTTAATATTAATTTTAATTACACAACATTATTTTTTGGTATGTGTATTTTTGTACATACACAAATCTGGATTTCTCCCGAGGGGAAGTAGGTATATATTGTTTTATCAATATTCCTACAGAGATGAGGTAGAATTTTTTCAAATTCAGGATTATCGATATTCGAGCGTTTACAGGGCTTATGACCTGTCATTGGCTGGGTTGAGTGGCCACTTTACGTACAACATTCCCCATTCCGCTTATTAGCGAATATCGATACTGGTATCATTTTTTGATTCTTGTATATATCTTATTAAATGAAAAAGCATTCACTAGCGTGTTGGAGCACCATCTATGTATTGATATTGAAGTTAAGTATCGATATTCGCTAATAAGCGGAATGGGGAATGTTGTACGTAAAGTGGCCACTCAACCCAGCCAATGACAGGTCATAAGCCCTGTAAACGCTCGAATATCGATAATCCTGAATTTGAAAAAATTCTACCTCATCTCTGTAGGAATATTGATAAAACAATATTAATTTTAATTATGTTTTGTTTTAATTTCTTTGTATTATATACTTAACTTGCTATCTTATTTTGGTTTTATGCACATATTGTTACTTGTAACTATATTATTATTATTACCATATCTTTATGAAAATATTTTTCTGTCCCAAAATGAGTTTGTTGTAACTCCTGGGAGTACAAAAAAAAATGCATGATTTAATAAAAAAATTAAAACCGTGCGGCGTTAAATTATGTTTGCGAAAAATTAACTTCACTGGCGATAATTATGAATGACAGAAAATTCGTAATATGAGTTACTAATAGTGGGAAACAGTTCTAAGCTAGAAATTGAGACCTTAAAAATTGTGCACAAAATAACACTGGGAAACATACAAGACGACGACATAATATTAGTCAAAAATGCTGACATACATAAATATAACACCAGACAACAAAAACACTATCATATTGAAAAAGCAAAGACAAACACAGGACAGTCAAAAATACTACATAATGGACTTAAACACTACAACGACCTACCTTACTATTTGAAAACTTTTACTGGAGACAAATTTAAAATCAATCTGAAAACGCACATGATGACTGAACTAACTAGACTAGACGAGACATAAAATGACAATATTAAATTTTTAATGTAACCCTAACGGGTTTTTTAAAATTGTAAATAAATAAAAAAAAACTAAAATTCCAAGTGTCTGAATTAAATAATAAATTGGGCGAAAAAAAATTTGTTTAGGTTAGGTTAGGTGTTCGCTCAAAAATTATTATACTAATCGTTCTAAATAACTTGTAAATTATATTCGTATTTTTAAGTTGCCGTTTTCAATATTTGTTTTCGCCCTCAGTCTTTCGCCTGCATAGCTCGATAAGAATGACAGTTGTCAGAAAAAAGTGAGGACATAACTTTGTAATAACGTCTAAGGAGTGATTTATATTGGCACAAAAAAAATCATTCGTATCTGGCATGTCAATTTTTTTTTAATACAATGCTTGACATATAAATAAACATAAATATATGAAATAAGCTATAAAACAAAAAAAAAAAATAACCTAATTATTAACGATGTTCTTACAAGGTTATTTCATTTTGCAAAAACGTTAGATTTTATTTTTATTTTATTTTATTCAGAAAACATACAGTCATACATAATAAGACCAATTAAGTTTTCATAAATTATGCAAAAGATATAAACATTAAATGTGACAAAAAAATTAAATATAAAAATGAATTTTAAGTGAGAAAAGAATAATTGTTGACATTTGCGTTTTCCATGGACGTAATAAATAAAAATACCGAATGTACACTCCGAGCCATCCACGCACACACATGAACGCACATATAAAACATACACAAACATATACATTGCATGCGGCACATATACATAGCATAAACCACTCAAGATGCACATTCAGCAACTATCCCAAATAATCGACCCCATGAAGAAATTTTCTGTACAAATGCAACGTGCAGTTAAAAATGTCTACATCAATACTGAGTCCGTTATAATTTCTACAAGTACGTCTAATGAATGAATTCGAGGTATAATTGTTTTTACAGGTTGGTACATAAAAAATGGAATTCATCTAGTATAGCGAAGAGGACAACGGAAACCAATATTTTGTAAAAAAATACGGCGAATCAACTATATTATTGAGAATTTTGAAAAGAAAAATTGAATCACATGTAAGGCGCCTTTTTTGTAGCGATTCTATATTAAAATTGATCAAAGATGCGCCGTAATCATTTTCAATGTTGCCAAAACGATATTCCAGGCTCCTAATAAATTTCTTGAGATGGGACAAATTGATCAACGTAAATAGATCAAATAAAAAATAATTCATTTGTTGTTATTCATGAAAAAAAGTAAATAATGTCTTAAGAATTTTTTAGGTAATATTCTTAAACACACTATAATAGGCTTGTTTTTGCGTTTTCATATCAATTTTTGGAAACAGAATCTTATGTTTGCATGAAAAAACTGATAAAATCGATTTGATCGGTACATGATCAGTAATTTCCTATCACTGGTGACAATTAGTTTGACAGCTGTCATTTTAATCAAGCTATATTTTAAGGACAATAGAATTTCAGTACGCCATAATCAGTATTTTTGACACCCTTAGTTTGAAATATATTCAATCATTTAAATACTACCCCTTTAATAGTATATTTAAAAAAAAACACTAAACTTCTTCATCAAAGACCCAATAAAACGATAAGGAATGTCGAGTAAAGGATACGCTTCGACGAACAAATAGATTAGCGATCAAAACTTCAAAGTGATTTGAAATATACAGTCCATGCTTAATTTATTGGGGTCAAATAAATCAAAATAACAAATATAAAAAGATATAAAAATACGTGTAATTTAAAAATCTTTAAAAGAAGAATTTCGGTGTTTAACGCAATATTTACAAGAATGTTTTGAATTATTATTTTTTTGTTTATTTAAATACTCAGAGTCCCGATACAGACATCTATGGAAGAAATATTCCATAAATCACAACTTATGACACCAAAACAATTATACGCTAAAATAATACTCACTTAAATATTAAAAAAAACTACTCTTACTCAAATGAAGGACATAACCCCCACAATACATCACATACAAATAATATAATCACTAGATCCTCAACACATAGACAACTTAAACAAATAAAAACTAATACCACTTTCGGACAAAAGGATTTTGAGTATTATTCAATTAAAATCTATAACCTACTTCCACTATCTATTAAAGCAATTAGTAATGAGAAAATGTTTTAAAAGCTATAAAAAATGGATAGTGGAGCTAGGTAGAAGTAAAATGGATTGTCTCATTCGCCCATACCAATACTGAATCAACTGCTCCACAACTGTATAGGTTATGTTAGGTTTTTGTTATTTTCATTGTGTGTTTTGTAAAACTGTCTGAATATTTGTTAATTATGTTTGTTTTTTAAGTTAGTCTTCTTTGTTTATTCTCAAATGTAATTTCAAAAAACTAAATTGTTAAGTGTCCTCGGCACGGGAAACCCCAGTGAGGTCACATTATTTTTATTATTAATTATAGTTTGTAAGGGAAAAATATGAATAAATAAATAAACAAAAAAAATAAAATAATAAAAACATGGATGTTTCATCATCTGCACAGCAGACCCTACGCCTACTTTTAGTTTCCGAGATGGCCATTCTAGCGAGATAACTCTCATTTGGTCTAGGGTATGTAAATAAATAAATAGATGAAAGCGATACAAATGCAATGCCCACATTATGTGCGTAATGCAGAGCCTTACAAATGTTGTGAATGTTAGTCTCTAAATATTTCAAATGCTTCCATTTAGAGTCAGTTAAATAGTTCATCAAATCTGGCCTTAGCAAATCTACGTTGTATCTATTATTGTATTATATTCCTCGCTTCTGGTCCAAGAGGCGATTGAGAAGCGGCAGAGTCGAATTAAGGACTCCTATTTAATGATATAATAACTTATATTTATTTATTTATAAACATACACGGCACGCCGTGCCTTTGACCTTAAAAAGATACATATTAAAAATAATATAAACATTTCAATATAATGTGAAAAACTTAAAAATTAAATATAAAAGTATTATTTTACATAAATACTAAATATTTAACACAGCAGTTTTGTATAAAAAAAACATATTTAGATATATAAATAATTAACAATGTGCGCAAATAAAATTTTAATAGGAAAATAATTTACGCATATTTTTCTTTTAAAGGTACAAAATATAAGTATATTAAATACAGTAAAATTATTTTGTATGAAAAAATATAAATAATAATAATGACAATTAAAGTAATTTAAAAAATAAGTATATACGTAAATATGGTACATAATAGTACCCATACAAAAGTAAACATAGAAAGCACTATAATCTAAAAAATGTAAATTACCGTTCATCATTTTTGAAATGATTAAATAGCGTTAATTTATGTAAGCTATAATTTAAGTGAAAAATATCAGCAACGTCAGAATAGTTATTGCCGAGAACATGGAGTCGATTTAGAATAGCATTATACGAGTATATATCGCTACAATATTGGAGTTTGTCCAAATGTTTGCAGACAAAAGACTGGATGTCACCCCTTCGGGAGTTATTAAGATTTACAAATTACAACAGGGATGTAGAATACCTTAAAGAAGTCTAGAAATCTAGATCGTCTAGAGTACTTTCATATCTTTAGTTTAGAATTCAATAGGATTTTGGGTGGTTTTCTTGCACAGATTGATATCTATATATCAATAGATGCCCATGGTATCCTTGCTCAGATAAACCTTAATGTACCTCGCCGTAACTTGCGTACCAATCCTGTCTTTGCTGTGGGAAATTATAAAACTAACATCGGATTCTTTTCCCCTCTGCCAAGGATCCCAAGAACAGTGAACGAAATCTCACTAAACGGTACTGTCGATGTGTTCCTTCAGCGAGGGCAAGCATTCAAGAAGCAAGCGGTGTTGTCACTCCTGATTCGCGATGATTATTCACTTGTCATGTCATTGCCAATTTAGAATCATTATATAGAGGCAGTTCTCACCAACAAAATGGCGCTAAGAAAATAAAAAAACTCCGGCTCGTTCACCCAGAATCGCAGTAAGAAGAAAGCAGTTCGCGAGTTGCGCGGTAGCTTTAAGATATAAATATACCCCCTAATTATTAATGTTTTTGGAAATTTCGAAGCTTGTTTTGTTCATCAATAATGCACAAATAACTTGCTAAAAATAAAATTTGTCTAAGCTTATTTGTTCGTCCACAACCAAATCGCACCCAGTTTTCGGCCGCTGAAATCTTTCTGGGCCCCGATTACTATGGGAAGTTAACACTTTTCTTCAATTTTATCTACAAAGTAAAATTAAGTTTTCTGTATGAAAAGCAGAATATGCATACCATTTTTTCTTCTAAATATGTGCAATTATAGGTTACCGACGAAGATACTTTAAAGGTTCATGCAAATTTATTCATTTTCGTATACAAATATCGGGTTTTCTTTATAGACAGTCGAAGATAACTCTGTTAACTTCCCATTGTATTCGGGGCCCCGGGGGACTCTTGTCAGCTGCAAGAGGAAAGTTAGCAAATACGAGGCACATCCAGAATGTAAGAGTACTGTTTAACTCTCGTGCTGTGAGTAATTTTCTCAAAAATTTGGCAACACTTATTGGTAGTGGGGGGTCTCCTGGACACAACGAGCACCGGCGACCCTCGTTAGTACCAACATTTGCTTCGTAGTGTTCGTTTCTATGAAAGATGTCAATAAGAAATCCCACCAATGCGAGCTGCGCTGTCATTAGGTTCCTTTTCGCGGAAGTAAAAACTCCGACTAAAATTTTTGCACGGATCAAAACTGTTTATGGCGAAGGTGCTATGAATCGAACAAACGTATTTAAGTGGTGTCGTAGGTTTAATGAAGGAAGAACAAATATTTATGAGGAGCAAAGGAGTGAAAGACCTTCAATTTGAGCCAAAAAAATATGGCATCCGTGTTTTGGGACCGAAAAGGGATAATTTGGATTGATTTTTTGCCTCAGGGGGAGATGATTACGGCAGCACGATACTGTGAGACCCCGCAAAAGCCCAAAAGAGCTTTTATTCTAAACTAACGGAGGCGAATGTTGACAAAGGGGGTGCGTTTGTTGCACGACAACGCCCGCCCACACACGGCTAAGGCCAACGCCACCAAGGCGCGTTTGAACTCGTTTGGTTGGGACATTTTAAACCACCCTGCATACTCCCCTAACTTAGCGCCTTCAGATTTTCATCTTTTCACCTTCCCGAAGACTCACACGGGCGGAAAAAAATACTAAACGACGAAGGGGTGAAACAAGAGGTCTCGAAGTGGACAAAGGAAGGTAAATGCTATTCTATGGATGAAATTTGTTACTAGATACCGATTTGACAGTAACTACTAGAAAAGGCATTTACATCGACATAATACAAGGCTAGCACAACGTGAAAACTTGTCAGTACCGAGGTTTGTAAACAAGTATGGCCAAAGAACACTTTATTAAACAATTAATATTTTTTTTAATAAGATTCCTAAGATGATTTTAAAAGAAAATGTTGACAAAGCTTTTAAGAAAAAAATAATTAAATAGTTAATGTGTAACAAAGCTTTATATTGATTATCATTTGATGTCATCTATTTAATTTTTTTAAATAAATTTTGTGTGAAAATTGGGTATGCTTTTAGTTTTTAATAATGTTTATATTACTTTTTAAATTTATATAATTTCTCTAACGTTTTTCTTTGTAAAGGAAAAATAAGAAACCTGCTGACAAGCCGGTTTCGCGGTTTAGTGGGTTTCATTATTTTTCCTTTTATATTTTCTGTTCGTGTTTTTTACCTTCTTTAATAAAAAAAGGGAGATGTTGGGAGAGTTCCACGAGGACATCAAAATCTTTAATATAATTATTTTTAGTGCGCGAGTTTGTCCCTGTGTGTTGGCATTCCTCCGATGGCGATCAGCGCCGACAAAGCGCCCCCGCAGCGCGAGCCGAAGGCGCGGGTTCGACTCCCGAAATAGCCTCCTCTTACACGCTCAGCGTACACACGTACACATGATCAGGGCCGACAATGCCTAGATTCACACAGAGCCTACCAAAGGGGCATCCTCACGCGATAAGATCACAAATTAAAGAAAATCTTACTAAAAAAAGAAAAACTACTGTTTCAAGCTTACTATGGTCTTTAAAATATAGCTTGATTAGAATGACAGTTGTCAGCAAAAGTGCAACATAACTTTGTTGTAACGTCTAAGGATTGATTTATATTGACACACGAAAAATCATTCGTATTTGGTATATTAATTTATTTTTTCAATACAATGCTTGACATATAAATCAACATAATTATATAAAATCAGCTTTAAAACAAAAAAAAACTCAAATAAACCTCAATGATGTTTTGAGTATGTCCAAATGCTTAGAGACTGGCTGGATTTTGACTGGAGGAGACTTTTGTGAAGTTTTATGAATCTCACCTACATGATAAAGGTTTCAGCTCATTTACTTCACAAAAGTCAACCGATGGAAAGTTGAGGAAATGTGGATGTTCAAACATAGGCAGAATGGTGAATGTTACACAGTGTGTAAAGTGGCCACTCAAACCAGCCAATGACAGGTCATAAGCCCTGTAAATACCTAGACTTCCATATTCCTTTATAAAAAAATGTTTTCCCTCTCTATTGCGACAAATTTAAATCTTTAATTTGTTTTATGATAATATTGTTCGCGATCTGGCAACATTATGCGGCGACTTCACGCATGCGGTTTTTGGACACAGTCCGATGTATTCGAATGTGATTCTACGCTCCGCTCCGCCTGTACATGATATTTTATTGATTGATTTATTTATTTATTTTTTACATATTTATTACAGCAATTTACAAGTAATTATCTATACAACAAATTTAGTAAGTAGTAAAAGTAAACATATATAATTTTTATTTTAGCTGTTGGTTCATCTAAACTGCCTAGTAAGGGAAAGCTTCCCCGTTCTAAGGCAATAAATTATGTATTTTATAATAATATTAAAAAGTAATTAAAGTTTTATCATAATGTGTGCTTCTTCAGTCTTAAAAGTAAAAATGAATATCCAGAGAAAACATAAATAATACCATAATCTCTATATCCTAAGTCCTAAATCATTACTAGTAAAACAAGAAACCAGCTTACGTCCTTCTACATCGGACAACAATTTCTCTGACTCCCTACGACCAATATGGATTAAAAATGCAGTCAACACCTTCTTCAGCCTGGCAATCCCAACACATTTCCACGAATCTGGGATAAGGTTATATACCCCATATAAGTCTACGGTTCTGAGCTTCTGACGTGGTGCAGCCCAGGTCGGCTCGCCGCTTTGTGAATAGTTTCATTGTTTGCGCAGACAGCGAGTGCAACAGCGGTCCTCAGATTATAGCGCGTGAGGACCACTGGTTTCAGATCGATGGACCGAAGACCGAGAGAAGCGTCAAACAGCTAGAAGGAAGTTAAGCTTTGGTTTCCTAAGAAAGCGGCGCCAGGTGCCATTATCCAGCGGCCTAATATTATTTATTAAAAAAAAAATTAATAGAATTATGAATAGTCCAGAAACCGCATACGCGCATCAAACAGAAGGCGACTCAACTACTCATAAATGAGTAGGTTTACGTTTTGACCCATTAGTTTCTTTGTAGACGTCGCTCAGTACGCAACTCCCGATTTGAATTCAACTATGCCGTGTTGTGTCCTTTTAAAGTGTAGAAAATCTGCTAGGATCTTAAAGAAACAGGATGGAATCACATTTCACGCGTAATTAGCAAATGCACGTGTAAGTAACAAATGCATTACTTAAAAATTGAATTATTTTTCCATCTGTCAGA
This sequence comes from Micrasema longulum, assembly GCF_059751315.1. Taxonomy (NCBI): domain Eukaryota; kingdom Metazoa; phylum Arthropoda; class Insecta; order Trichoptera; family Brachycentridae; genus Micrasema; species Micrasema longulum. The sequence goes on from NW_028278030.1 coordinate 105,436, forward strand.
TTGTCGAAAAAAACAAAATGGATATACCGTTAGTGTTGCCAGGGTAGTAATTTTTTTTATCCTACTTTGCTCATCTAATGAAAGAACTAATGAAAATTAGACCTCGGATTAAACAACGTCGTGGTGGACATTTGAACGACATTATCTTTAAAACATCAAATATTATTTAACGTGATATAAAATTATCTATTTTATGTCAAATAAAATTTGTTTTATATTTTAAGTTTAAAGTTCATTCATTCAATTACTCTTTACTTATCTACTCTGTTGTGTCAATCAATATTTCCGCGTGCACAATAAAATTTTAGATAAATTAACAGATTGCTTTTTTAAAATTTAACATTTGTGTTATGATTATATTTTTTCCCATCGTGCAATATTACGCGGCGACATCACGAATGCGCGCGGCAAAAGTGGGGCATAGTGGGGGGATATTCGGGCACAGTCCGATGTATTCAAACATGATTCTACGCTCCTTCTGGTCTATTTTTAATTCTATGTTTTTTATATTTAGTTGGAATATCAACTGTAACACAGCAAATATTTTTGTTTTTTAAAAAGAGAAATACTCGAGTTCTTATTTTTTACTCAAATTTTAAAAAAATTCAGACCATTTCCTAAAAGTCGTAAAAAACTTGTGCTGGAAAAATGGAAATCGAGTTGTGGTAGAGTGGGTTTGAACCTCGGACCTTTGGCCCGTGAGTCCACAATACTACCACGAGACAAACGAAAAAATATAAAATGAAACCAATGAAAGTGTTGTCAAGTAGTATAATTGAAATCAGTTTTTGCAAGATTTAGAGACTGTTTTGAATTGCGCTTTTATTTAGGTAGGTAGGTTTTTATGTATAGTTTATTTTGGCATCAATAACTAATTTACCGTTTTTGGTGGAGATTTCTACGTTAGCTTTTATCTATATCTCCTCATATATAACGTAAATTTAAAGCAGATTCGAAACTAGCAAGAAAAATTGTATCATAATTCAAAATACCAGAATAACTAGTTGACAAGACGTCTTGCGTTAAGATCAGATACATCTACGGCGATAGGAAAAGTTATCATGCTAATACACAACCAACGAACTAAATTCGGTGAACGAGCATTTGCGGTCGCAGCCATGGGACAGAAAATGACTAATTAAACTGTTTTACTAAATAGTTTAATAAAATAAATAATATAGATGTACATAAATCAATTATAAACATAAATACGTAGTGTTTAAAAATGGCATTTTTTTATTATCTCTGCTTATTCGTCTTTTTTTTTATATTCTCAAATGTAAAATTATTTAAAAAAATATATTGTTGAGTGTCGTTGGCACGGGTAACCCCAGTGAGGTCACATTATTTGAGACTGCAAGTCCAACTTCATGGGACTAAAAGTCCTGTGTTGAGATGGGACGAGCAATTATATGACACAGACACACGAGTATATCACCACAAATATAGGATTAGAAACATAAAAAATTATTATAAAAAACATTTAAAAAAAAACATATATATGGCACATCAATGGTAAACAGTAAACTCAAGCATTGAGAAAATCATCAAGGAGTTTCCTACTCAAATCACTCTCACTAAGGAAAATCCAGTCCTTAACTCCTTTCTTGAAAATAATTTTTGTCCTCGAGAGCTCTTCCAAAATATTGAAAACTCTCGGTGCGATAAATGAGAGTTTATAATGGAAAAAAATATGAATAAATATATTAATAAAATATATTTACATTTCTATTTTTATATTCTGTAATTTTCTTTACATAGATTTTTTGGGATTTAGATTGTTAGTTTCCTATTTTTTAATTATTTACTGATTTTAATTTTATATTATTTATGAGTTTTTTATTTTTATCCTTGTTTTTAATTTTTTTACTTCATCATAAATGTTTTGAGTATTTAACTTTTGCATTTTCTTCATTTTTCTTACGATATTGTATATTTATTCAACTTTTTGCACATAATGTTATTTGTACATTGGCGGGCTTATTGCCAAATGGCAATTTCTTCCAACCAATAAAATAAAAGTTTTATTTTTATAATTCAAGTTACAGAACATATTCAATAGAAAAAAAAGATTAAAATGCTAAAAGTATATAAAAATAGAAATAAACGTATTTGTTTATAAATTACCTTAAATCAAAACTATTACTCAATGGGAAAAAGGAAAAAAGAGGAAAGAGGAAAAAGGAAAGGAGGAGAGATTAAGGAAAAAAAATAAAGAGTATAAAAGTTAATATTATAATAAATAATTATAGTGTATATATATAATAAAAGTAGCTTTAGAACGGGTCTTTTTAGATCTAGTGAATCAACAGGGAATATTTTTTTGAAATTTTACATATCAAACATGTTTTATTTTGTATTGCAAGTATATACATGATTTTTTTGCCAATAAACGCCGTATTTCGGCACTGAACTAGAAAAAGTATTTATTTCTTAATGAAATAAAATTCAATAATTGCATTGTACAAGTAATCCAGAATAACATTTTTTAAGTGCCTAAATAATGAATCCTTCATGCACCGGCCGGATTATTTTTAACACAATAGCCTAAATATTTCTTCCCATAGACGCGGTATTGCATCATCTATGGTCAATTTGACAACGGAATGCGTCGAGATCGTGGCGGGAGCGCCATTTTATTCGGACACGGCGCGTCATAGTGTGAAATGAATTCACAATTTAGAACGCACCTAAGGTAATAATTTATTATGATGGAGTACAAATATTTGTAGCTGGATAAGTATTTAGTACGGATAAAATAAATTATTAACGACACCATTTCCATATTCCGCTGTTAGATTTTCTGGAAAATTCTTCCCAGGTTTTCATGGCCGTTATAAGCGAACGACATACGGCATCCAGAAAAACTTTTTGTGCATCTGAACGGACGTGAAAACCTAAGAATTTTAAACATCATCTAGATTTGTCTGTGAATACTTATATTTTTAAGCATATTTTGCTGTTTTTTATGTTCCCAATGATGCGTAAAGAGATGGGCGTAGCTCACACAAGGACAGCTTGCCCACTACATACAGCACACCGCATCTGAGGACATAAGTATCCTTGGCGGTGCCCACATACACGGAACAGTTGCTCGCTGCCGAACGAGAAAGGTTTTGCCTAAAAAGAAAAACACTTTTATCTCGCGTATTATGCATAATAAATAAAAGCATTTTCTAAGGCGGCGAGAGCGTTTGGAATATCACTCGTGTGCCTCGATTATGAACGCTATCTACAGATGAAGATAGCGTATCGAGATGGTATACTTAACTTCTGTACTATCTGTATCTTACCTCGGTTTGTTCTATCCACTTGTCATATCGACATCATATGATCGAAACAAGCCAATGAATGACCGCAAACAATGAGTCCGCGTTCCTTATGTCATTAACATTTACAATAGTTCTCATTTTTATTTAAATAGGCTTCTGTGATAGAAAGTGCCCACTTCAAAGCAATTATAAGCTCCAATAAATCCCAATTCAAGCAAAAAAGCTCACTTAAATATGATTTTTATGACTTTTAACCATTGCCAAAACGATATGCTTAACGATCGTCTGCATTTATCTACTGAGGTAGTACTGAGAAATTACAAGGCCAACTCTCGATACGTTCTCTCAGAAAGAAAGTAAAACAGATGAAAAAATATAATAACTAAATAGTTTTCTTACAGTGGTAACTTTCTAACGCCTAGATACTCTTGTATATTAATAGGACAGAACCTGCGACATTATTTTCACATCTAGGTGTTCGTTTTATTAAACTGACAGTTATGTCGAAATTTAATTCGACTTCAAAATTTACTTATTTGTCTCTCATATTTTCAATAGGCTTTTAAGAAAAAAAATTGCCAACCTCAAACAATTAAAACCTTTCATGAATCATGATTAAAGGAAAACTTTCTCGGTGGAACAAAATTTTTGACACTTTTAATGCGTAGATAATCGTATTTCTAGAACCGTCGGTATAAACCGATCTTACATCAAAACTTGATGGTGGAGGTATCGGTAGTATATCTTTGTAGTCGGTCGGGAGACTTTTATCTTCAACTATGACGTCATACTGAAGCTATGGCATTTAAGAGGGTAGATATAATGTGTGTACCGTGACGTACGCTTCCCCTTGTTTCATATCGATGTACCTACCCAAAACTTGAAGGTGGGGGGTCGGTAGTATATCTTTGTAATCGCTAGAGGGAATTTACATTTAACTATACCGTCAGGGTGAAGGTATAACGTCTTTATCTTTTCATCATAATCGAGGCCCTGGTACGTTCAATTTAATATAATAATCTTTACACAAAAAACATTCACTACATTATTTTTGAAAATATTTTGCATATCGTAAAAATCAATGACTATTTATATACCTGTCTATAAAGGTAAATTTAATCAACTTAAATAAAACGGGCTTTAAACACAGACAGTGTGAACGGAGATATTCTGAATCAAGTAGAATACGTGGTGTATCTAGGAAGTATGTTTACTAGGAATGGAAAGACCGAGAAAGATATTCAAAGGAGGGTGAGTGCCAGGAACAGGGTGAACGGTGCACTGAAATCTACCTAGAGAAACAAATGTTTATCGCAGGAGGCTAAACTAGCAGTTCATAATGGAGTTCTAGTGCCAACTCTAATGTATGGGGGCGAAGTATGGAATTGGAAAAATGATGATGAAAATAAGTTAAATGCTATCGAAATGCGATCCCTCAGGCGAATGTGTGGTAAAACGATGTATGATAGGTGCACAAATGTCGAAATCCGTGAACTGTGTAAGGCTGAGACACGCGTTATCAACAGAATCAAGAAAGAGGTGCTGCGTTGGTTTGGGCATGTAGAGCGAATGGACAGCGAAAGAACGGCTAAAAGGATCCACGATGCGAATGTTGACGGATGCAGACAACGAGGAAGACCGAGAAAGACATGGCACGATCAAGTCTATCAAATACTTGAAGATGGACATGTCGAAATTAGGAATAATCGGCGTGCGTGCATGAGAAGATGTATGAATTTTTACATTTTTTAATGTTTTTTTAAATATGCTTTTTGCTATATACACACATTCATTTTTTACTATGACTTTAAATATGTTTCTTACTATGTATTCTGTTTTTATTTCGCATTTTACTGAGTTTTAAAATATTTTCATATGCATATTTATATATTTTTAATGTTTTACTATGTTTTCACTACATTTATTATTTTGTTTTTACTATGCTTTTGCTTCGTTTTTTTTACTACATTTTTTACCATGGTTTTACTCCATTTTTTACTTTGTTTTTCACTTTGTCCTCTATCTTTATAACTGTCTCTATATATTGATTGCGGTTTTTATATTTTTTCGACTGTCTTAGAACGGGGTAAATAACCCTAGTTAGGCAGCCAAAGCAACTTTGTTATAATTTTGTGTATGTAATATAATAATAAATAAAATGAATGTACGGGAAGCGAGGTCTGTATGCAAAGATAGGGTGGTATGTTCTATCCTCTCTGCCTACGATGGTTGTTGTTGTTGTTAAACACAGACAACGTGCTATAGCCCCAATCTAAATTCGTTTCGTCGTTCGTCTTCGGCTGCACGCATATTTTTCGAACAAACATTTGCAACCTGCAGGGTGCTAGAGGCCCTGCATTAGGTTCACGAACATAGCAACACAAGTAAATCAATTAATGCGAGGAAAGCAAGGGTTAAGACGTGTATAATACATAATTTCTATATTGTTGTTCTTAGAACAGATATAATAAATATGATATTATTGCTAATGTAATACAAAACGCTAATCATTTATGGTTTTTTATCACGCAGGTATGTTTTATACACACGAAGATATTATGCGATGCTTTGGGGGAGTTTTATGGACCACTAAGTTGAAAAAGAAAAAAATACTAACACATACGCATTGTGTATTATCCGTAAATAAGCCCATGGTATGACATCGCACGGCATACGCATTATGAAAAGAATCTTTGTCTCTCTCGCGCTCAGACGCGCTTATGAGCGTGACATAGACAACTATTGCTTTATTAGTTGCTAATGATATGGTAATACAATATACGCAGGACGCTTCTGCGTTCGTCCGTTTCGCCGCGATCCTTAATAGTAAAAATATAATATTATGTACGAGTATTCAGTTATAGATTAAAATCCACAAACAACAAAATGTTCAGAGAGTGATAAACTTCAAACCTCGGTTGAGGGTCAAAAGTAGTACGGAATATTTTTTCAAATAATTTTTACGTTCAATGTGATCCAAAATACAACTTTTTAGACCCCTTTCACTTTGATGTCTTAAAAAATAAAAAAAACCTCATGCATCATCGGCCCACTCTTTTTTTTTTTTTTTAAAAAAAAGAAATATTTGCGTTCTTATGATTTACCCAAATATTTAATTTTGAGGGCCATTTTCAACGAGTTGTAAATAACTCACTATTAGAAAATGGAATCAAGTTGGGGTATAGTGGGATTCGAACAACAGACCTTTGGTCCGTGAGTCCGAGACACTAGCCACAGGACCACAACCCGATCACCTGCATTTATTTGTAGAACCGACGTTGATGGAATAATTTGCCTCGTAGGTGCAATTTGTTCAAAGGCTGAACTTAGCATCGCCATCGGCCGCACGCCACCGCCCCGATTCCCGATAAATCCGCGGAGAAATGCCCCGAAGATGGAGCCACGCTGCGCCGAAACGCAGTTGACTAATTTATAGGTTTAATTTATATTGATTATTAAGTTTAGCCGCGTTTATGGCCGGCACGCGATCAACTCCTTGTTTTGCCTGTATATTATCCAAATGAAAAAAGAACAGCTTACGGGGTGTGTTCAGAAAATAACAATAATTTAAAAAAATCGCGGGTTCGGAGAGTCCGATTGTCAATTTTTTTATTACGTCGGTAAACATTTATTTATTTGACACTTTATATACATATGCAATAAATATACATATAAGGGCGGGCATATTGCCTTAAGGCAATTTCTTCCTACCTACCCAAACCGTTCAGTTTGAGAAAATTATAAATACATAGACATATTGAATCTTACAATTTTCTCCAAAAATTAAAAGCAAAGATTACAAAAATAAATATATATATAAAAAAATAACACTATACTATGAAGAGTGGAGAGGGGATGGGAAGGAAAGAAGAAGGATAAAGGAACAATTTAAATATTTGGATAGTGACATTTCAATTTTGACTTAAATGTAAATAAAGAAGGGGCGTCTCTAACATTAGTGGGTAGATTATTCCACAATCGAGCGGCTACTACTGTGAAAGAGGAGGCAAGAAAATTAGAGCGATGACAGTATGCCCCTGAAATATGCCAACATTTTCTGCTGTATTTTTTTTCAACAATGTTTGAGTATGTCCAAATGCTCGCAGACTGGCTGGACTTCCTCCTTAGGGAGTTATTCATATTTAAATTCATTTCAACAGAGAGGGAAAACATTTTTGAGTGATTTGGTTCAGCCGGATGAATCTCACCCACGTGATAAGGGTTTCAGCTCTTTTACTTCACAAAAGTCAACAGATGGAAGAGTTGAGGAAATGTGGATGTTCAAAGATGGGCAGAATGGTGAATATTACACAGTGTGTAAAGTGGCCACTTAAACCAGCCAATGACAGGTCATAAGCCCTGTAAATGCCTAGACTTCCATATTCCTTTCTCGAAAATGAATTCCCTTTCTGTTGAAATGAATATATATTTTTTTTTTTATTTAAGAAGGTAAACACGAACAGATAATATAAAAGGAAAAATAATGAAACCCACTAAAACGCGAAACCGGCTTGTCAGCAGGTTTCTCATTTTTCCTTTACAAAGAAAAACGTTAGAGAAATTATATAAAAAATTAACTAAAATCGGTATTAGAGGTGACCTCTTCAGATGGTTTTCATCTTATATAGACAACAGGTCGCAAGCGGTAGTGGTTAATAATTTTATTTCTAGTTGGGTACGGGTCCCCAGCGGGGTGCCTCAAGGGTCTCTTCTGGGACCTTTGCTCTTCATAATTTTTGTTAACGACATTGATAAATGCTTTACCTCTTCGCGTTTGCTTTGTTTTGCTGACGACATGAAAATTTTTGCAACAATCAAGACCCCAACTGACGTCTTTGATCTGCAGTCAGACCTCGACCGTCTAGAGGATTACTGCAACTCCAACTGCTTGGACCTTAATCCTTCTAAGTGTTCAGTTATTACATTTAGTCGCAAAGTAAAATTTTTACGTACTAACTATGTGCTTAAGGGTCAAAACCTCCAACGCTCATTATGTGTAAAGGATCTAGGTGTCTTCCATGATAGTAAATTACTTTTTGACGCCCATGTTGACAGCATCATAAAAAAGTCATCGCGTGCGCTTGGCTTTGTTATGCGTAGCTCTACGTCGTTCACTATGGCAAAGACACTTAAAATCCTTTACTGTACATTAGTGCGAAGCAATTTAGAATATGCATCACAAATATGGAATCCTATGTACAATGTGCAGATATCACGCATTGAAAATATTCAAAAAAAAATCGTAAAGTTCATGTGTTTCCGGTTGAAACTTGAGTTTAAATCTGACCAGTATATTCATATATGTAAAAAACATCACCTACTGCCTCTGCAAAAACGTCGTGAAATAGCGGATATAATTTATTTACTTAAAATTGCCTCTGGTTCAATTGACTGTCCCGAACCACTATGCAAACTTTCTATCAATGTTCCTTCCAAAGTTTTAAGAAATAGCCCTCTTCTTCACATACCTCTTGTTTCATCTAATTATAGGCAAAATTCATATTTATGGCGAACTTTTAATAATTTTAATGTACTAAATAAATCATTTAACATAGATTTATTTGAAAATAATCTTAATAACGTGCGGCGTTTGCTTTCAAAATAACTCGTAGTATTTTTTTTCTTTTCTTTTAAATTTACATTTAATTACTATTCATTTTATGTTCGAGAATCTTTTTTAACTTACTGTGATGCTACTTGTGAAAACCTGTAATTGGCTTATTTGTTATTTGTTTTGTTATATAAATATGATATAATTATAGCTGTTGGTTATCCAAATAAATAAAATAAATAAATAAAAAATAAATATAAATTTAAAAAGTAACAAACATTATTAAGAACCAAAAGCATACGTATTTTTTACACAAAATTTATTTGCAAAAAAATAAATAGATGACTGTTAACATTAATTAAAAATCAATATAAATATATTTGTTACATATTAGCCATTTAATTATTTTTTTCTTAAAAGTTTTGTCAACATTTTCTTTTAAGATCTGCTTAGAAAAATTATTTAAAATTTTAGTAATTGTATAATGAAGTGTTCTTTGGCCATACTTTGAGCCATAGAATAGCATTTACGGACAGGCACTTCGCTTTTTAATAAGTTCGGGTACCTCTTCCTTCTATCTAGCTGATCTGTCAATTAATTTAAGAGCCGAGTTATGTAAAGGTTGAATTTTTGAATGTTGGTTTTCAAGAAAGGCCCCAACTGGTAATACCGTACCTAATAATTGACTCCACCAATGATTGATAAATTAGTCTTAATGTATTTATTGGTACAAAATATTTTATTCATTGCTTACTTTGTCTGTGGCAGCCGCTAAGGTAAGACGTGTTTTTATGAGCTCGGCGATTTTTGTTTGTTGAAAAATTTGTGTAAAAAATGAAATCAAGTGTGTGAAATGTTAACAAATGCCTATGGTGAGTCTGCTATGAGTAAAGCAACAGTTTACGAGTGGTATAAGCGTTTCCAAGATGGCCGTGAAGACGTTTAAGATGATGAACGGCCAGGACGCCCCAGCACATCAACAACCGATAAAAACGCGGAAGAAATTAATGAAATGGTTATGAACGATCGCCGAATCACAATCAGAAAGATCGCTGATGATGTTGGCATATCGATTGGCTCATGCCATGAAATTTTTTCGAATGTTTTGGGCATAGAATTAAGAATAGTCCAGAAGGAGCGTGGAATCATATTTGAATACGTCGGACTGTAGACACACTTTCGACGCGCGCGTACGTTGTCGCCGGGTAATGTTGCTTGATGGGAAAAAAAAAATCATAACACAAATGTAAGGTAAAAAAAGGCAATCTGTTAATTTCTCTAAAATTTTATTTTATTGTGTACGCGGAAACATTGATTGACACAACAGATTAGATAAATAAAGGGTCAAAAAAAAATTATTTGACACAAAACGGATATTTTTATATCATGCTAAATAATATTTGATGTTTTAAAGATAATGTCGTTCAAATGTCTCCCACGGCGTTGTTTAATCCGAGGTCTAATTTTCATTAGTTTTTTTATTAAATGAGCAAAGTAGGGTAAAAAAAAATCTACCCTGGCAACACTAACGAAATTTCCATTTTGTTTCTTCGACAATCTGACAGATGGAAAAATAATTCAATTTTTAAGTAATTCATTTGCTACTTTCGTTGGTTAATTACGCATGAAATGTGATGCCATCATGTTTCTTTAAGATCCTAGCAGTATTTCTACACTTTAAAAGGACACAACACGGCATAGTTGAATTAAAATCAGGAGTTGAGTACTGAGCGACGTCTACAATGAAACTAATGGGGCAAAACGTAAACCTACTCATTTATGAGCAGCTGAGTCGCCTTCTGTTTGATGTGCGTATGCGGTTTCTGGACTATTCTTAGTTCTATGGTTTTGGGTATGAAACGCGCGGCAGCAAAATTTGTTGCAAAATTTTTGAATTTTGAACAAAAACAGCGGCGAATGGAAGTTGCTCAGGCGTCACTAAATGAAGTCAACGACGATGCAGAATTACTGAAACGTGTTCAACAGGTGACGAAACACGAGTTTACGGATATGACGTCGAAACTAAGGCTCGATCGTCCCAGTGGGGGCATTCTGGATCGCCGAGCACGCCGAACACGTCAAACCTTAGCGGCTGCCACAGACAAAGTAAACAATTAATACAGCTGAAAAATTTAGCATATTCACGAGCATATATACCAACATAATAAAAATAATTGGTAATCGGACTCTCCAAACCCGCGAAACTAAAAAAAATCCAGTTATTTTCTGAACACACCTCGTATACTTCGTGGCGATTTCATTACCAACGATTTACTTTTGATTTTATTTAATGCGATACTGAAAAGATCCTATTTTCATGGAAATTAATTACAATTTGTTAAAATTTTAGTGAAATATGGATTATGTTAGTCATTTCCATATCTTTTGCCCATAGTCAGGGTTTTTGGTAATACACGCGTACTGAGAATTCTTTAAAACTCGATGGTGCGAAGTAGACTTGAGCGTGGCTCGATGTGGGGACCGTGTGAGTTGAAGTTTTGATTTTAAAAAAGCTTTTGATACGGTTCACATTGAGACCATGATAAAAAAATTAAATGATATAGGAGTAAAATCTCAAGAATACAAACTATTAAAATCATACTTAAATAATCGGAAGCAGTATACCTTTGTAAATGAAAAAAAAGTAAAATACAAACAGTAAATTTTGGAGTCCCACAAGGATCTATTTTGGGTCGACTATTATATATTTTATATATTAATGACTTATCACTGTATAATTTTAAAGGGAAAATTATTATGTATGCCGACGACATTGGACTTTTTTATAAAAATCAAACAGACGTATTAACAAACAATGACATAAACGAAGACCTTACTATATTGACTAAATGGACAAACACAAACTTACTTACACTTAATGAAAAAAAATGCAATATTATCCATTTTGAATAAAAAAAAAAATGTCACAAAGTAGATGCAAATAATGAACGACTAACTGAAATTGAACATGTTAAATACTTAGGACTAACAATAGACAGACAATTGACATGGACAATTCATATCAACAATTTAATTAGCAAAGTGGCAACTTTATCGAGTCTATTTTTTAAAATCAAAAACTTTGTTCCAATAAAGGAAAAAAATTTAATGTATGAAGCATATGTAAAAACTAAAATAGGTTATATGCAACTACTATGGGGAACAGGATATCAAAATGACATAAACAGACTACAAAGACAGCAAAATAAAATATTAAAGTTAGTGTATGACCTTCCCTATCTAACAGCAACTAAAGAACTTTTTGAACAAACCAAACAATTAAACGTAACTGAACTCTTTAAACTAGAATCTTTAAAATTTATTCATAAATTAGCCACTGATGTAATTGTAGATGAAGAATTAAAACTTGAAAAAAATTGTAGTAAACATGAACACAATACGAGAATATCAGAAAAATATCATATACAATCTTTTAAAACGAGAAAAGGACAATCGAGACTTATAAACCATGGACTGAAATTATACAATAAACTACCAGACAAAACTAAACAAAAGACTCAGGCAACCTTTACAAAAGATGTTAAAAATATTATTATTAACAGTAGAATGTGAATTTTAAAAGTGAAAACATTTTGTTAAATGTATGTAACCCGTAAGGGTTTATCAATAAAATTTAAATAAATTAAAAAAAAAAAAAAGTACTCTCTTATGGTGGAGAGGGTTCAGAAGAAATTTCTTCGGTTTCTCTACATGAGGGAGTGTGGGTATTATCCATGGCTTTATCCCCTGAGTTTCTCCGGGATGTGCTTGGTTACTGCAGCTTGAAGACCAGAAGGAATATGTATTTTACTCAAGTCTGTTAATTATTACAAGAATTTCCAAATAAACAAACCAGCCGCACGCAACGATCCGTGGAAAGACAAATGCTCGATGTATGTCTGAGAGACATAATAAGAAATAAAGAAAAGGCGCCGAACCGAAGTCGTGGATATCATGGATCGTGCAGCAAAATTAAAATGGCAGTGGGCAGGCCACTCGGCGAGGCAAAACGATGGCAGTTCGACACCCAGAATAATAAAGTGGAGACCATGGGCAAACATAAGAAGTTTTGGAAGGCCACCGAAAAGTTGGGTCGGTGACATTGCCTCGATAGCCGGTAAAACATGGATGATGAAAGCGGGTGATAGGAAGGAATGGAGACGTTTGGAAGAGGCCTCTATTTATAATAGAGAGAAAATGCCTGAAGAAGAAGAAGTAAGAATCCTTAACTGTTACAAGAATCATAAGAAAAACTGAAGCAAAACATTAAATTAAAAACACATATTCAGAATAAAACAAATCAATAGTATATATATATATCCTTTTCAACTATGAAAACTAGAGTAAAGGAGAATTAGAAGTAGATCAAAATATGAAAAATATTTACCGTACACAGAAGAACCCCCGATGTCGCCACTCTGAACGTCTTGAACACCTCAGTCCTCGCTTTTTGATCCATGGAACCGTGTAGTTGGAAGAACTCCACATTGACAAACGCCTTTTCAGCTCTCATCTTAGCTTCGTATTCTTCTAAATCCATACCATCGTATTCATATTGAAAGTACTCTTCATCATCACCTCCTAATTTATCTCCTTCTAATGTAACATTCTTTTGCTTTTTAACTTTAGTGTTAGATTTTTTCTCTTCGTCTATTTCCACATCTTCGACGTCAGAATCTTTATTTGATGCTTCTAAATCGATATCTTCAGAATGATTTTTTGATCTTCTATCATTTTTTTTATATTTTTTTGATTCTATTGTTATTTTCTTGGGTATTTTTCCTGCAAGAACCCTTGAGAGAATGTCGCAATGATAGTCTATCAAGTCTTGTGTTCCCATGAAGACTAACATTTTCCCGCTGCCTGGTTTAACGCATCTTTCAATGATCAGGGCGCTTAGTGTTACTAATCTCAGTTTCATAGGTGCTACAATGTAGATTTGGGTAACTGAAGACGGTATGATCATTTCGTCTTGGGCTATGGCACTTTGGATCGCGTTTTGGAAAGGATTGCTGTGGTCTCCACTTTCAGTTATGAAATTAGTTTCCATTGACAAATCTGGTTCTCCAGTTTCTGTTTCTTCGACCATTATTTTCTTTTTAGGGCATTTAGCAACTGCAAAAAAATCGTAGTCGGAATCTGAATCAGAACCATCGGCTGCAGTATTTTTTATTTTCTCATCCTTGGCTGGTTTGTTTTTAGATATTTTAGCTGTTTCTTTTGGTTTTGTATCCGTTTCTTCGTCAGAGCTTTCATCATTTTTCTGAACTTTTTTCTTTTTCTTCTTTTTATTTAATTTTGCGTCTTCTTTTTTGGCGTTGAATCCAGTGAAAGCTTTAAGCCCTAAAAAAGAATATATTTATTACTAATATTATTACTTTTCTCATTATCAAAAACAAAAATGAAATTAATTTTTACATAAATTCAAATACCTCTATGCACTTGAAGTTTACTTTTATCAACCTCACTACCAGCGTCACTATCATCATTATCTGAATCATCAGAACTTTCTTTACTGTCATCTTCATTATTACTAGAGCTTCCATTATCGTCATCGTCACTCGTGTCACTGTTTGAATCACCTTCTTCTGCTTCAGATACTTCGGTGTCAGACTTTTTACTAACGTCATCATCAGTATCTATTTGAGGAACGATTTCAAAGTCATCTTCAGCACTAACTTCTTGCGAAACAGTTTCTTCTTTCGGTTGGTTGGATTGTGCTAAAGAATCTGCAATAAGTGTGGCTCGCCCCTCAGATGCGTCTATGAAGACTGGGTTCTCCATTGTTAGTCCAGCCAATGTCTCAACAGCCTAAGAAAAGAAGTTTTACAAATAAAATAAAACTTATAGTTCAAATTAGCAGGATATATAACTATTTATGAGGTAGTTCATGTTGACTGCATTAGACTAATATCCAATTAATTATTTCTATAACCACTTACTTTAGTTAAAGTTGCAGATAGAAGAACAGTTTGTCTTTTATCCGATAGGATCACATTAGACAGCTCATGTTTGTATGGTTCTTCGTTTGGTTTGTTCGATTCCCCCTGGTCTTCTGCTTCATGTTTCTTTTCCGTTTCTTCATCATGATTATGACTTTTTTCTTCCTCTCCAAAGTGGATGTGCGATTTTTTAACTGACTCTCTGACTAAGGCCATTGGATCATATCCAGCTGCTCTTTTGTGGCTCTCCAGTGTCTGAACAATGCTAAAACAAATAAATTTTGAATCAGGAAATCGTTTGGAAAGAAACAAGAGATTTATCCAATACAAACAACTCTAATTTTTACTAAAAAAAATATTATATTAGTACAAAATTATGAGTAAGCTTCCTCGGTAACCATTGCGATAAGTAAAAAACTGATATTTAAAAAATTATAAGGAGAAATCAATAAATTTTATTATAAAATGGATAATATGAGAAAAATTCTCTCTGCCTTACTTCGTAATACAGGATCAGAATTTGGCAGACAATTTTACAAGAAGAATAAATTAGGTTAGGTCAGGTAAGATGGATTTAATGGTAATTAATAAAGTGAAGTATACCTTGAAACATCCTTTTCATATCCCATATCCAAAAGTCGGTCTGCCTCGTCAAGGATTAAACACCTTTAAAGAAAAAAAATCTAATTTTAGTGATAATAAATAACAAACATTTTTTTTCACTAAAAATAGGCTTTTTTAATAAACATAGGACAATTAAAATAGGCTTTTTTGATAAACATAGGAAAATTAGTAAGTACTCACAATATAAAATTGCTATTAAGAAATGGATAGTGGAGGTGGGTTGCGCACGGATCGATGAGTTGATTAAGCTAAATACGTAAAATGTGTGTACTGTTTATAAAATTTGGTCAATATAAATTGGTTATGTTTTTTATATTTATTTTAGTTTATATTGTTTATTATGTTTATGACAATTAGGTTAGTTAGATTACTTACGTTTTTTAAAAATTATTATTGTGTTAACTTTGTTAAACAACTAATTTAAGGCATGTTTCACATTTTGTAAAATGTTTCCCTCGGCACGGGACACTCTAGTGAGGGAACATTATTCTTTATAAAAAAAGAATACAAACAATGTAAATTGTATAAATAAATAATGTAAAATCATGTATACTTTGAATATATATTCAACTTTAGAAGGTGAATCATGTATTTCTTGTACGTAAACGACAAAATAATCTAAACATCCAAAATACTGATTACCTACCCTAGACAGTAAGGGGGATAGAGGATGATGACCTCAATTCTCCACTCAGAAGTAAAAATGTACAACTACTATAAAAGCAGTAGCACTCTTACGTGTTATTCTCAGTAATTCAGTAGAGTTCAGTTCAGACATGAAGTAGATTAGATCAGTTCAATTCAGTTATCACCTCTTACACTTCATAATAAAATTCTGTATTTTATTCAGCATGTAATCCTACAAATTTCCTAAGAATTCCATAATAATTCATTAGAAAAGGTTTTGCTTAAATGTACCTCTTGAGATATTTGACTAACCTGGTTTCATGCAACTTTAAAGAAACAGTATGTTTAATGTGGTCGCATATCCGTCCTGGAGTTCCAATAAGGATATTGAATCCTTTCCGGATTCTCGCCTTCTCCGCTTTCCTGTTTTCTCCTCCGATCAGGTATCCTGGCACGATCCACGTGAAGGGCTGAAAATAATTTAAGCATTGTATGGA
This sequence comes from Micrasema longulum, assembly GCF_059751315.1. Classification (NCBI taxonomy): domain Eukaryota; kingdom Metazoa; phylum Arthropoda; class Insecta; order Trichoptera; family Brachycentridae; genus Micrasema; species Micrasema longulum. The sequence continues at coordinate 121,949 of NW_028278030.1, forward strand.
TTTAGAGAAATCAATAACCACAGGTTTCATAATTATGAATTATTTTTATTTTTCCAAAGTTCTCGGATCAAATAACTTTTACATTTTAAAAATATAATATGGTATTTCACACATCAAAAAGGTATACAAGAAAAAAAGAAAACTTTGTTTAGAGAATATAAAATAAACTTAAATGTATCATGTAAATCCATACTACTAATGTATACGAGAAAGTGTGTTTGTTTATTTGTTTGTGCTGCCTTCACCTCTCAACGGAGCTATCGATTGACATATTTTTTTGCATAGGGATAGCCGGAGAGGTGAGAATCAAAATATGATACTTATTTTTCACCTCAAATAAAAAAAGGAAAATATTTTTTTTTTATATTTATCAACAACGAGCAACATGATTTAAAAATAAGTAGGCAGTAAGGTATTATTATGGTTTGTTCAAACATCTGGGATCCAAATTGCTCACTAGAAAAACTAAGACCATTATTTACAAAACTCTCCTTAGACCGGTCATTGCATATGGTGTTAGTATTTGAAAGAAAAATATTGAGGAAGATAATTGGTGATGTCAACGAAAACGGAATGTGGAGGAGACGGTTTAATCATGAATTAGAGGCACTGTATGGCGAACCTAACATTGCACAATTCATCAAAATAAGAAGATTACAATGGTTGGGCCATGTGCACAGAATGAATGATAACCGCACCCCAAAAGAGATTCTTTATACCACTTCGGAAGGCAGACAAAGCAGAGGCAGGCCAAAATTAAGAGGGCTGGATAATGTGGAAAGTGACATTAGAGCGATTGGCCTGACGAACTGGAGAAGAGGCGGGGTGCTGGGACGAATGGAGACAAATTCTGGAGAAGGCCAGGGGCCACAACGGGCTGTAGCACCACTGATGATGAGGCAGTAAGGTGGAATGTCAAAAATAATCTATTTGAAACTAGTTCTTTAAATTTCTATAGTTGACTTGCTTTATCTATGGTTAGTTTGGTTTGCTTTTTGTTTTGTTTTGTAGTAGGGTTTTGGATTTGTGAACAGAATAATGATGACACGTCGCCATAGGCTAACAGATCATCATATTTAAAAATATTAGTATTATAGTATTAAAAAATGTGTTCTGTAATTAACAGTTTTAACGTAAAGCATTAAGTTCTTACTGAGATATTTTATTAGTAATTGTTTATATCCGTACCTCAGAGGCAGACGGATGCAAATCCAAACGTCAAATGTTTAACAAAAGCCTAAAGAACCTACTTTCTCTTGGTGAATTATAATCATTTATAGCATTTATTTGTATTTTCAGTATCTTAATACATTGATTCTTTCATTGTAAGACTTACATTTCTTCAAAATCAATGGACATGATCATAAACTGGAGCAAAAATCTAAATGTCATTTCATCAAATTCTGGATTTGCATTGTCTGCCTCTGAGGTACAGATATTATGATTGAAATTGGGAACTGAAATTCGTCTCCAAAATGTAATTGTTTATTGCCTAGAGCATGTAGCCACTTCAGTAATGAGTTTCTGGTATATATCTTGTAATAATTTTTGCAATTGTACGATTGCACATGCCTAGTTACTCAACGAATTTCATCTGTATTTGAAGAAACTCAGAGATTGCAGGATCGACATGAGAGTGATAGCTGGTGGCAGGTTTTCTAGAGGCATCTGGTGATTTCCACATGTTTTTTTCACAATAAATTAAATTTATCTTACCCTGACAAGTTTGAGGAAGAGCTCGTAGGTTTGAAGAGCAAGTTCTCTAGTCGGCACAATCACGAGGGCTTTAACACCATCTTGCCGTTTTAGTTTGGGTCTAAGTGCTTGCAGAGCTTCAACAATGGGTAATGCGTAAGCCAGAGTCTTTCCGGAACCCGTCTGCGATCTGTTAATAAAACAAAACACAGATTCCAGATATTTATCTATTTATATTAATAGGGATTTTTAGACAATTACACAACAATCAATAGAAATATGCTAACAGTACTAGAGCCAATTTAAAAAAATCCATTGTTAATTTAATAATACATTTTTTTATTTTATTTTATTCAAAAAACATACAGAACATAAAAAACCAATTAAGTTTTCATAAATTATGTAAAAGATGTAAACATTAAATGTGACACAAAAAAATAATAAATAAGAATTTCAAGTGAGAAAAGAATAATTGTTAACATTTGCGTTTTCCATGGAGGTAATAAATTAAAATAAATAAAAATATCAAATGTACACTACGAGTCATCCACGCACACACATGAACGCACATATAAAACATACACAAACATATACATTACATGCGGCACATATACATAGCATAAACCACTCAAGATGCACATTCAGCAACTATCCCAAATAATCGACCCCATGAAGAAATTTTCTGTACAAATGCAACGTGCAGTTAAAAATGTCTACATCCATACTGAGTCCATTATAATTTCTAATAATAATAATATAGAATAAGAGGGTTTACATAATTGTGTGTGTGCTATGTTTGTGTTCATGTGTGCCTATGTGCGTATGTGAATGCGCAAAATGGCAAGGAGTATCAAATATAAAAAAGTGAAAATTTAATTACAATTACTATGACGACTGCTTTTCTTGACATTTGGCTTGCTAATCGCCGGCTAAATGCAATAAATAGCATGATAAACAATAAATAAATAAATGAAAATAGCAGTTTTGGAATATTTTCTATATTTACACCGGTGAAATTCAAATATGTGATTGGCCAGCAGGATTATATATCGCGAAACGTAAATATTTATACATTTAGTATTAGGTGTTAACGGATATTCCATTGTGATCGCGAATACGATAAACAAAGATGGTTAGAAATTGTTATTACGTCGCTTATTAGCACGTCAACAGTTATTTGTCATTAAGCTACATGAATCGAACTTGTAATTTCAAGCATGGTACGCATACGCGCCAATCACTACATAACGAAGGCAACTTATCGCCACTCGATTTCTTTATTCAGGATTTATACCCGAGAAAAGCCACCGAGTCGAAAGCACTCGGCCACCAGGGTTGTGGTTCTATTTTACTCAGAACAGTGAAGAAAAATAGTTTGAAATTTATAAATATTAGTGTAAGACGAACTTAGAGAAATAACTCGTAAGAGAAGCTCTTTAGCTCTATTGCATAGAACAAAAGCGTTCCAAATTTTTAGCTTGGTTATTAGTTTAATGACAAACGTGTAATGTGTGATGATCATAGAATGGTTATGTCCGCACGAGCGACTCTATTGGGCAGTGGCGTATTATGACTCTAAGTGATGTGAACGAATGTTCAATGCAAAACGAAGGATGAAAGGTACTCACCTAACTAAAACATCCCGCCCCTCTAAGATAACGGGTGATGCTTTTTGTTGCACTACGGTCAGCTGTTTTAGACCCATATTCTTCTCCAAGTTGGCAATACTGTAACTGTGAATATTCAAATTTTCAAAACTCTTTCCGGAGAACACTTTCTCATTTATTGGCTTGACGAGCCTTTGGCCGATTTTCGGTATTTCCGGATTGTTCTTAAAAAGGGCTGAAATTTTTGAATGAACACTTCTTTTTTTAGGTTCCTGTTTATCGGCATCATTTTTCCACTGCTTCTTTTCCGAATTATCACGTTTTTGAAACACTTTATCTTCTTTAACTTTTTTCTTATCATTGTGACTTTTTTCACCCGCAATATTGATTGAAAAACTATCGGATGCATCCGTAAAATCGACAGTTTTCTCAACATGCTTCGTTTTATCTTTTTTTTTTTCTTTGACGGGGGAGAAGTCTTTTTTAGCCGCAGCAGTGGAAGTTTTTGAATCATTTTGTCGGTTCAGAAGTGAGAAATTTACTTTTTGTGGTTTGTTCGGGTCGATTTTCCGTTTTCTGGCAACCGTCTTGCCCTCAAAAGAAGGTTTACTGACAAATGTAAACTGTGAATTCGCATCATCTTTCCGTTTTTTTAAGAAATTATCGTTTTTGTTCACATTCTGCTGCTGTAAACAAAGTGGAAATGCATCAAAATACAGTTAATTCACAAAATACTACTAAACAACACAAAAACATGTTTTAAGCAAACCTTATTCTTTGTCTTTTTCGTTGCGGTTGAAATATTTAATTGCAATTCCATTGATAAATGTGTGTTTTTGTTTTTAATTTCAGAAATGTCACTGACACATGCTGATATTACTTTAGAGGTTATGTTTATTCGTTCGTTTGCTGCGTCAAAATGTATTCAGTGTTACCATAAGACATTTATACCTGCCATATTTGAAAAATACCCCACTTTTAAATGTGGGGCATTCTAAAATACACATAACTACGCTATGAACTAAACAATAAATATAAAATAATAAGAGTATGAAAAAAATCATGTGTTTCGCTTCCCACTATCAGTCTTTTGATTAAAAATTCATATGGCGATAAAATCAAAATAACTTACGTTATTCGAATGCTGTAAAAATCAAGATGACTACAGATAGTGTTTTTCTGGGTTATTATGCCGTGTTTGTGGGCTTTGTATTGCCGACGTTTCGGAGCACATTGCAGTGTCCATCTTCAGGGCTGAATGTATGAGTGTAGTTTTTAGTGTGTTTAATTGTGAGGAATTTGTACCGTGTCGCAGTCGGGCAATGTATGTGGTTAAGTGTGTGGAGTTTGTACCGTGGGCTTTGGAAGCACCGGGTACCATGAGGTTCGTAGTCGTAACCCATCATCCCTGTTTATGTTATTAGGATGCTTGTATATTTCTATGGCTTCCTTTATTAAACGGGCTTGATGATTTTTGGGCTTTCCAAGGACATTTGGCTCAAATGAGAAATTATGCCCTGTTTCTATGTAGTGCTCTGCAAGAGCTGATTTATCCGGGTACCCCAACTTGCATGCACTCTTGTGCTCTTTTATTCTTGTCATTATGTTTCTGGCAGTCTGCCCTATGTAGACTGTTTCACAGCTTTTGCAATTTAATTTATATACTCCATCTGTTTCAAGTGGGTCCCGATCTTTTACTGATTTTAGTAAGTTTCTTACTTTTGAGGTCGTACCGAACACTGTCCTTATGTCCCGTTTCTTAAGCGTTTTTGCAATTCTATCCGTGACATTTTTGACATAGGGAAGGAACGCTATTCTTTTATCCGTATTAGCATCATCCATCTTGGAAATATTCTTTGGATTTGTTACCGACATTATTCTTCTTTTTATATCCTTCTTTTTATAGCCATTACTTTCTAATACTTTTGTCAGTATATTCAATTCCTCTTCTAGGTTACTTTCTTCACAAATACGTGTTGCCCTTCTGGCCAGCGTGTTTATGATGCCTAATTTTTGAGATGGGTGGTGATGTGAGGTAGCATGGAGATACCGGTTTGTATGTGTGGGTTTTCTATACACCGTATGTCCCAGTCTGCCATCTTCCTTTCTGCTTAATTTGACGTCTAGAAAAGATAGGCTTTTGTCCTCCTCTACTTCCATAGTAAATTGTATTGCCGGGTGGAGATTATTTAGGTGGTCTAAAAACACTGTTAATCTTTCTGCACCATGATTCCAAATGACAAATACGTCATCTACGTATCGAAGCCATACTTTGGGTGCATATGGAGCTGTGTCCAAGGCCGTTTCTTCAAATGTCTCCATGAAAAAGTTTGCTAGAACCGGCGATAAAGGATTGCCCATAGCCACTCCTTCTAACTGTTTAAAAATTTCATTTTCAAAAGAAAAGTATCCATTCGTTAAGCAGTACTCAAATAAAGCGCACATGTCTTCACTAAAAATCTCTCTTATAAGTACCATTGCGTCATTCAGGGGCACATTCCCTGCCCTGAAGATGGACACTGCAATGTGCTCCGAAACGTCGGCAATACAAAGCCCACAAACACGGCATAATAACCCAGAAAAACACTATCTGTATTCTGAAGGCCGTGAAAACCTACGAACCTTGATCAAGATGACTGTTTGTTTGTTTATTTACCTGTAAAAAAGATCATTTGTATTTCCAAAAATTTTAAGGAGAGCTGAAATAAGACCTTGATTTATTCCAAAAACTAAAACTTTTTATTGTTTTGTCCGGTTTTCAACAATAAGGAAGGTTTTTTTTTCATTGCGTAATATTGTAATATTTATTAAAAATGTTAAAAAATAAAAAAAATACAGATAGTCCCTTTTGCCATTTGTAAATGGAAACTTATTTGTTCTGCTTAAAACTTTTTTCGATTTTGAATACATTTGATTTTGTACCTACTTACAATCATGTAGTATTTTATCTTTATTTATAGAATTGTCGATGACAAACAATGTTGGCGGACGTTTTCTGTTTCTTAAATAATAAATATTGTGTTTTTACATTAAACGTTAACGATAACTGACTAATTTGGTTTGAAAACCCGTGGTGAATATGTTAGTTTATTTATTATCAAGTGTTTATAGTAGTTTGTGTTTGTTTTTGGTGACTGTCCCGAAATCTAAAAACCAGGTAACAATTATTTTTTTTTATTTGCGTCGCCAAAATATTTTTGGTTTTTATGTAATTTTTTTTTAATGCGTGATAAACCTCTGGATTCACCGGATGGATCTCAATCAGACTCGTCATGCGGTACAATGGACACTGTTCCAGATCCTGCAGAATTCGTAACTAAAAAGCCAAAATCCAAAATCCAAAAAACTGGAACTCATAAATTTGGAGAGGAAATCAGGCTCTGAGTCAAACCGTCCCCTCCCACACAAATACCTAGTCCCCGACCTTCTGCTCTTGCAACCCCAGGTACTTCGCAGGTCACAAACACCTCATTACCTATCACCACACCTGCCAAAGTCCAATCCCGCATGTACAATGGAATAGCGTGCTCCTTTTATCGTCCATGTAACTAAAGTACAAGTAGACGGCGTCACCCAAACCAACTTGCACGATATTGACTTCAGTCGATTTATTCATAGCAATATTTGGACTGCCTGGAACGGAATCAAGTTCGTAGGCTGTAACCGTAATTCGTAATTTTCCATAAGGCTGAACTTCCTCATTATTATTACATTATACTAAAATTAATTTAATCAAAGCAGTTAATTTCCATAGCCATTATATTTATTTTTACACTCTATGAAATTCATGAACAAAAGTTTTAAATAAAGTTTATCGGTGCGTTTAATATACAAATAGAAAACACAGGAAACTGTCATAAAAATCAAATAAAAGGCGTAAAATGCAGTGTTTTGTCTTCAAACATTTGGACAAACTCAAAATATTACAGTAAAACCATCTGCTCCAAGAAAACGTTAAAATTTGGATAGTTTTTTGCAGGCGTTGCCAGTATGTGCAATAATTCAGTCAGATTATTTATTTATTAAAAAAAATCCATTATGAACTAAAATTAATAATAAAAATAATGTGATCTCACTGAGGTTACCCGTGCCGCGGACACTTAACAATATGCTAAAAAAAAAATACATTTGAGAATAAACAAAGAAAACTTACTAAGTAAACAGAGATAATTAACAAAATGTTCAGACAGTTTTAAACATTACGTATTTAATTTATGTACATCTATATTATTTATCTTACAAAACGCACAATGAAAGAACAAAAAACATAACATAAGCTTATACACTTGTGGGGCAGTTGATTCAATATTAATCAGATAATTTCACTAAAATCAACAGATGGAAGAAATTTGAATTTGTGGGGGTTTTAATCCATTGATTGATGACACACACAAGTACAACGATTTCAACTGAAATATAGAGCAACAACCGATTAAGAAAGTCATCATTTTATATTGATTATAATAACTTCTAACTTTTAATTTTGACTTTTAATTTTATCTTTACTTTTTTTTTTTAATATTTTTATATTTGAGAATAAACAAAGATGACTAAGATGACCATTCTGCTCATATATATATTTTTTTATGTACAATAATTTTTGTTTATTTTTATTTTATTTTATTCATATTTTTTCTCTTACAAACTATAACTAATAATAAAAATTATGGCCGAGGACACTTAACAATATACTTTAAAAAATATATTTTTACATTTGAGAATAAACAAAGAGGACTAATAAACAGAGATAATTAACAATACAATTAATTAATTAATTAAATGAACATCTTGATTCCTTCAATTCTTTTCTCTGTTGATGTTTGTGAAGTTAAAGAACTGAAACCTTTATTTATGCGAGTGAGATTCATGTAATTGAATTATTTCACCCACATACTAGGCAACACCTGAATTATTTTTTTAAAAATTTCTATACTTCTTCATGGACCAGGTGGATTTATTAACAATATTTTGAGTTTAACTCTTAATTAAGTATTTCTCTTTTTATAATTAAAATACAGTTCCACCGAGAAATGTCAGCAGATAATCTTAATTCAATGTAAAATGAAATAAAATATACGTAAATCGAATGGCGTAGCCCCGGGTCAAATTATTTATTCAGTCAGATGTCCAATTATTCAATTTATTCTACCGTAAATAATTCAATCAACACCATAAATTAAGGGTGGCCATTAAATCTATTAAACCAAACCTGTCAGGGTCAAAATATGTACTTTTAAGTATTATTTTACGGGAAACTTTTTTTTTTTCAAAGTTCACTGTACAATGAGGAAGTTCAGTGTCTTTTTTTTATTTGTTAATAGAATATTAGACTAAGCCTATGATTTTTAAAGTTTTGTTTTTCTGAAATAACTCCGCGTGCGACGTCAGAGGTTGTTCTATGACAGTTCTTCCGATTGGTTCGTTAACAGTGACCAAACCGGATGTCCTTCAATGCTCTTATATCATTAAATGGTTCATATGAACCAGCGACGTCATTCAAAGTAGTGCGTTTTTATTAAAATATTTATTACAACTTTCACCGTACAATTTAATGCTCTAATTTTTACCGCGCAAGAAAACATTTTTTGTATCCCATTTCCCGTAGGGCTGAAGTTCCTCATTATCTCTTACCTCAGACATATTTTCATATTTTTATATTATATGATAGTATTTCGCGCAATATCCTTAGTAAAGCATATAATTTGATTCAGAATAGCACCCCTGGGCCTCGATTATGATTGGAAGATAAAGACGTCATACGTTTACCTTGACGGTATAGTTACGGATAAATTCTCTCTGGCGATTATAAAGATACTCTACCGACCCTCCACCTTCAAGATTTGGGTACTTTCATCGGTATGAAACTAGGGGAAGCGTACGTCACGGTACACATATCTTCACACTAAAATGTCATTGCTTCAGTATGACGTCATAGTTGAAGATAAAATTCTTCCGACCGATTACTAAGATACGCTACCGATCCTCCCACCATCAAGTTTTGATGTAAGTACATTTGTTTGTTGTTTGTTTGTATCGACGGGTCTAGAACCCCTCGGTACGTTTATCTACGCGTTAAAAGTGACAAAAAATTTTCCACCAAGCAATTTTCCCTTTTATTACGATTTACTTAATTTTTTAATCATTTTGGGGTTGGCACTTTTTTTCTTTTGAAGTCGAATTAAATTCTGACGTAACTGTCAGTTTCCGAAACCAGTGGTTAGATGCAAAAATAATGTCGCTCGATTCTGCCCAATTAACACATAAGAGTATCTAGGCGCAAGAAAGTTGCCACTACAAAAAAATAATTAATTATTTGGTTTTTCTATTTAGTTTTTCTATTTAGTTTTTCTACTTCGTTTTTCTTATTTTTTATTTTCTCTCTATCTATCCTCGCCTCTATTGTATACACCATGATCGGTCTGACACATGTTTTGTATATCCGAATTATGTTTCCAATAATCATGTGTTCATTGTACTATACGACATTTCTTAGGCACCCAGATGTTTACTTACTGAGATGGATATGTTCTCATCATCACTATGGCTGCATCATCTGCATAGCATGTGATGTTAATGACCTTATCTCCCTTAGTAGATTCAGTACTTTTTTTCTTAAACTCGTTTTTTTATATATTTATTCTGTTTGTGCAAGAAAAGGTTTTTGGCGTATATATTGTGCTATATTTAGTTATAAAGGTGCTAAACTTGCTTTGTTTCTTTGTTGTTCTGAATATGTGTTATTTTTTAAACGTTAATATTATTTATGTACCGAATAGAGTTGTTGTAACTCCTGGGAATGTAATTCAACGTATTATACTTGTAAAATACTTTGTGTTGTATGATTTATAAATAAAAATAAAAATAGTTTTTCCGTCTGTTTTACTATCTTCCGGAGTGTACGTATTGAGACGTTGAAAGAGCCGGTTTTGTAATCGCTCGGTAGATAAAGATAGACTATCGTTAAGCATACCGTCTTGGTAAATGTCAAAAGTTATATAAAAATCATGTTCAAGCAAGCATTTTGTTGCTTGAATTGGGACTCATTAGAGTTTATATAAGCTTTGAAGTGAGCACTTTTTATCACAGAAGCCTCTTAAACATATAAATGAGAATTATTTTCAATTTTAATGACGTAAGGAACGCGGACTAAATTGTTGTGGTCAATCATTGGTTCGTTTCGATCTTCTTCTGTAATTCTTCCGTACGTCATGGGGTCTACCACAAATTCTGAATTCGGGCAAAGAAATTTCAGGTTTTTGGGCCCCAAAATATTTAATATGTTACCCGAACATTGCAAAATTATGACCCGGTTTCAATTAAATAAATTTGTAAAAAAATGGTTACTGGGTTTAAGTAAAAAAAAATCGGAAAATTGACTTAAAAATATTCTCAAATAATAAATGGTTTAAACTGATATTGTACAACTGTACCTATAATAAATTAACTAGTAGGTTGTCATGTTATTGTTTATTTTTCATAAAAATGTCTGCCTTTAAAAAGTTTGTTCCTAATTAGGCAGACTAGACATAATTCAGAGAAATCTATCACCTAAGTGGGTATTAGTTGATGAAAAAATTGTAATTTTTTGTTAATAAACCATGATTATTATTATTTTTATATGTGTGTAGATAATTTAAAACATTTGGCATCAAAAAGTAATCAATGGCGATATATTTATTATTTATGAACGCGCTTTTATCTAAAACTTAATACTGCTGAGGGGTGAATTGGTATAGGAGAATTAAGTAGTTAGGTACTCTTTTTTATTACAGAGTAATCTTTTAATACTAAGCATACAAAATCGGAAATATAAACGCCATTAGTGGTCACCTGATCAAACACATTTACCGGGATAATACATGGCAAAAAAAACGTTAATTTAATAACTTATTTATATTTATTGTTGTGCACACGGTTCTATGTCAGTAAAATACAAAGTAATTTTTTTTAGCAACACGACACAAATTATTTATTTATTTACACCTTTTATCAAAAATACAATTTTACTTTCACTTTGCCCAGCTAACAAGGGTACATACCCTGTTCTAAGCTAGGCAATTACATTCTAATATATGATAATAGTTAACAAATTAATAGAGAGCACAGACTAATAAAATATAAACTTACTCGTATACGCATTTTGATACATATACACACACACATACACATATATGTATATATATATATATATACACCAGTGGCGAATGGTGATTTTATTTAGAGGTAAGCTATAAAAAATATAATCTATATTTGTACCTACATGGGAGGTACATAATATAATGTAAGTAATATATACAATACATTGATATTTTTCTGTGGTTCTGTCTGATACAACAACTCTCATCCATGAAATCAACTCAAACAATGTAACTTCGTGATATATTATATTATATAGATATATTATCCATTACTTTAATTTGAATCGGGTTGTGGTCCCGTGGCTAGTGTCTCGGACTCACGGATCAAAGGTCTGTGGTTCGAATCCCACTCTACCCTAACTTGATTCCCATTTTCTAATAGTGAGTTATTTACAACTCGTTGAAAATGGCCCTCAAAATTAAATATTTACGTAAATTATAAGAACGCAAATATTTCTTTTTAAAAAAAAAAAAAAAAATCATAAAAAATAAATAAAAAATACCACTGTGAATTCTGTCGATATTAGGTATTCAAGTGAAATGTCAACTGGACGCATTGTTCTATTAATTACTGGTGCTAAAAACGGCCGCGTGGAGTGCTATTTGTCCTGCAATATGACGCATGAAAGTAATTATAGTCTTATGTCAAAAGTACCATCTCAAAGAAAAATAGTCCATAAAAAACAATGTTTGAAATTCTGTTTTCCAAATCAAGAATCTTCAAATAATTTGTGTAATCTGCAAGTTTAATATAGGAGAAAAAACCCACACTGGGGTTAATACATCAAAAATATAGTATTCTATGAAACTTGATAACTTTTATTTGCATTATGTGTGATGTGTGATGATTTTTTGATGCTTAATTTTTTTTTGTCAGTTAAATTAATAACGTTTGTCAAATTAAAAAAAATATATATTACCTGTAGAAGAAGAAGCCATGATGAACCAAAAATAAGGACGAATATAACACAAATGCACTCAAAGGAACAGCGTAAAGAAGTGTGGCGGTTAGCGGCGAAACGATGCAAATGAACCGATTTTGTTATCGCATGGGATTAGGTAGGTAATTAACGGTCAAAATTTCAACGAATCGACTTAAAATTTACTGCGGGAGCTCGATGACTAATACGCTTCCCTAAACACTTACAATTTTCCATTTCCAAGTTATTGGGTGTTTTACCCTAAGTAGCTCGTAATATCGTATTCTGAATCACTGTGCTACGAAGCCCTGGTTAAGATGTTGCATTTGCCTGCCGTGGGTACAGATATTGTTCCGGCGTCATAATAACAACTGAACTGGGCGTGTGTACCTGTGATTTTTATACTCTCACCGCGATCGCAAATATTGCAATCAATAACCATTCAATCCACTGTGTTGTGTAATTCGACAAGTGCACCTCCTTCCCGACAACAAGATCGGATCTGATCCTGACTGCCACGCCACAAAAGTTCCAGACAATAAAGGTTCCAGAACCCAGAATAAGGTAGATGATTGCAGTCATTGTATTTAGGGTTCTGTAGCAAAGTAAATAAAGGATAACGCATCCCGCGAACCAGCTATTCGAGCGTGCATCTGCTAATGGGCAAGTGGCGCGATCACCTTTTTTAAAAAAACTATTTCTCAAACAACATAATTTTTTTTCCTAATCTAATCAGCGCACGTTTGTTCTGATCTTTGCATGTGCTTATCAAAATGCATGTCGTGTTGGTTTAGTATTTTTGTGCAACAACTATGGTGAAGGTGTATAGTGGGTTTTGCATGTTGGTTTAATTGGTGTCCTGAATCGTTTTTAATCACACACGACACACACGAAAGCTCGAAAGGCATTTACCTTACGAATTGGTTACGTGACTTATTTGTCTAAATTTTTGGGCTAACGAAACTTCAAACGATCGGGTTGGTCGTATCGTATCAGCTTCAAACAAATTAGCGTAGATCGGGCGATTTGACGATTTCCCACGAGCGAAAGGATCTTCCGCACGCGTCCCTTTTGTAGATCTCCACATCCGTTTCCGGACGCGCATTGAAATGGGAACGGTGACGAAAGCGATAAAAGCAAATTTGTCACAAAAGCCGCCATAAGAGATTGGGTAGGTACGCCGGGTAATGGATCGGGGGAGACGTAATCCGATGGAAGGGGAGGTGGCCAGAGAAGAGGGGTTAAGGCCGCGCCGCACGGATTAGAAAAGTGAGCAGGAAATTGGTCAGATATCTGGGGGTTTCGGTAAGCGCTCGCAATTCTCTTTCCGAGTACCTACGGCCTGTTGTATTGCTGTTATCTGTAGCTAAGTTTGCGTTCAATAATTGTAGAATAGTTTTTCTTCGTATAGGCGCTTCTATTAGGTGAGGTGATTTTCACAAAAATGGCGCTATATAAATTATCCAAACATTATTATTATCATTACTCTTAGAATAATACCCAATGTGGCATCAGGCAATGAGTTTGGAAGGAAACAGTAAGAAAATCCGAAAAGCGCTAAAAATAAACAAATTTACTCATTAAATTCATGCCTTTTATTTCAACGTGTATTTAATTTAATACTTATTTTAATTTATTTATTTATTTACTTAAAGGCAACTTATTACACATTATTTGAGACATAAGTGCGAACTCCGTCTGGGACTAAAAGTCCTGTTTTGAGTTGGGACGAGCAATTAGTTAACACAGACATATGAGTATATCATCACTAATATTATATGGGATAAGAAACACAACAATAATAATAACTCCATTGTTCGACATAGAGATAGTCCTGCCAACACGCATAATCATTGGCAGGTTGGTCCTGTATATTGGAATGTGAAACAGTCCATGTTCAATTTTATTTCAATTTTAATTTTTAATTTTATTTACTCATATATATGCACATTACAAAATGGAATATCTTAATTCATACATATTTAAATAATTAAAATAATTAGGTAAAATTGGGTATATATAAAATAACACTAAGTATACATAATATCCAGAGAATAATATGTTAAAAAAGTAAGAGAATCTTGAAACGAAAAACTCCCTCAGAGACGTGAAAAATGTCAATGTCCAAAGTGATATTGTTCAACATAGAGATAGCCCTTCCAACAGGCATAACCATCGGCAGGTTGGTCCTGTATATTGGAATGTGAAACAGTCAATGCTGACGCTGTCTAACATAAAAGCTAATGCTCCGCATAATTTCAGGGTTGCCAATAATACCGCGCAACAATCGAAATAAGTGCGATGTTAAATACACATTCCTCTAGTCTTCAAACTGTTGTAACCGAGCATACCCTGGAGGACTTCAGTGGGATAAAGCCATGGATAATATCCGCACTCCTTCATGCAGAGAAACTGAAGAAATTTCTTCTGAACCTTCTCCACCATAAAAGAGTACTTCAACTCACACGGTTGTGTTGACGCTGTCTAAAAGCTAATGCTCCGCATAGTTTCAGGTTGTCATATAATACCGCGCAACAATAAAAAAATCGTAGTTAAATACACATGCCTTCTAGTTTTCAAACTGTTGCAACCAAGCATACCCCGGAGGAACTCAGTGGGGTAAAGCCATGGATAATATCCGCACTCCCTCATTTAGAGAAACCAAAGAAGTACCTTTTAAACCCTCTCCATCATAAGATAATACTTCAACACACCAGTGGCCAGCCGTAATGTATTTTTTCGGTAACCTACACAAAATGTTCATTCATTTGTACCTAAATTCAAGTACATATTATGTAAATAATAAAATTATAAATGGCGATTTATTTCAGTGGTTCTGTTAAAATCAACTCAAACAACAATTATTGTTGACCACGTGATATACGTAGCTTTATTCTATACTAATTTGATACAAGTATGTTCAAAATTTTATTAAAAAATACCACCATGTTATTCAGGAGATATTTCCATAATGATTTGAATGTCAACACTGAGCACTAACCGATTCCTTTTAAAATGAATAATGCCAAAAACGATCACTGCAAACGCCACATGTCTTATGTGATACATAATATGTCAACGGTGTCCTATCATAGAAAAATAGTCCTTCGGCAAAAATATCGAAATACTAGTTTCCAAATAGAGAATCTTTAAATAATATTTTAATCTGCAAGCTTGTTTTAGTACTAAAACAAATCCACTAGGTTCAAGACGTAAAATAAAGTGCACTTTTTTATATGGAGAAATATGCTGAGGTAATCAATTAGTTTCATCGTTCACTGAGAACGGGCTGGGCGCTGGGCGAACTTTGTGCATATTTTTTTGTAGAAAGATATAAACAGTGATGTTGATTTTAAATAAATATGGTTCCTATAAAACATTATTATCGAAAGTCAAATATATTGCTAAGCTGTGCATAATCGCTTATTTAGACGATTCGCCCCTGCAACACACATGTTAGGTCATACGCCGGGTAAATACCTAGTCTTTCACATTAACTTCTGTACTTTGCTGAAATATGTGAATATTAAGAATACATTAAATATATAGATATTTTAAATAAACTTTAAAAACATACACATCTATATATTGCTATCATCGCTTTGATATGATTTCCCCTTTTTAAGGGTTTCTTTGACTACATACGTATCAGCGATCAATCTGTACTTTGCCCCAGGGACAGGCCCCCGAGGGGGCCCGAGGCCCCAAAGCCCCGAAGTGGGGCCCAGAATAACATCTGTTAGGCCGGAGTTAGGTGTCAGAGTATGTAATTGAAATCGAATGAAGCTATTAGCCGTCTATAGCGTGATAATTATCACAGTCGGCTTGCCAGGGATGAATCTTTTATTGGTTGCTCGCTTGAGGAACACGAAACACCCCCTGCTCAGCAACCCTCTTTATTAAAAGCAGTACGTACGAGTACTTGCTTACACGCAATTCCAATGGGTATAATTATAAACGAATCTCACCCACACTAATAAAGGTTTCAGCTCTTTTACTTTACAAACATCAACAGATGGAATTGAAGGAATAAAGATGTTCATTTAATTAATTAATGAATTAATTGAATTGTTAATTATCTCTGTTTATTAGTCTTCTTTGTTTATTCTCAAATGTAAAAATATTAAATAAAAAAAGTATATTGTTAAGTATCCTCGGCACGGGTAACCCTAGTAAGGTCACATTATTTTTATTATTTGTTATAGTTTGTAAGAGAAAAAATATGAATAAAATAAAATAAAAATAAATGAAAATTATTGTACATAAAATAAATATATGAGCAGAATGGTAAATGTTACACAGTGTCTAAGTTGGCCTAGACTCTTTTCTAAAATGTCCTCCATCTCTGTTGTAATATGTTAATAGTTTTGATGTTTTTTGTAGATGATGTAATAACTTATATTTACACTAGCGGACCCGACAGACGTTGTTCTGCCCGAACGTTGGCTTGCCTGCTATTATCTTGGAAAAATACTTGTCATCTAGGTACCAAAACTAAAAATTGTTGATATTCAAAAAGTATTGAATTTAAGTAGGTACTTGTTTATATTTGAATTCCAAAACATAAAATAAATATTTATATAAATATGGCATTCTTTTTGCAAACGTCAAACTCCGGTCGTCTCACCAACAAAGGGGTGTACTTATATAGGAATACGATTTTAAAAATGTATGGAATTTAATATTATTTTAGTGTTACCGAAAATCCGATAAAAATAAATAAATGGGAAGAAATTATAATGAATGTAAAGAAAGAATCTATTTGGGATCCATAAAAAGCGAATGTTGTTTGTAAACATTCAAAAACAAACTTTTTTATACACAAAAAACAACATCCTTCGATTTTTTTGTATGTGCATTCTCCCCGAATGCGACCTTGGTAGATCGACGAATAAAACATTTATGCTCCTAACTTCTTTTTTACATATTAGATTGAAGATTTCAATATCTACGAGTACGCGCAGCGCAAAGATCTACGTTTCTCTGAAAACCGCACGTAAATCGATGAAGCCGTTTAGAGGGAGTTCAGTTACATCACACGTACAGAGGAATTATATGTATAAAGAAAAACTTATAAATTATTAAAAAGGATATGACACACGCTCAGACGCTAAAGTTTTGTGGGCATTTTTTCCAACTGACGGTATACCTTAATTTTAAGATGTTATATTTAAAGTGTATTTTTGTAACGAAAATTCTATGTAAATATTAATTTGGATTTATTTTAAAATTACGTAATTAAGATAAGATTTAAAGACAGATCATCGATGTTTCTAAATACTTTTGATAAATTAAAAATGAATGACGTATTTCAATATTTTGTGTCTTCCGGCTTTTAGTAGATCTCTTCGCCACTAAAACAGTGTTGGTTTTTTAATAAAAACCTTTATTAGCATAAATAAACAATACATCCAGTAAAAATAGTGGAACACTTAAGGTTGAACTTGCCAAAAAAGAGTTTTGCTCTTGTGTTTGGCAAGATTAATTGGTAGATCGACGAATAAAACATTTATGCTCCTAACTTTTTTATTTCATATTAAAATGAAAATTTTAATATCTACGAACATGCACAGCACGAAGATTTATATTTCTCTGAAAACCGCACGTAAATCGGTTCAGTCGTTTAGGAGGAGTAAGGTGACATCACACGCACAGAGGAATTATATATATAAAGATATAAGTTACCAATTAAAAAAAAACTTGGTACACTTTCACTTATTTGTTCGACCAATAAGCGCTTTTACCCTCTACTGGGTATCTTTAGACCGGTAAATATTATACAGTGTATAATATTTATTTACCAGAAAAATTGTTTTCTCGTGCCGCGAGAGTGATTTAGAATAGCACCTAAGTGCCTCGATTATGAACCCTATCTTCATCTGTATATATCGAGACGGTTTATATATATATATAGTTGGATAATTTATAAAGCGCCATTTTTGTGAAAATCACCTCAAGGGCGCTGTACAATTAATAAATATCCCAGTACGTCTTGCAGCTACAGAGCGCATGGACGGTTGGGATTCTAGTTCCTCGTTTTCAATTAAGATCAATCAAAAATTATAATAGATAGGAGCTAGATTACAGGACGTCTTGCAGCTACAGAGCGCACAGACAGATAGAAATTTAGCCCCCATTTACACACTTTAAAAATTGACCAATAAATTTAGTGTATTACAAAATAATAATAATATGAATAGTGAAAAGGAGTAAGATTACAACACGCCTTGCTGCTACTAAGCGCATAGACGATTGGAATTCTAGACCCCGTTTACAAAATTAAGGTATTTTAAAGTTGATATATTAAAGCTAGATAACCAATCATCGTGCAGCTACAAAGCGCATGGATGAGAGGAATTCCAGCAAAGTTAAAACAATATCAATAAATTTATAAAAAATAGAGTATAGTAGTAAATTGGTCAAGTGTTCATACCAAGAAGTAAGCAATAAAAAACTAAATAAATCAAACACAGTTTCAACTCCATGGTTAACAAAGGGAGATAGATGTCCGAAGAGAAGCTTTTGTAGACAGTAGGTAGATATCGTCGCCATGTGGCCCGCTGGCTAGTAGATAGTTTCTGGAAACGCACGTGTGTAGTACTATTATGCCTTTTGTTCCAATGACATGGTGTCCATTTTGGTCCGTATTATTTCGTTTTATGAGACGCAACATTCCTGTTCAAATTCACTTCTTTACATGAATATTACACAAACGCGTGTATAAGCGGTTTGATTTATAATTTTGTATATTATTAGAAGGCAGATATTTGAAATATTATGGTAATATTAGACGGTATACTTAACTTCTGTACTATCTGTATCTTACCTCGGTATGTTCTACCTACTTGTCATATCGACATCATATGATCGGAACAAGCCAATGGAATGACCGCAAACAATTAGTCCGCGTTCCTTACGTCATTAATATTTAAAATAGTTCTTATTTATAGTTTAAATGAGTTCTGTAATAAAAAGTGCTCACTTCAAAGCGATTATAAACTCCAATAAATCCCTATTCAAGCAAAAAATGCTCGCTTGAACATGAATTTTGTATGACTTTTGGAAATCACCTAGACTGTACATTGTACACTTAACGATCGTCTGTATGTATCTACCGATCGACTACCAAGCCGGCTCCTTTAACGTCTCGATACACACACTCGGAAAGATGATATTATGACTAAATTATTATTTTAGAGTGGTAACTTTCTAACGCCAAGATACTCTTATTTGTTAATAGGACAGAATCTAGCGACATTATTTTCACATCTAGGCTTTTTTTATTAAAGTGACAGTTATGTCGGAATTTAATTATACTTCAAAATTTATTTCTTTCGCTTTCATATTTTTAATAGCTTTTTAAGAAAAAAAGTGCCCACCTCGAGAAGATTAAATTTTTTAATAAATCATAATTAAAGGAAAAATTGCTCAGTGGAACCTAATTTTTTACACTTTCAATGCGTATATAAACGTATCGAGGGGTTCTAGACCCGTCGGTATAAACCGATGTACTTACATCAAAACTTGATGGTGCGGGTATCGGTAGTGTACCTTTGTAGTCGGTCGGGAGACTTTTATCTTCAACTATGACGTCAAACTGAAGCTATGTTATTTTAGAGCGTAGATATGTGTACCGTGACGTACGCTTGTTTCATATCGATGTACCTACCCATCGCTAGAGAAAATTTATCTTCAACTATACCATCAAGGTGAAGGTACGACGTCTTTATGTTACCGTCATTATCGAGGCCCTGGTCAAGTTAAGGTTTTAAATATTAATGAAGTTAATGTATTTTGAATTTTTTAAGTCGAACCGATTAATAATCAATAAATGATGTAATAAAGGAATAACATACGACCGCGTGTCCCCATCTATTAGTTAAAGCTTACATCGCTAAACAATCACAAGGGGCGTCATAATGTTAATGCACTTTATTGCGTTCCTTACACAATAACATGTTACGCCCACCCCTGAGTGGCCAATAATCCCCACTATACCCCGGTAATGCACTATACTCATACACTTTATTACAGTGACAGTGGAGTGGTTCTAAAACAATAGCTAAAGGTTCAAATTAAAATTAAAATAATTTATTTAACCACTTTTTATACTACCGACCGGTTTCGAAGCCGCACAAGCTTCCTTATCGAGGTTTTACTACTACTACTGATGCAGAGAGAATGGACCGCCACACACGTCTATCCTGTAGATCCATCACAAATAACTATCGACGTCCTTAAAAACATGCTAGGCATTTGAACGATCACAATGAACAATAATGAACATGCTTAAGTTATTTATTTTATTTAACTTTTTGTACATAATGTTATTTGTACATTGGCGGGCTTATTGCCAAATGGCAATTTCTTCCAACCAACCGATAAAATAATTGTTTTATTTTTATAATTCAAGTTACAGAACATATTCAATAGAAAATAAATATTAAAAAGCTAAAGATATATAAAAATAGAAATAAACGTAATAAATTACCTTAAATCAAAACTATTACTCAATGGGAAAAAGGAAAAAAGAGGAAAGAGGAAAGGAGGAGAGATCAAGGAAGAGAAAGGAGATGTTTCTTCAGACGTGATTTAAATAGAGATAATGTAGTAACATCTTTGATGGTGGATGGGAGAGTTATCACAGTCATAAGTCAACGAGTGTGTAATCTGTAAGTCAACACTCGTGTCGGTTTGTTTTTTGTTTTCCTCGTAAATAAATACAGCCCATTGACGAAAAATCAGCGTTTACTATGTAAAACTATACAATATATTGCATTTGCAAAATAGTAAGAAGTATCTAATACAAAAAAGTGAAAATTAAATTACAATTATTATGGCGACTGCTTTCCTTGACATTTGGCTTGCCAACAGCCGGTTAAATGCAATACATAGCATGATAAACAATAAATAAATAAATATAATTAGCAGTTTTGAAATATTTTCCATATTTACACCAATGAAATTCAAATATGTGATTACGCAGCAGGATTATACGTCGCGAAACGTAAATATTTTGACGTTTAATATCAGGTGTTCACAGATTATGCATTGTGATCGCGAATACGACGAACAACCATGGTGAGAAATGGTTATCACGTCGCTAATTAGCACGTCGATAGTTATTTGTGATTGAGCTACTGGCATACATTCGTAGCTTCTTCCACATTCATACATCTTGTTCTACATGCCTTTTGGTTCTGCCTTTAAAAAAAATAAAAATATATGATCTCAAAATGGAGCAAATCTTTAATTTCTGGGAGTTTGTGGAGGGACTGCTTGTCAGAGAAATTAAGGATTTAGTACATTTTGAGATTACAATTTTTTTTTAAAAACGACTTTTTTAAAGCTCACCATGAGGAATGTTCCTCTGAAGTTTCGCGGTCTGGCCCTGAAGTTTCGTGTATACACCTGTTTTATCATTCTTTCGTCATCCATTCGTTCTACATGACCACACCATCTCAGAGAACCTTTATTAACCTTATAGATTAAACCCGACTCAGATTTACACTCTCGCTTGATTTCATCATTCGCAACCCTTCGCCACACATTTATAATTTTTTTTATTTAAAGAAATATTAACGTTTTTATTATTTACCCAAATATTTTATTTTGAGGCCCGTTTTCAACGAATTGTAAATAACTCACTATTAGAAAATGGTTATCAAGTTGGGGCAAAGTGTGATTTGAACCACGAACCTTTGATCCGCGAGTCTGGGGCACTAGCCACGGGACCACAACCCGATTCTTCTAGTCTCCAATGTTTTGATACACAATTTTTTTTGTTGTTGTAGGTATGAAGCAAAGTGTGGTCGCATGTAAAAAAAACATCTACAAATTAACTCCTAAAAGACTGTGGTAAATAATCCCTTTGCACGCGGTGATGTAACATCGCGTTACCACTAGTAAAAGACGGAATATTCTAAAGTTCAGACATTTGATAAAAAAAAACATGAAAGCATACTGTTTAATAATTCATTTTCAATAATTAATGCAAATAAACATATAATTTAGCCCTGTGATAGAAAAATAAATTAAAAATCATAACTACGCCGCTCATATTACGCGTGTGCGTCCCCCATCACTATCATCAACCGACTGAAGACTGAATTTGTTTTACAAAATTTCCGCCACGGAACAGCGTCTCTGTCTTTTTTATTATGAGTTTTATCTTCGTGCTCTCTCTATACAGACGTGTTGCTGAATTAGCGGACATTTATTCTTCGCGTAGCAAGGATAAATATTTTTTTATTAACATCCAGCCTAGTTTTACTAATTTTACTTTCGAAATCCAGTGTGAAAATGTCAATTTGAAGATCACGAAAAATACGAGTTCCTCATTTAAAAAAATAAGAGAAATATATCAAGTCTTGTGTCCTATGTTGACTTGTGTAAAATCACAGCCACACAAGAGTTAACCACTCTCTAGGGCGTAGAGAAGATTCAGAATAGCACCCCAGGTAGATTCCTAAATGAAAAAACCTAATGGATGTGAAATATTGTCAGCTTTCTCGATCCTCTGCCCATTATTATGGAGAGGCAGACCAGGGCCAGGACAGGATTGGTTGAACATAATCTGATACTTTTTTTGGTGTTAATATTGAAACCCAGACGAGCAGAGTTTTCATGCAATTTGTCAACATTTTTTTAAAGATCGCCAGCAGACTTTTCAAGAAGAACCGCATCGTCTGCGTACTCCAAGTCGCACAAATTTAAGAAAGAGCTCACTTCTATGCCTCGATCAGATGGTATCGATTTGCATAAAATAAAATCCACCAATATTATGAATAAAAATGGTGCAAGGACGTAGCCTTGCTTCACTCCAGTATAGACCGTGAACCGATCATAATATTATATTACTCGGGTGTAATCTTTATTTTGAGAAACTCTGCAGCATATTATAGGGGAACCCGTGAGATAAAACCATTGCTGAGTAACCCAAATCCCGTTTGTCGTGCGGGGGATCTTTATTCCCAGTAATTGCATATTCATTGTCGAATAAATTTACGTACTTAATACCCCTAATGTACGAAGATGGAACATTAATTGACATAACTTTACCAAGAGATCTATCTATCGTGACATTAAGGCTAGTAAAACAACATTAAACTTATTTATTGTGTATGCAGATAATTGGTGAAATTCCATAATGAATTTTGGTAAGGTGTCCAAAATAAAATACTTTTATTGGGTAAATAATTGTAGAATTAATTCCAAAGTAATTGTTTTATTTTGGATACTTTACCAAATAATATTAAACTAATTTTATTAGTTTTTTTAAATATGTATTTATACTATTTTTTATTCATGAGGAAGGTTAAAATATGTGTAGAGAGCTTTTACGTTTAAATCTAATTCTAAATTTAATAACATAGAAGGATAAGACTTATAAATGAAATAAAAAGACATATTAAAGGAAGCTAAATAATATGTCTCACAGGTCAGAGTATGACATATAATATAATTTCATGCAAAATAATGTCGTTTCATAGAACAAAACAACTGATTTCCTTCGAGTACCTAATAGAAAAATAAAAAATTGATGTAGTTAAGTCCATCAGAGATTTAAGAGTTGTTTTGGACTATAAACTGACATACAACGAGCATATAGATAATAAAGTAAATCATCATCATCATCATCATCAGCCGTCTCTTGTCCAATGTTGAACATAGGCCTCCCCTTTTAGTCTCCATATTTCCCTCTCCTGAGCCAACCGCATCCAACCACTTCCTGCTACTCGTCTTATGTCATCAGATCACCTTATCTGAGGCCTGCCGACACTTTTTTTATCCGTTCTGGGTCGCCATTCTAGGACTTTTTTGGTCCATCTAGAGTCTGTGATTCTGGCTATATGACCAGCCCAGCTCCATTTCTGGTTGGCAGCCCTATGGACCACATCGGTAATCTTTGTTCTCGCTCTAATCCATGTATTGGTTTTTCTGTCTCTCAACGAAATACCCAGCATTCTCCTTTCCATGGCTCTCTGTGTCACTGATAATTTATGTAAATTTTTTTTCGTGAACACAAAAGTTTCACAGCCATATGTACAGGGAGAACACAAGCATCAAAAATTTTCTTCTTTAAATAATGTAAATACTTCGGAGATTTTAGGATATATGGGAGCTTATCAAAGGCGGCCCATGCTAAACCTCGTCTTCTTTCTATTTTGACCTCTTGATTATGTTTCCCGAGCTTTATTTCGTGTCCTAGGTATCTATAACTCTCAACCTTTTCAACGATTTGTCCATTTTCTAAGATGTTACATGATTGGTTTGCATCACTCATTACTTTAGTTTTTGAAGCATTCATTTTCAAGCCTATTTTCAGGGATGCTGTATTAACTTCGTTTATCATGTTTTCGAGTTCTTTCTCATCTTTAGCAAATTGGACCATATCATCTGCAAATCTGAGAGTGCTAATGAGTTCGCCGTTGATGTTAATACTCTTGTCGTTCCAGTCAAGAGTTTTGAAGACATCTTCCAGAGCTAGTGTAAATAATTTTGGGGATATTGTATCACCCTGTCTTACTCCTCTTCTTATGCGGAACTTTTCGCTTAGGTCATGGAGCTGTACAATAGAGGTGGCATTATTGTATATGTTTTTTAGGAGTTCTGAGTACCTGTAATCCACTCTACAATTATCTAAACCTTTCATTATTGCCCATATCTCTACAGAATCAAAAACTTTCTCAAAATCAATGAATGCTAGTTGTAGTGACATATTATATTCATTATATTTCTGGATGATATTTTTCAGGGTCTGTATATGATCGTTCGTGCTGTAACCTCTCCTAAATCCTGCTTGTTCTACCGGTTGGTATGCGTCTAGTTTATTAGAGAGTCTATTATTAATCATTTTTGTGAACAGCTTGTACAAGTGAGATAAAAAACTAATAGGTCGATAATTTTCCAACTTCCTATGGTCACTTTTTTGTGAAGGAAAATGATCGTTGCGTTGTTCTATTCTTCTGGTATACGTTCTTCTTCCAGACATTTATTCAATAGAGTCACAACTGTTTGTTGAAGAATTTCTCCCCCGCATTTTATGGTTTCGATAGCTATACCATCAGAGCCAGGGGTTTTTTTGTTTTTCATCTGTCTCATGGCATGTTGGACTTCTTCCCATGTTATATCAGGAATGTCTTAAATAAAGTAAATAAATCAATGAAATTACTTGGCTTTATCAACATAATATCTTCTGATTTTACTAATGTCCGTACTATCAAAACTCTTCATTGCTCGACTGTTCGCCCTCTTCTAGAATATGCCTTCGTTGTCTGGTCTCCATTCTATGTCAATCGCATAAATCACATTGAATCAGTCCAACATCGCTCGCTTCGAGAAGTAGCGTGGATGCTTGGACTAGAGAGAAGTAATTATTCTTTTGCTGATATAAGAGTCAATGTTAAATATTTCTAGTTTACAAAAACGTATAACAAATATATATGCTGACTCCATATATATGCTCGGCATACTAAATCGTATAATCGATGTGCCATCATTACTGAGACAAGTAAAATTCCATATCACGACTCGTAGGTTGAGAAACAATGAAGTACTGTTCATCGATCAGCATAGAACAAACTTTGGCCTTAATTCTCCAATGACCCGTCTTTGTTAACTCAAGACTGGACTTTTTTGGTTTAAGTTTGCAACGGTTTAAACGAGCACTAAATTAATAGCAGGGGCGAATCGTCAAAGTAAGCGATTATGCACAGCTTACCATTATATTTGACTTTTAATAATAATAATTTATAGTAACCGTGTTTATGGGAAAATAAATAAAGTAATTGTTATTTATTATAAATCACCGTTTATATCTTTCTACAAAAAACTATCTATGAAGTGCGCCCAGCGCCGGCGCCCAGCCCATTCTTACTGAACGATGAAACTAGCCGATTACCTCAGCTTATACTTCCATACAAAAAAGTACACTGTATTTTTCGTCTTTAACCCAAGTCGGCTTTTTTAGTACTAAAACAAACTTGCAGATTACAAATATTTTTAGAAGATTCTTTATTTGGAAACTAGTATTTCGAACATTATTTCCGAAGGACTATTTTTCTTTGATGGGATACCGTCGACATATTATGTATCACATAGGACAGGTGGCGTTCGCAGTGGCCGTATTAGGCATTATTCATTTTAAAAGAAATCGGCCAGTGCTCAAGTCTTGACAGTACATTCAATGACAGATCATAATGTAAATATCTGCGGAATGTCATTGTGGTATTTGTTAATAAACTTTTGTGCAAGTATTGTATTAAAATAGTGTAGAATAAAGCTACGTTTATCGCGTGGTTAATAATAATTGTTGTTTGAGTTGATTTTCACAGAATTACAAAAAAAATGTCATTTATAATTACATTACTTACATGTTATGTAAGTACTTATATGAAGTACAAATTAATGAACATTTTTAATAGATTACCTATAAAATAAATCACGGCTCGCCACTGATTAATAGTCCCGATCTTGTCTCGATTTCCCTTATGTTTGTCAATGCATCTTTTCTTTTTTTTTCAATATTTTTAATTATTCTTATACTGCAATATTAACTTCACCTGTGAATTGTATAAATGGACAATGTCCGTTAATAAATCATTAAATAATATTTTCAACTTACATTTTCTTGTTATTATTAAAAATTATATTTTATTAAACTAGTTGGTACAGTTATGTATACAAAAATAATACACTTGACATTCTGGACCGTCCCTGTGGGCCAGTAGGGTGGTAATACAAACAAGTACAGTATTTTTCGGACCTTATGGGCTTATGACGTACTTTTTCACTTTGAAAATTCAACCAAAAATTGGGGTGCGTCTGTCCGATGCGTCTTACCGTTCAAGACATTTTTTTTCTAAAAATTGATAGATAAAATTTGGGGTGCATCTTATGGTCTAATGCGTCATATCATCCGCAAAATAAGATAAATAATATAAAGTATTTGAAAATAAATATTATATTGAGGTAATCGTATATATTATTATATTATGAAAAATATGAGTTGTGTAAACGTTGTATTTACTTTATATTTTTCATTCATTGAAAAATACACATTTATGCTGGTGGATACGAAATATAGAGGCATGTATAATAATTATACTCTAGATTTGATTGATTGCGTCTGTCCCTTACACTCACGCACAGAAATTTAAGCCTTATTATCATGGTATTAAAGTTAAATCAGGACAATTTTCGTTTGTTAAAATTGTATGTTTCAGTCGTCCGCACCTGACTGTCTTTTTTATTAATTATTATTTTTCTTTTAATTTTAATCGCTTACTAATCAATATTTTTACGTAGATATGAAATATTTGTAATTTTTTTTGGTTTATGTAGCATTATTTTGAGTGAGATATTATTCTTTATTACATAAGGATTAGTCCAAACAACAAAAAAGTGAGGTCCAAAGGGATGATACTTCTAGTTGACCGAGGCGCGAAGAACAGAAAATGGACGCCCGTAGGGCTAAATCCCTTAGCATGTCACAATTGACTGTTGCCGAATAGTTGCAAAACTAGTGCCGAAGCGTCGTTCAAAGGAGTTCATTATTATAAAAAACATTATTATTATCTTTATATGAAACTTCGCCGTACAATTTGAAGGTCTAATTTTCACTGCGCTTAGTGTGATTGAACAAAAATATGAAACTAATTATTCATAGATGGCAATTTTATAATTTTTTATTGTAAAATGACATTTGTACGTTTATTTTCGATACAATTTTTTTTAAACTTGGATTGCGGAATCTTTACACTATATTGATTGTAACAAATACCATAGCAATATTTATCTTATTTTTTGTTTTGTACATAATTTTGTGAAAACGACCTAAATTATATTGTGACGGTATTTGTTTCAATCAATATAGTGTAAATTTGCCGCGAACCAAGTTTTGTAAAATTTCCATAGACAATAAACGTAAAAATTGCATTTAAAAAAAAATATATAAAAGCGCCATCTATGAATAATAAGTTTCATATTTTCGTTTAGAATCACCTTAAGAAAACCTCTTTTGTATCCAATTTTCCGTAGCACTGAACTTGCTCATTCGAAACAGGGAACTGAGTACCAGAGCTCTGCACCTGCAAGACGTCTTGGAATGTATTTTGTATAGCGCCCTTGAGGTAATTTTCTCGAAAATTGCGTTACTGAAGTTATCCAGAATAAAAATAATAATAGGAAATTATCACATTTTAGAATACCGATGAAAATATCATATATGACATAGATTTGGAATAATTAATTGTATTTTCCAAATCAATATGGATATTGTGGAGAAATGTTTTTATACATAATTTTAAGAAATATTTTTTTTTAATATGTCTTTAGAAAAACGCGACATGTTTGACTTTGATAATTGTGACGTCGAGATTCGTGACAATATTCTAAAAAAATTGGAATGGTCAGGAATAAATAAACATGAATAGTGACGTATTAGGGGCGAGACCAATGGAATGGCCGTTTTTGCGGGAATTCAAAATTAAATTTTAAAAATATTTTCTATACTGGACAGTATTTCATAGACCTTTATTACTTTAAAATTTTTTTTAAAAAAAAGCTACTATTTTTTTTTTAATATGTCATTAGAAAAACGCGTCATGTTTGACTTTGATAATTGTGACGTCGAGATTCGTGACAATGTTCTAAACAAATTTAAATGGTCAGGAATAAATAAACATGAATCGTGACGTATTAGGGGCGAGACCAATGGAATGGCCGTTTTTGCGGGAATTTAAAATTACAAATTACAAATTTAAAAATATTTTTTTTTACTGGACAATTTTTCAAAGACCTTTATTACTTTAAAAATTAAAAAAAAAACCTAACCTTTTTTTTTTTTTAAATGTCATTTGAAAAACGCGTCATGTTTGACTTTGATAATTGTGACGTCGAGATTCGTGACAATGTTCTAAACAAATTTAAATGGTCAGGAATAAATAAACATGAATCGTGACGTATGAGGGGCGTCGCCAATGGAGTGGCCGTTTTTGCGGGAATTCAAAATTACAAATTAATTATTTTTTTACTGGACAGTATTTCATAGACGTTTATTACTTAAAAATGTTTGAAAAAACCCGACATTCCCTATTATAATTGTTTATAGAATAATCTGATATGGCAAGGCGTACTTATTTATCAATAAAGATCCCCATTATCATTTTGGAAATATGCCTGGAAAAATCTATGACGCATGAGCCTGAGGGA
Source organism: Micrasema longulum (assembly GCF_059751315.1). Lineage (NCBI taxonomy): Eukaryota > Metazoa > Arthropoda > Insecta > Trichoptera > Brachycentridae > Micrasema > Micrasema longulum. Next base: position 151,523 of record NW_028278030.1, read on the forward strand.
TGCTAACCGCGTCATTTTGCAAAGTAAACTAACATAAAGCCTCATAAATGGAATAAATTGCCATTTACCCCGTCGATACAATGGCCGCCATCGTTCTCGACATTTTGTCGAAGAAAAGTCCCCTTTAGAAAGCCATCCGTTGGCGTCGGACACGTCGGCCGAGCCGACCCGGGCCGACCTCGTCCGGGTCGCAGAAAAGATTTGGCGAAATGAGCCCGGGTCACTTTGGACACAAAGGGCCGCTTGTGTGGGGTCACCGTACACAATAGGCACGACGTGTGCTGACCCTAAATCTTTTATAGCCGACTTCTCAACCGCCCGAGTGTGTGTGGATTTACTCGGTGTAGGCGGTAGGGTAACTACGATTTAAATACATTTTTATTTATTTATTTTTTTAAAAACTAGTTAAGGTTATGCACAAAAGAAAAATAGATAATATTTCTTATGTGTATAACCTATAATATAGAAAGCTATCTTTTTTTAGTTTTTTATCGTTTACTTTTTGTGTTGTTACATGTTCACTTAATTGCCATACTTACTAGTTCTTTGCTCGATGTATTTATATCGTGTTTTTTAAAATTATTTTTATTGTTAACTTTTGAAATCATTCTTATGTTGTTGAAATTCCATTTGTCAATGCGTTTTGAAGCTACAGGACTTTTAGTGATGTTAGCCATCATATTATGTTTATCATATTTTGTAAATGTTATCAACTATCAAATATCTAAATTTAGTAAATGGGGTCTAGAATTTCAACCGTCCATGCGCTCAGTAGCTGCAAGACTTGTTGTTATCTTACTTCTATTATTATAAATTCGCTTTTTATTTCGTTTTTAAAATATCACTTAAACTTTAAACTTCACTGTTAAAAAAAAAATGTAAATAGGGGCTAGATTTCTTACTGTCCATGCGCTCTGTAGCTGCAAGACGTGCTGTTACCTAGCTCCTATATATCATAATTGTTATATATCATAATTGGAGATAAGGAACTAGAATCCCAACTATCCATGCGCTCTGTAGCTACAAGACGTGCTGGGATATTTATTTATTGTACAGAGCCCTTGAGGTGATTTTCACAAAAATGGCGCTATATAAATTATCCAAACATATATAAATATATATAAGGTCTAGTCATGCTAATACCCGTATGCAGAGACAAAATTTAAGGTGAGGAAAGTACATTCTAATTTCAAATGCAGAGAATAACCCGAAGGTGAAGACAATAGAATGTACTTTCCTCACCTTAAGGTTTGCTTCTGCATACGGGTATAAGTCTCGTCTGGTTAGTGTAATCATCATGCGCTTTTTCAGGTTGATTTTAAATTTGTTTCTAGTGTAATTTTTCAAGTAGTAAGATGAGTCATTTTAGTGTGTCAAGCTCATTGTAGAGTATTTTTGACTGATGAGTTGATCTTTTCTCGATCCCATGAAGTGCATATGATGTACTTCTGGATTACCTTCTTGCCACCAGATGACAGAGAGCTCCTTCGGCAGCTTCTCTCGTTCGGCAACGAGCAACTGTTCCGTGTGTGTGGGCACCGCCAAGGAGACTCATGTCCTCAGATGCGGTGTGCGATATGTTATGGGCAAGCTGTCTGTCTTTGCTTTTTAAATGTGGTTATGTTATTGTTGTCTAGTATAATGTTTGTGTATGTCATAATTTCGTATTAATGTTGTCATCGTGATGTGTATTTCTCAGTCCAATTTTGTGCACAATTTTTATCGTCTCAATTTTTATCTTAATTTTCATCAAGTTTTTTTATGTCAAACGGGTGTGTTTTTTCTAACAGTTCAGTGGTAAGCAGGGTAAGTTGAATGTTGGTTTAATTATTTTATTTTGTTGTCTTTGTATCCTTGTTACATCTTTCTTGTTGCCAGTTCGTATCGGTCTCTTCATCAAAGCACTCACTATAAACAAATTGTATTTATTGATATTAAATCATATATTATTTTCATTACAATAATCGCATTCAAATTCTATCACTCCTTCGCAATATTTTGAATAATCCCACTTCACCTCGAGAACTTCCAACGTCTATCACAACATGGCCCATTTCTTCGTTCTATTAAGGAGAGAACCCTTTAAATACCCTTTTAATAATTGAAAAAAATATGAATAAATAAATATATCACTCCCAAACATATAAACATTTTTTTTTTCTAACGCTAATGTCAATATATTGATTGAATTTCTAAAAAAAATACGTAGTATTGTATACTAAACTTATATTTTTTATCCGAATAAACTAAACAAAATGAAATATTCAAACAATACTCTAACAATATATACCCCTACACAGTAAATGTAAATTTAAAAATAACGCTAATCCTTAAAAAAAAGTAATTAATCGTTCATTAAAGCTAAAAAAAATATATGTTTTTACAATGTGCTGAATGAAAAGAGGCCATAAGACTTCTTAAATGGATCCGGGTAAGTGGGTGAGGCTTTCAATGTCCTTATAAAAAATTGAAGTGTTTTGTATACTTTAATTAAGAAGTAGACTAATCCCCTTTGACCGAAAATTGTTTTCATTATCAATTGTTTTCGCAGCGTCAGGGTGGAATATCCAATAACTCGAGGATTTGTGATATGGGAGATTTTTTTTAAATATTTTTTTTTTTATTAATAACAAATAAAAATACAATATTACCACTAAATACAATTTAACATTTATCAAATACATATATTTACATTAAAGTTTCCCATTACGTAAAAGAAATAAATAATTCTTGTGTACATAATGGGGAGTGACGTCTTACAATAGATTATTTTATTTTAATCAATAATATTTTTAGAACAACATAAATAAATTACAAAAAATATATAAACGATGTTTTTAATCAGTGTCACATAAAGAAGAGTTATAGATGTAATTTTTTACTTTTCTCTTAAATATATTGTATTCCTACAATGTTTGATTATGTCCAAATGCTTGCAGACTGGCTGGATTTCCTCCCTAGGGAGTTGTTCATATTTAAATTTATTTCAACAGAGAGGGAAAAAATTTTCGAGAAGGGAATATGGAAGTCTAGGCATTTACAGGGCTTATGAACTGTCATTGGCTGGTTTAAGTGGCCACTTTACACACTGTGTAACATTCACCATTCTGCCCATTTTTTTTTCCCTCTCTGTTGAAATAAATTTTAATATGAACAACTCCCTAGGGAGGAAATCCAGCCAGTCTGCAAGCATTTGGACATAATCAAACATTGTTGAATTACTACCTGGTAAAAGAAGAAGTATAAAAATTGGAAAATTGTTTCCAGGCGTTGCCTAGTAGGTGATTTGGTTCAGCCGGATGAATCTCACCCACGTGATAAAGGTTTCAGCTCTTTCACTTCACAAAAGTCAACAGATGGAAGAGTTGAGGAAATGTGGATGTTCAAACATGGGCAGAATGGTGAATGTTACACAGTGTGTAAAGTGGCCACTTAAACCAGCCAATGACAGGTCATAAGCCCTGTAAATGCCTAGACTTCCATATTCCCTTCTCGAAAATTTTTTCCCTCTCTGTTGAAATAAATTTAAATATTGTATTCCTGACTGTACGTTTTATTATCTTTGTTCATTTCATTAAAGAAAAATATTCCTCTGTAAGTATAATGATGTTGTGCAGTAGTTGTTTTTAATTTAGGAATTAAGATATTACCACTTGTTCTAGGTCGCGTGCTTACGTTTTGAGACCTAGAAATACTACTATTTATTTTATCTTTGTGTATTTGAAGCAAACAATTCTTTTTATATAGCAATTTTGTATCTAAAACCTTTTTTTTTTTTAATAATTGAACAGTGGGAAAAGTAGACGGTTTTTTCAAAATAACTTTTATAATTAATTTTTGTATTTTTTCAACCGGTAAAATATTTGTTTTAAAAGCGCCATATAAGAGAGAGTATATAATTTTCATTTTTACAGGACTGATAATGTATAAATGTTTTTCTAATGAACCAAATTCCGTTGCATGTAACACGTGGCAAACGAAGATCGCATTAGCTTGAAATACAGTCACCCTATCTGGTCAGGTACCCTAGTCACGTCGTAATAAGAGAAAGCTGTTGTAGGGGGGGTTTAACCCACACCGTCACCCCCTATAACTTGCAACCTATTCCAAATTATTTATACCCATCAAAGAAACTCACTTCAAGGGCGCTGTACGTACAATGAAAATCTTGTTTGCGGCTACAGCGCGTCAAAGTGGTTGGAATTGTTGATCACCATTTCTAACTATTTTGGTACATTTTAATAACAGGTGAGAAAGATATAGAAAGAAAGGTGAGTGCCGGTAACCGGTAGGACGGTACTCTTAATTCAACCTTGGCAAAAAATGACAAATCATTGAAACACTCGAGTCTCCTCAAAACAACAAATTCGGAAGAGGATGGTGATTTTTTTAAATTTTTCATTTATTAATACAATTTTTTGCAATATGCATAAGATGTAAAACATAGTATTAAAAATTTAAAAGAATGGCAATGAAATGCATATTAACAGTAAGATTAGGGAACAAAAAAATCCCTCAAAGGCATGGCCTGTTCGTGGGTATACAATATTTTTTTGCTCGTATAATAAAATAGACAGGAATATTTTGAGTTTGTCCAAATTTTTGTAGACAAGGACTGGATTCAACTCCCTGGGGAGCCGTTTATATTAACATATTACAACAGAGATGAAGAACATTTAAAAGAAGGTAATATAGAAGTCTAGGCATCTACAGGGCTTATGACCTGTCAATGGCTGGTTTAAGTTGCCACTTTACACACTGTGTAACATTCACCATTCTGCCTATATTTGAACATCTATATTCCTTCAATTCTTTTATCTGTTGATGTTGGTGAAGTTAAAGAATAAAAAATATAAAATAACATTTTCAGGCGTTGCCTAGTATGTAGGTGAAATAATTCAATTAGATGAATCTCACCCGCATAAATAAAGGTTTTAGCTCTTTAACTTCACAAACATCAACAGATGAAAGAATTGAAGGAATATAGATGTTCAAATATAGGCAGAATGGTGAATGTTACACAGTGTGTAAAGTGGCCATTTAAACCAGCCATTGACAGGTCATAAGCCCTGTAGATGCCTAGACTTCTATATTACCTTTTCTTAAATGTTCTTCATCTCTGTTGTAATATGTTAAAATAGACAGGTATAATATTTTTGTGTAATACAAGAAAGAGAAAATAAAATACAATGCAAAATATTAGTAATTAAAAAAGGAAATAAAAAACATAAATAAACATAAAAATATTCAAATTTGTTGCAACAGAGAGGGAAATAGTTTTTGAGAAGGGAATAAGGGAGTTTAGGCATTTACAGGGCTTATGATCTGTCATTGGATGGTTTAATTGGCCACTTTATACAAATGGACAGATAAAAAATATTAAAAAAAAAAAAAAATTTAAGGACAAAACACAAACAGTAAAAAATGGTTTCAGGATAGCGTAGTATTAGTTATTAACATTGTGAAAGCAGTGAAATAATTGCTTCATTTTTTTTTCAGGGTTTTAAAGCCGATCAGCAGGCTTACGGAAGCCCTTATGGATTAGAAGATAAAAAGGTAGGTACACTATTGAATTTTACCTAAACAACCTTGAAAAAATATTTTAAATCAAAGCAGGCATGGGAAAATATAACAAGTGTGCCATATTTTAGCCAGGAATACCGCTTGCTTCTTGAATGTTTGCCTTTTCTATAGGAACAATTCGTCAGTGCTATTTACGGAGATTTCGTTAGTTTACAAAACAGTTGTTGTTGTTCTGCCCGTAAATATTTATTTATTTATTATACAGGTGACTAAAACTGAACCCGCCTTAGCAAATTCGCATACAGAGGAGGTCATATGCTAATTTTTGGACCTTACTTTCCTTAGCTAAAGTTTTATAGTTTGGGAGATATGTCAATTTTTATACTTTATTGAGGTTTTTCCAAAATTTGATCTTTATTATTTTAGTATTTTTTTATTATTTGTTGGTAGTCATAAACATTTGTGAATAAAATATGTCGAAACTTACCTCAAACTAGGGTTAAAAAATAAGATATTATACCCTTAAAAAAAGAAAACTATAAATCACAACTCGTAGCGTTTGATAAGTGACGGGACGCCAAAAATGTAAACAAACGACACATAGAAAAAAAAAGCTATCTACAATTTATTTATTTATTCATTTAAAATTACAAAATTAAATATTTATGAGTTTATTAAGGCTTTTTAGGCTATGCCCGTGTCAAGCCACAATAAATATCAATAAAAATTCATGGTAAAATTAATAAGATCCAATTATAATTACATAGAATCACAATCTAGAAAAAAGGTAAATGTATTAAATAATAAAATTCCAAAGAATACAATGCAAAAAAGATAATCAGAAATAATTTTTAAAATATAAATTATACAAATTAAGAATCACACATAATCAAATATACAAAATAGTGGTATCATTAAAATCAACAAAATAATAGTAAAACATAGTAGTATTAAAAAAAAAAAAACACAAAATAAGCATAATTGAAATATATAAAAGCATAATTGAAATGATAATTGAGTTTTGTTTCTAGAAATTCACTCAATTTTAGTAAGAAATATAAGAAATAGGAGCAATAAATCATATGCCAAATAATAGTACGTACTAAATTAAATTATACAAAAATTATACAAAAACAATACTCTATAAAATCCATAGACATTGATGAGAGCAATCCGATGACGTCACAAAACATCCGAGGACGTCATACTTGATGACGTCACGAATTGTTTGTTTTTGGCACCATTCAAATTACAAGAATTAAATCCTTTTCATCTCCCTTATTTCTTTACAGTTTTTAATAAGAATAGTACCGATCGGCTTGTGACTTCTTGGATTAATTTACTAGCTATTAAAAAAAAATCCACGATAATTGCCCATTACGACGGTGGGCAATTATCATAGATTTTTTTTATTCGCTAATAAATTAATCTAAAAAATCACAAGCCGATCGGTACTATACTTATTAAATTATTTATTTATTTATTTATTTTATTTATTTATTTAATTTTACAATACGCCCAAGGGGCATTTACAAAAAATATACAGGTAAGTACAAACATAGTAAACGTAAAAATTTAAAAGATAAACAACGCTTTTTTGTATACATGTAGAAACAATAAGAAGCATACTGCCATACAAAATAAAAAGTGAAACATTACATAGTAAAAAAGAAAAAAAAAATTAAATAGATATAATAAAAGTAATTGAATTAAAAAGCAAATTGTAAATAACTTGTAAAGAATTCAAACAAAAAAATAAATACATTTTCATATACTTATAAGTATAAAAAAATGGTATCAACAAATTATTGTTAAAAACAAATAATGAAAATTAGTTAACAGTAAGTATATATGTGAAAATAATATAATATACGGTACACAAAAATATTTGATAAATTAATATCAGAAAGAGATAAGATAATAATAATACACATCAAAAACAGAGAATTTTTACATTTATTTAAAAGGTGGAATAATAGATATAATAGATACCCACTTGGACCTAATTTTCAACAAAAGACGCTTTATTTATTATCTTCGGTGACCAGTGCTGCCACCCTAGACAAATGAAATAGTTTTTATACTCCGTTATGTTGGCAGCCCCGACTGTCATCGAGTTTCCCCGTTCCCTCCAAAACGTACGCATAATGGCGGCCGCACAAAGGCGCCCTCCCCCGCATTTCGCTAGTTTTTATCGCAATACTCATTAGCTTAGAAATCGGGAGGAATGTTGCAAAAGTGAAAAATGCGACGTGTTTACTTGGAATCACTCGGAGAAAAAGGTTATTTCTACATTTAAAAGTCAAACAGTGGAGAATCAGACACGATTTACCAGCAACCGTAAAATTTAAAGTTGTATTTTATTTTAACCACAATAGTTCAAGGGCCTTTCTTATTAGATTTCCTTATACTAGGTTTACATTAAGAAATAACTATGCCCGGTTTAATTATTTATAACCGATATAATAATAATACACATAAACACACCCTTTTGTTGGAACACAATTGAATAATATGTATGATTCTTATTTAGAAACTTCGCTGGTCTGTCTTTAAACTGTATTTTTTTGAATGTTACTATATCATTGTCGACTGTTTGTTTCTTAAAAACAAAATAAATAATTAAAAAAGCTAACTTATTTTTAAAATTGATTTTTTCATTTATTAAAGGAACACAAAGTATTTTAAAAGGACAATACGTTGAATTGCATTCCCAGGAGTTACAACAACTCGTAAACGGGACTTCGGGACGTAAATAATATTAACATTAAAAACAAAACACATATTGAGAACAACAAAGAAGCAAAGCAAGTTTAGCACCTTTATAACTAAATATAGCGCAACAATATATACGCCAAAAATCTTTTCTTACACAAGCAGAATGAATATATAAAAAAACGCATTTAAGAAAAAAAAAAAAAGTAGTGAATCGTCGAAAAGAACGTCTCAAACGTACACTCTGGAAGATAGTAAAACAGAAGGAAAAATTATTTTTATTTTTAATATTTTTATTTATAAATCATATAACACAAAGTATTTTACAAGTATAATGCGTTATTCCCAGGAGTTACAACAACTCCATTCGGGACATAAATATTATTGACATTAAAAAAATAACACATATTGAAAACAACAAAGTAACAAAGCAAGTTTAGCACCTTTATAACTAAATATAGCGCAACAATATATACGCCGAAAATCTTTCCTTACACAAGCAGAATGAATATATAAAAAAACGCTTTTAAGAATAAAAAAGAAGTAGTGAATCTACTAAGGGAGATAGGGCCATTAACATCACATACCATACAAATGATGCAGCTATTGTGATGATGAGAACATATCCATCTCAGTTAGTAAAAATCTAGATGCCTAAGAAATGTCGTATGGTACAATGAACACATGATTATTGGAAACATAATTCGGATATACAAAACGTGCGTCAGACCGGCCATGGTGTAATATTTATTACCTAGAATAACAATTCACAGGTTATTTTATGCTTAATTTTTTAAAACAGTCAGCACTGAAATGTGCGCGTGCGCAGTAACTTTTATAACAACAACAAACAAACGTCAAAGTCAAATCGAGACTACTGTCAGTGTAACGGAGAACATGGAGAAAACCGTTAGAAAAAGACATCACAATTGGGAAGAAGAGAAGAAGGTAAAAACATTTTTTTTAGTTTATTCGTGTTTCTTTTTTTATCACAATTAATTAAAACACATACAAACATATAACATTTCAGTTATAACAAGATACACATTATTAAAAATCACTTAAATCGCATTTAGAAGGTCGCAGGACTTCGAAATCGTTTAAAATTATAAAAAAATCTATTAAACTATCCATTTTTACTACCGAAAAATATGACTGTTGACAGATCGCGTGCTTATCCCAGCGTTATACCACACAATGTGCAGGTATAAGTTTCTTTGGTCGCTATCCCAGATTTAAACCGAGTTTAACTCTATGACATGTTTATAAGTAATACTTTTTGCTATACCATCATTATTCTACCACTATTCTCAAGCTTAACTTTATACCCGATTTAAAAGTAAGGCCCAAATTGTTTCTTCTTAATAGTTAGTCGGTTTCTTGCGCAATAATTCTAGTGCCAAATTTAAGTAAATCTTGGGCCATTTTATTTCCTGTTTACAAGGAGCAGTTTCTGTGATTGAAAATTGCGCGCAAACATGCGCAGTACGTAGATAGCTTCGGCGCCATGACAGATAACGGGCAGTTTCTCGGTTGACAAAAATATTGTGAAGACACAATTAACGACAAAACGCATCAACAATCAACATCGGGTTTCGGCGATAACAATGATTATGAACATTGTTAAAATAACAGTGTTTCTAAGAAAGGCAAGTGTGAAGTGAAAAGTGTCGTTACTTTGGACATGTAGAGCGAATGGACGGCGAAATAATGTAGACAACGAGGTAGACATGACACGACCATATCAAACAAATACTTGATGATTTCGAGTTCATCTAAACGATTGAAAAAAAAAAAAAAGTATTAGCGTTCTTATTATTAACCCAAATATTTTAATTTTGGTGGCCATTTTCAACGAGTTGTAAATAACTCATTATTAGAAAATGGAAATCAAGTTGAGGTTCGAACCTTGGACCTCTGATCTGTGAGTCCGCAACACTAGGCAAGAGACCACAACCCGGTCAGTAGAAAAATACTAGATTTCACCCCTAGGAAGTAATAAGATTAAAATATTACATTACAGATGGAGAACATTTTAGAGAAATAAATATAGTAGCCTAGGCATTTACAGGTTTTATGATCTATCATGGGCTGTTTTAAGTGGCCACTCCACACATTGTGTGACATTCACTATTTTACCGACGGATGTTCTGACATAGGCAAAATGGTGAATGTTACAGAATATGTAAATTAGCTACTTTGACCAGCCAATGACTGGTCGTCCGCTCTGAAGATAGTGACCAACCGAAGTTCCGGTTTCGGTCAAAAATTGGCTGAAACTTGCGGTCGAGGTGTGTCGGATTAATTGCCTTGTCGGATTGTTGTCCATTCAAATAATTAGTTATTTTATTGCCACTGTCTAACATAATAACTAGATTGATATTGTGATTTGTTGACTATAGTTGTACGCCCCCACTTGCTTTTTAATGATGCACACACTTACACACACCTAGAGATGCCAGGCGGTAAAAGAACCGCGGTATTTAACGGAAATTTTACCGGATTTGGGAAAATACGGTATTTTTCGTTATTTAATTGTAATTTTCGGTAAAAAACTATTATGACGTACTAATTTTTATTTTTCGAAGATATAACCAATACAAACAAAGGTTTTAGGACACGTTACATGACAGTGAAAACCAGGTTTAGATCCATCCGGTGGTTGTCGAGATTTATTTTAAGTATGGGACGTTCAAGGTCATTCGGTATGTACTTTTTTCACTATTTTTAATAAAAAAGGTAATTATGTTTTGAAATTTAACAGGATCGGTGGACATAGGGTCCTTAGTAAAACCTTAAGTTTGCGACCTTGAACGACCACCGCTCATGCCGCGATTTTAAAAAATGCTGCTTAAAATAGGTTTTTTGTAAATAATTACGTCCCTGTAGATTTTATAGAAATAAAATAAGATATAACTATAAAAACGCCTAATTTTGGATGTCTCAAAGTGAATTTTAACTTATTTAAATAAATTTCGACTTTAAATTTGGCCGAAATTAAAACAGAAGCCGAAATTTGATTTCGATTTCTGTTGAAAATCTTCGGTCGGTCACTAATTTCCTTTTTTAAAATTAGATCATCTGTTCCAATATGTCATCATATATTATATATATATTATAAGGAATCTAAATAAAACAGATTTTAATTATATTGCCCAATACCTGATTCCACTCTGAGAGGGCGTGGCCATACTCTCCTCCGGAGGGAGATAAGTGGCGGGAGGGGGGATGTTCGGGCAAGGGAGGGAGGGAGTAGGAAGGCGTCCCGGCGCTCTAAGAAGTGGAATGGCGTCCGTGGCCGGATACCGGGAAAAGTGGAAGCGATCGGAAACAAAAAAAAAAATCTGTTTCTTTCTTTTCGTGTTTTTAACTTAACATACTTATTAACATATTACAACAGAGATGAAGAACATTTAAGATAAGGTAATATAGAAGTCCAGGCATCTACAGGGCTTATGACCTGTCAATGGCTGGTTTAAGTGGCCACTTTACACACTGTGTAACATTCACCATTCTGCCTATATTTGAACATCTATATTCCTCCAGTTCTTTCATCTGTTGATGGTTGTGAAGTTAAAGAGCTGAAACCTTTATTTATGCGGGTGAGATTCATCTAATTGAATTATTTCACCTACATACTAGGCAACGCCTGAAAATATTATTTTTTCAACTCCCCAGTCCTTGTCTACAAAAATTTGGACAAACTCAAACTATTATATTGATTTGTTCAAATGTTTTACAATATATATATGTATATATGTATAAAGATAAACTTATAAATTATTAAAAAGGGAATGACCCACGCTCAGACGCTAAAGTTTTGTGGGCATTTTTTCCAACTGACGGTATACCTTAATTTTAAGATGTTTTATTTAAAGTGTATTTTTGTAACGAAAATTCTATATAAATATTAATTTGGATTTTTTTTAAATTACGTAATTAAGATAAGGTTTAATGACAGATCATCGATGTTTCTAAATACTTTTGATAAATTAAAAATGAATGACGAATTTCAATATTTTGTGTCTTCCGGCTCTTAGTAGATCTCTTCGCCACTAAAACAGTGTTGGTTTTTTAATAAAAACCTTTATTAGCATAAATAAACAATACATTCAGTAAAAATAATGGAACACTAAAGGTTGAACTTGCCAAAAAAGAGTCTGGCTCTTGTGTTTGGCAAGTTTACAAAATAACATAAAAAAGAAACAAAAAATGCAAAACAAAATAATAAAAAAAATAAAAAATTAAACAATTTTAAAAATTGAGAAAATATAACACTAAATTTTTTTTAAATAAAAACACAATTTATAAACACAGGCAGATATTAAACATACATCTATATTTTCAAAACAGTTAATGTTGATTGTTTCAAGAAGCTTTTCTTTAATATATCCTTAAATTTTCCGCAATCTATTTCTCGACGTAGATTTTGTGTTAAATTATTGTGAAGCTTTCGTCCTATATAATTATAATGATGTTTGGCCGTGGTAGTTTTTATTCTCTGTAGAGCGAGACATCCTGTTCTTAACCTTCCCGTAATACGGTCCGATGGGAGGCTCTCCTTATGCACCGGGAGCATACAACACTTTCCGTAGATTTCCTCCACTCTTAAAACATTAAATTCTTTTAAGTGTCTAAGATGAGCGTTATAAGCCCCTCTCCATCCAACTATTGCATATTGAATGATTGACTGTACTAGAGCATAATAAACTGTCTTCAATTAATCCGTCGATAAGCTTTAAAAATATGTGGAATAATTTTCTTATTCTTTTGCACATTGAATCTTTTTGTTCTTTCCATTTAATAATTTGGTCGATTATTATTCCCAGATATTTTATCTTAGATTTTTCGGTCAGGGTAACACATTGAAAAGAACAGTTTGTATGGTCTCCGCAGTTTTTGTCGTTAGATTTTAGGTCTACATGATTTTGTCTATTTCTATTGTTTAATGTGAATGTTAGGTAGCGGGTTTTTTCTGAATTCATTGTCAAGTAACTTTGATCCAACCACCCTTCAAAAACTTTTAAGTCACTCATAAGTAAATATTAGCAACTTTATTAACCTCATTTCAAGTTTTTTCATTAAAAATTGTCACAGTATCATCGGCGTAAGAAATGATTTCACCCTTAATAGACATAGATTATAAATAGTATAGGACCTAGAATAGTACCTTGTGGGATGCCAAAACAGGAGGAAGCTGAATCGCTCAATGTTTTGTTTATCCTGGTGTACTGGATTCTATTGTGTTATGTTTATCGTGTTTGTTAATATATTGTATACCATTATTTAAGGGCCCTTGTTTTTCTTTGCTACATAGTTTAATGTTATTTTTGTTCAGTTTCTTGTACATATGTTTCATTTATTTATTTTGATTTATAGAGTTTTTATACAATGAAATACATCAAATGGACATTTTCACACCGGATTTGGAAAGTAAAATTTGTAGAACAATGCTTATTTATCCTTTGTGTGCGCAAAAGTGTGCCGCCAATACAGCGCTAAATCTATATTAGAGAGACCACGGAAGACAGAGGCGCTGATCTATGGCTGGAGTTAGTGTTAAACAGATTCAGTCGGCTATTGACAGTGATAGTGGACGTACGCATGTAAGATGAACGAGTAACATTTTTAATTTTATTTTTCTATTATAAGGCTTGATTATACGCTTACAGTAATTCTCCATGTTTTTTTTTAAATTTCTGAACTTTAGATTATTCCGTTTTTTGGCTGTGGTAAAACGATGTTACATCACCGCGCGCATAGATAACAGAAAAAGCACCGAACTTCCTCATTGATAACGGTGCTTTATATTACAGATACATGTGATTTTTTCTTCCACTTTGTTCGCCTGTAAGCATTAGTGCCCGTCCCGTTACGGACGCAACGTTTCCATCGAAATTGCTCACCATTATAACACCATCTCGGGGCATTAACTCGATTCCTCCTCCCCCGGGCGGGGGTGCGCACACACCCACACCTCTCCACACTGCCCCGCTCTGCCGACGTGCGCATAGAGAGACAAACACATCATTCTCCGTTACAAGTGCTGGAAAACATCAGAGCGAATCGGACATTTAGCCGAGGAAACCGTGGAAACATCACTATTCGACGCGAAACTGAAATTTAGAACATGGGTTCGTAAAGTTGCGAGTTTTATTTTTATTTTTTTACATTTTATCTTGTCTTAAAGTAAGATACATATAAACATGTTCTAATGCGTGTCGTAATGATAACATTATATATTGTATTTCGTTTATAAATTATTTAGCACACTAACTTGTCTTAACATTGAATTGTAGTTTTAAACTAAAATACAGAGACACTTAAATTACACAACAAATAACATTTTATTATTAAATAATAAAGTAGACTCTCTTAACCTACTCTCCAAAATTAATCTTAATGTCCCCTTTCGTGTGACAAGAAATTAGTATTTATTCCATCTGCCAGTCTGTAGCACTAACTACGCACAACACTCTTTCCTCTATTGTTCTTGCTCAAACTATAATGCTTTTGTTCTTCAATTTTTAATTTCAATTTCAATTTATTTATTTAAAATATAACATATACATTACAAAAATATATTCAATACGTACATATTATAAAAAAGGAAAAAAAATACACGAAAGAGACTCATGTCAAAGGAGTCGAAGAATCCTGCTCCGGAAAACCCCTTCGGATACATGAAACAGATCAATATCCAGAGCGATGTTGTTCAGCATAGCGGTAGCTCTTCCAACAGGCATAACCATAGGCAGGTTGGTCCTGAATATCGGAATATGAAACAATCTATGCTGACGCTGTCTTAGATAATTATCAGGAACATACAAACCAATGCTCATCATAATTTCGGAATTATCGAACATACCGCGCAACAATCGATAAAAATGTGTGGTCAAATACACATTCCTTCTAGTCTCTAAACTGTTGTAGCCAAGCATACCCTGGAGAAACTCGGTCGGGTAGAGCCAAGGATAATACCCGCACTCTCTCATGTAGAGATATCTCAGAATATTCTTCTAATAAAATGCCCCTTAATGGATTTAAAAATAAATTAAGACTCATTCTTTCTGTCTGCGATACGATTTCACTTGCTATTTAATGATGCTCACCTTTACACACACCTGAACACTTACTCCCACATACTCACAAACACACCTGTACACTTACTCTCATACAAATACACATAAACACACCCTTTTGTTGTACCACAATTTAATATGTATGATTTTTATTAAAGAAACTTCGCTGGTCTGTCCTTAAACCGTATTATTTTTATGTTATTATATCATTGTCGACTGTTTGTTTCTGTAAAATAAATAATAAATAAAACATGAACATAGCCGACGGGCTAAATTTAAACTCAACATGGTTCCCAGCACTACATACTACAAAAACGAATAGAAATGTGCCTACTGCCGACTGCGACACGGTACAAATTACTAGAAGTTGAACACATACCTTTTTCTACAAAACACACAGTTTACCCTGAAGATGGCTCGGGATCACACAAAAAACATACATATCTTTAAATATATAATTCTTTTGTATGTGTGTACGTCACAGAACCTCTCCTAAACGGCTCAGCCTATTTTGATATCATTTTTAGTGTGTGTTTATAAGTGGGTCCCTGGATTGTTCAATTCTCAATTGAACGAAGTTATGCAGAAAGCTGTCAGCAATAGAACAGTGAAACTGAGATAATAGCACTTTGGTAAAATATATTTAAAAAATCTACACAACAGTTAGAATGTTTTTTTAGAATAAAACGCCGTATAATCGTACGAACTTTACACGCCATAAAAACCCAGAAAAACTTTTTGTGCATATAAACATAAGACCATGGAATTAGAATAGTCCAGAAACCGCATACGCGTATCAAACTAAAGCTGACTCAACAACTCACAAATGAGTAGTTTTACGTTTTGTCCCTTAGGTATTCTGTAGACGTCGCTTAGTACGCAACTAACTAGATATTTAAAAATCTATCACAAAATGTGTACATTGGCTGGATGCGAGGACACTGCGGAATAATTGGCAATGAAAGAGCTGACGAAAAGGCTCAGGAAGCAACTCTTAAAAAAAAAAGTTCCTGATTTTGTTGACTTTCTAATAAATTTTGCTAAGAGAAAAATAAGAAGCAGAACTTTACAGCTCTGGAATGATCGCTATTTAGCAGAACCCACAGGAAAGGTAACAAAAATGTTTTAAATACCATGTTTTTGAATTCAGGAAACTGCAGCGTGCGGGATTCGAACTTACACAAATCCTGACAGGACATGGCGGAATTATGAGCTATTTACACAGATTCGAGATATCTGAGATCATCACTTGCCCATGCGATGATGTTACTCTCCAAGATGTCTCCCATCTACTGACGCATTGCTCCTTTTTTAGTTTACAGAGAATGCAAATGGAGGCATGATGCAGAAGTCTAAATGAGGATTTACACTATGTTCATGTAGTAATTAGTCATAAGGACTTGTCAAGAGAGGTAACATTATACATGATAGATATCGTAAAGGCAATAAAAGATATCAATGATAGCAGGACACCAAATGCCCAACACTCTTTAAAGTGGATCGGAAGGTCTGTTGACGAATGACAACAGTCCGCCATCTCCTGACGAGTTTTCTGTGGTTTCCTCGTCACTAGAGCAAATGCGGAGAAGCCCCTGAAACAGGCCACAGCCGAAACATCCCACCGGATCCTTACATATTATATCAACTAGACCAATTTTTTCATTAAAGTAAATTTAATAGAGTAATTTTTTTTAAGTAAACGAATAAATAACTATCCCTTTGAAGTAAATATTAACCTAGTACATTACAAAATAATGTAATACAGATAGTGTTTTTCTGGGTTATTATGCCGTGTTTGTGGGCTTTGTATTGCCGACGTTTCGGAGCACATTGCAGTGTCCATCTTCAGGGCTGAATTACAAAGCCCACAAACACGGCATAATAACCCAGAAAAACACTATCTGTATTCTGAAGGCCGTGAAAACCTACGAACCAAAATAATGTAAGTAAAAGAATATTGCAACTCACATATTAAAAAGTAAAATTCCAAAAAAGTACGCAACTGCCGCATGCCGGTTTAAATTCAACTATGCCGTTTTATGTCGTTGTCATAACCGCACTCCTAGTTCTTTATGAAAGCTGCTATTTACAAGCAGTTGCACATATATATATTTAATACGTACAAGTTCCATTTCCACATCCAATGATGCCTACGGCACTAACTTAGTACATCTATTCTCGTCCGCTCGGACATGGTAATTTTATTTTATTTATAAATCAAATAACACAAAATATTTTACCAGTATAATACGTTGAATTACATTCCCAGGAGTTACAACAACTAAATTAGGGACATAAACAATATTAACATTTAGAAAATAACACATATTGAGATCAACAACGAAACAAAGCAAGTTTAGCACCTTTATAACTAAATAGAGCACAACAATATATACGCCTAAAACTCTTTTATACACAGAATATATATAAATATAAAAAAATCATTTTAAGAATAGAAAAAAGTAGTGAATCTACTAAGGGAGATAAGGTCATTAATATCACATGCCATGCAGATGATGCTGCCATAGTGATGATGAGAACATATCCATCTCAGTTAGTAAACATCTGAATGCCTAAGAAATGACGTATAGTCCAACGAACACATGATTATTGGAAACATAATTCGGATATACAAAACGTGTGTCAGACCAAATCATGGTGTATACAACAGAGGCGAGGATAGATAGAAAGAAAATAAAAAATACGAAAAAGCTAGTAGAAAAACTAAATAGAAAAACCAAACAACTGCTCAGAATGTCAGAGATGAAAGTACTAAAGGCAATCGCAGGGATACCCAAAAGAGGCAGAATCTAGAGTTAAGAAGTTAGACGGATTTGCGATACCCATTGCATAGTAAATGGATTATGGAGTGATTACGTCGATAATTCCATTAATGGACAGCTCCAAAATCCCCTGTACCATTGCCCACGAAATCTTTTAGGAATTTAGGAAAAATGATTAGAATTCTATTCCGGACCTGTTGGGAAATCACAAAAGGCAATATTTCAGCCGAGAAACGCCCCCCCATTTCATATATCTTACACAATACACAAAACAGCTCGTATTGCGCAAATTTGGGAACATTTTCTTTCATTTTATTTTTACTTTGTATGTCTAATACGATTTTACGTCGCTCACAAAAGGCCCCGCGGAGCGCTGTTTTCCCCGGTACTAACTTAGCTGAATAAATCACGGCGTTTTACTTTAATTCGACTTTCCCATTGCCCCTAAGCTTCACATTGTATTGCGGTGCGAGCGTTCATTATTGCACTCTGCGAATGAAGAACACACTTCTGCGTGAAACAGAACCAAAACCCCGGATGATTGTCGTCCAGTTTGATGCAGAAAATTATCTCTATCGGCTTAGTCCATTGGCATACTAATACATACTCCTAGACTTGCCAGTGATACGAAAACGTACCCATAGTTTATTTATTCATACATTTTATCATTAATACAATTTTATATTCACTTTGCCCAGCTAACGAGGGTACATACCCCGTTCCAAACTAGGCAATTACAATTTAATTCATATAAACAAATAATATTTTACAATACAATGATATTTGTTCATAAAATTATAAACTCTAATAAAAAAACAGAATTTTGGAAAAAAGTTGATCGGAACCAGCATGAACACGATCACAATACTAGAGAAAAGAACAAAATTAGACTTCCATTTAGGAAAAAGGCAAAGTCACAAAATTCAATTTTATTTAAAGCAATTAAAAAGTATTACGAAATGGAAAAAAATATTTATGAAGAAAAAAACATATCAAAATTTAAAATAATGGTCAAGACATATGTGATAAACAATTTATAAATTAAATATATTTGCAATGTTATTATTAGAACACACATAACAATATGTATGATATGTGTGCCCTACTTTAAGATTTAAATAAATAATAGTTTACAAGTTAATAGAAAGTACATACTAATAAAATATAAACTTACTCGTATACACATGTTGATACATATACATACACATACACACATATACATATATACACACACACACATATATATATATATACACACATATATATATACATATATATACATATACAAACACATACATGTACACATACCCATGCGCATACTTATACATACATTCTTGAACCATAGACAATTTATTTATCATGCAAAACTTCATGATTGCCATTTGTATACATATATATTTTTTTTTAAATCCAGTAAGCATCTTCAATCCGCGGTGTGTGTCAACTTTTCTGGACTCCCTACGACCGAGATCATGAAAGAGCGAGGTCAACAGCTTCCGCAACTTGACAACACTCCCGCTTTTCCACGATTTTGGCAAAAAGTTATGGACCTTCTTGCCAACGCAATAGTATTGTCTCGATGCCAAAACATTGTTGACCCCTTCACTTAGTATCAGATCCCTATTGGAGTGTCTTGTATTATGGCTGTGGTTGACGCTTGGGTAAATGTCTCTATTGATGTGTTTAACCACTACCGTTCTCAATATAATATTATACTGTTGAATAATATTCAGTACTCTGAATTCTTTGAAGTGCAAGTCACTTGGATAGCGAAATTGTTTTTTTTAATTACTCGAACAAAGGATTTTTTATGTTACCGAATTACTTTATTTTTACAACAGTAGCTTAATCACAAATAACTATTGACGTGCGACGTGATAACAATTTCTCAACTTGGTTGTTTATCGTATTCGCGATCATTCAATGTCAAAATATTTACGTTTCGCGACGTAAATCCTGCTGCGCAATCACATATTTGAATTTCACAGGAGTAAATATATTCCAAAACGGCTATTTTGCAAATGCAATATGTTGTATTATTTTTTATAGTAAACGCCAGTGAACTGTATTTATTTACGAGGAAAACTTTGTTGAGGAGGTTGACTTAGAGATTACAGACGCGTTGACTTATGACTGCGATTACATAAGCATGGTCATTATTGTTCATTGTGATCGCTCAAATGCTTAGCATGTTTTTAAGCACGTTAATAAGTTATTTCATTCAACGAGCATGCATATACTATCAACAATTAGAGGATATTTATTTTTAGTATACCTATATAAAAAAGTTTGTGTTTAAATGTTGACAATCGATATTAGTTTTTGGTAGATCCCAAACAGATTCTTTCCTTAAAATCATATAATTAGTTAATTATTATTAGTAGTTAATTACACCATATTTGAGACATAGGTCCCAACTCCATGGGACGAGCAATTATATGACACAGACACATGAGTGTATCACCACAAATATAGGATTAGAAACACAAAAAATAATTTAAAAACACACGTATATATATATATATATATATGGCATATCACTATGGTAAACAGTAAACTCAAACATTCGGGAATTCATCAAGGAGTCTCCTACTCAAATCCCTCCCACTAAGGAAAATCCAGTCCTTAACTACTCTCGTGAAAATAGTTTTTGACCTTGAGAGCTTAATACGCTCTTCCAAAATATTGAACACTCTCGGTGCGATAAAGGAGAGATGTCTCTGAGCAAACGTCGTACGGGTTTTAGGTATGACATAATTCGTGCTCTGGAAAAACCTCGTACGGACATTTTATTTTTTTATTTTATTTTATTAACATAAACGGCAAATCTGACTTTTAAAAACATTTATAATATTAACACATTTGGCTAAATATATTTAAAAAAAAAAAAAAACATGAATTTCCTTATAACCAAGATATATAAAAAAAAATTAAACCAAAAATCATACAATATTTATATTTAAAAAAATAACCTAAAAATTATACAGCATATTCAGTAGAAAGTTTAAATAATAAAACAGTCTACAGTAAAACAACAAGAAAATCATATATACTGTTTCACACAGCTAGGCAAAGTAAACAAAAAAACTGTATATATATATTATGAAATGCATGAATAAATAAATATAATTACCATTCACCATCTTTGAAAAAGTTCAAAAGGTTTGTTCTATAGGAACAATACCCTACACTAAATATATCAGATACGTGGGAATAACTATTGTCGAGTTCATGAAGTCTATTTAATACGGCATTACAAGTATACACTGTCCGTGAATTGTTGCTACAAAACGGTGGCACCTATCTAGTCATTCTTCCAGGCACCCTGAAGTTGATGAGAGATAATAGTTCAGGGCAATCCCATATTGAATTTACAATTTTGAATAAATTTAAATGCTACAATTTTTCTTAAATCGTTAAATTTTAAAATTTTAAAATTAAAAATTTCATTTTTAATTTTAAAATTTTGCTGAGATCTCTTCTTATTGCTCGACCAGAAGTGTGTAAGTGCTTCTTTATTCTTTTCATCTTGATGAGGGTGTGATCCCAGTCCCTGTTAATATTATTATAACTTGGAAATGTTTTTCTCATAAACTAGAGATCTAGACGGCAGGGACGAACCGTGTATAGAAGCGATTATGCGCAGCTTATCATTTTATTCGACTAACCATAATAATGTTTTATTGTAACTTTATTTACAGAAAAACAAAAAAATAATAAACATTTATCATTTCCATCGTTTGTATTTTTATCCTAAAATTTTAATAAAGCGCGCTCAGCGCCTGCGGTGAGCCAAGAAACTAGCCGATTATTCCAGCTCATTTGTTCATACAAATAAGTATACTTTATTTTGAATGTATTAACCCCAGTGTAGGTTTTTTCTCCTAGATTAAACTTGTAGATTACACAAATTATTTGAAGATTCTTGATTTGGAAAATAGTATTTCAAACATTGTTTCTTTAGGACTATTTTGTTTGAGATGGTACTTTTGACACAAGACCATAATTACTTTCATGCGTCATATTGCAGGACATATAGCGCTCCACGCGGCGGTTTTTAGCGCTATTTATTACTAGAACAATGCAGCTAGTTGAAATTTCAATTAAATACCTAATATCGACTGAATTCATAGTGATATTTTTTAATTTATTTTTTAATCAATTATATATTAAAGTCATGGATAATATATCTAAATAATATAATATATCACGAAGTTACATCTTTTGAGTTGATTTCATGGATGAGAGTTGTTGTATCACACAAAACCACAAAAAAATATTTATTTATAGTATTCATTACTTACATTATATTATGTACCTTCTATGAAGGTACAAATATATGATATTTTTTTATAGCTTACCTGTAAATAAAATCACCATTCGCCACTGCTAGACGGTTAATTTATAATATTAAGTGACAGGTTATAAGCTAAACGTTATTGATTGATCAATGTGTGTGCGGATTTATTCAGAAAATAACAAATAAATAAATTGAAAATGTAGAAGTATAAATGCAGATAAAGCAATAATGGCCTGAAAGCCAAGGAAAATGACAATAAAAACATGAACTCACTGCCTAATAGCATTTTCCTTACATCGGTACATTATGGAACCTCTTAAGACCCAATTAAATTCAAATGAAAAAATCCTTGGTTCATAGTAATTTACTATTTATTTATATATACTCCCAATGGGCATTTTTAAGAACATATTTATGCATAGAAAATTATTATAAAAAAAAGTAGAAAGACTCAATGGTATATAGTAGACTTGATGGGAGTGGAAGCGGAGAGAGGTGTTTATAATTGAATTTGATTCAGTGATCGTTTGAAAGAAGACAACTTGTTATCAAAGAAATCAAGACTGGTATGTTTGTTGCAGACCTAAGAATTCTGGGCATAGGGAAATAAAAACCATAGTTAGTTCTATGGTTGTCGGTATGAAAGAGTAAGTTTTGTCTGAGGTTTCTAGTTGGGATATTTAATTTCATTGAGCTCAGTAGTTCAGACGCACCAAAGAGCGAGTTGAGAATTTTAAATTGGTCTAGAAGGTCTGATTTATTTCGATGGTCTTGAAGAGAAGATATATTTAAGGTAATTTCTTACTCATTATACGTATATTGGTCTCTGGATAAGCCCAACCTCCAACCTATCTTTCTCAAAAATCGATGTTGAACTGATTCAATATTCTTGATGCGAACATCATAATATGGAGACCAGATAACAGAGGAATAATCTAGGTGAGGGCGAACTAGGGAACAGAAGAGAGTTTTAAGGGTATTGATATTTTTGAAGTCAGTTGTGCTTCTCTTAATAAATCCAAGGAGTTTTAAGAATTTATTGATAACATGTTCAATATGAAATGTAAAAGAACGAAAGCGAGAAATACTTTACCCACAAATTCGTAATAACCAGCTTCGGTTTTATTGCTTTCGCAACATCTTCCAAATTGATGACTGTTTACAAGCCAGCTTCTTCTGAAAAGTTCTAAGTGTTTTTCTCTTCACTGGAGCAAATGCTGAAAAGTGCCTGATTGGTCTACTATATAATATCCCCCTTGATTCCACCACTTAAAGATAAAATAGAAGCTAATTAACTAATAATAAAAAGCAGAAAAATCTATTTTATATACACTACAATATAGGCATTGCAACATTTTAACCAGCGCCCAGTAGGTAGCAAATAAATTTGAACGCCTCAGCCTAGTAAATGTGCTATACACACATAGAGTAAATGTGGCGTAACCAATGATAGCAGGTCAAGTGACATTGAGCAATGGTTTCCTGATGTGATCAAAATTATAATAATGAAATTCTTGTATACATTCTTGGTTAGAAGCCAATTAGAGTACAACTCTACTATATGGTCCCCTTTTTACAAAATTCGCATAAATCATGTTGAAAGAGTCAAACGAAAATTTTTAAGATTCATTAATTTCAAGCTGTATATTCGTATGGAACAAATTAACTACACGTCTTTGTTAAATTTTTTGAATTTACCTACTCTGGAGGATCGCAAAAAATAACTGACCTAATATTTTTTTATGAAATCATTAATTCTAAATTCGATTGTTCCGAACTCCTGGATTTAATAAATATTAATATACCAACACGTAGAACTAGACAAAATAGTATGGATTATTGTCACCCTTATCAAACTAACTATCTTTATCACTCACCAATACCGCGTATACACAGACTAGGAAATGAATGTACCTCTCAAATCGATATTTTTAACTTGAGTCTGTGAATTCAAATCATCTCTTTATAATTATTTTATGATGTTCTATAGTTACGATTAACGAATTATTTGCAAAAGCTACTTATGCTAATGATCTGGTGTTAATTCGTTATATATTTTTTTATATATTTTGTAAACTGACATACGTATACAATATATATGCATATTTTTATAGTTATTTTTCCTTTTCTTCTTTTTAAGTTTTTTTATTTTAGTTTTTTAAATTTTGTACATCCAACAAATTAATTATATTTTATATTGTAAAAGGCACCTGTGCCGTATAATAAATAAATTAATAAAATAAATAAACAGAAACTTCTTAAAAACAAGGCCAGTATTGAGATATATTGAGATGTCGCAAGACCTTTGAAAGCGCTTATTGGTTTATCAAACTACGTGGATTAAAGTGTCAAGTCGAGTTGTGGTCCTGTGGCTAGTGTCTCGGACACACTGACCAATGATCCGTGGTTCGAATCCCACTGTACTCCAACTTTATTTCCATTTTCTAATAGTGAGTTATTTACAACTCATTGAAAATGGCCCTAAAAAAAATATTTGGGTAAATCGTAAGAACGCAAATATTTATTTTTTCTTTTAAAAAAAAAAAAAATATTTATTTGAAAAAATATTTTTGAACATTTTTCTTGCTCTAAAGAGGTTAAATTCACCCCTAGAAATGGGCACCCTCTGAAGGGCATCCGAATCTCTTTTCTATGGTAACAAGAAATCTGTCGGGAAGGGTGACGGCTCCATTGTTGGAGTCGGGACCAGACTTACTTAGTAAGAGGAAAGAAAACGCGGACCATATTTTTTCAACTCCAGTATTTCCTTAATTCACTCATTGTTTGTGGTTCATGATCCGGTCTGCGAGATTTTCACAACCTTTTTATCATCATCATCTCTTTTCCGCACTCAGTGGTGCATAGAGCACTATATTGGAAAATCAAGTGCAGCGTAGCTCGATCATCTCCACTTATACGTTTAGCTATTGAGTGTAATTTGAACTTTCCTTTTGTTTGTAAAAAATTAACATTTAAAATGCACGTTTTAAAATACACATTTTTATCTTGTTCTTAGCAGTTTCAACAATATTTTTAATTTGTCCAAATTTTTGTAGACAAGGACTGGATTCAACTCCCTGGGGAGCTGTTAACATTTACATATTACAACAGAGATGAAGAAAATTTTAAAGAAGGTAATATAGAAGTCTAGGCATCTACAGGGCTTATGACCTGTCAATGGCTGGTTTAAGTGGCCACTTTACACACTGTGTAACATTTACCATTCTGCCCATATTTGAACATCTATATTACTTCAATTCTTTCATCTGTTGATGTTTGTGAAGTTAAAGAGCTGAAACCTTTAGACCGGCAGATAACGCCATTTCAAATTTAGACTAAACTAAGGTCTCTGGGATCTCTATAAAGACTAAGTATTGAACTAAATTTTTAAAAATGACTTGAAGATAATAAATTGAACATGAAAGTGACAAAAGCAAAATTTAAATTTTTTGTTTTTGAAAAGAGTTACAAGTATTTTAAATCACATACATTTTTGTGATATTTTCTTTTAATTTCTACGTAAAATTATGTCTTCGGTAATACTTTAAAAAAAAAAAAAATATTTTAGTTAAAACCTTTATTTATAGAATTGTATTCTTTTTTTTTAAAAAGAAGATAATTCTGGTTGTGATATTTAATTTATAACCACATCTTATTTACGTTTTTATGAACTTCAGACCTGCCCTTATCGTTTTCGGTATATACCTTTAAAAAATATTGTTTTTATCTAATTTATGTTTTTTATTTTTTTATTATTGCGCGATTAAAAAAAAACATTCATTTTGAAATGGCAAAATCGTATGATTTCCTCATTTTGTGTGCGTTTTGTCAGACTACAGCCTAAAAGTGACCATAGATAATTGTTTAATAAGTATGAAATCTGAGTATCGGTATTTTTTTCGAACGCTTAACATCCCTAATGATCACAATGCCCCTCGTCTTGTAACAATAACCATTTAGGATTTAAAATACATTTTAAATATTGTTCATTTACAATTTGTTTTAAAATAATAACTTTTTTGGTTAGGGTCCAGCCACTAATGATCTTGTCGGCTTTTCTAAGGGGACGGGTTTGTCAATGTTTGTTACTATAAAAGAACAAAAGACATTTAATTTTTATTCATTTAGTTTCTTGTACATAATAGACGCACTATATCTGAATGAATGTTATGTTATATATGGTTTTCCTTTCATACTTTTTACTTTTATTTGCTTTTTATATATATTGATAATTTTTATGTTTTTTTTTCATTATGTATTTTTGTTTAATTTAATTTAGTTCATACTATTATTTGGCATATGATTTATTGCTCTTATTTCTTACTATAGTATTGAGTGAGTTTCTGGAATACATATCTCAATTATCATTTCAAGTATGCTTTTATGTATATATTCTTTTTCTGTTGATTTAAATGATACTCTTATTTTGTTTTTTTTTAATACTACTATATTTTACTATTATTTTGTTGATTTTATTGATACCACTATTTTGTATATTTGATTATCTGTGATTCTCAATTTGTATAATTTTATATTTTAAAAATTATTTCTGATCATCTTTTTTGCATTGTATTCTATGGAATTTGATTATTTATTACATTTACCTTTTTTTCTAGATTGTTATTCTATGTCATAATAATTTGATCTATTTAATTTTACTATGTATTTTTATTGTTATTTATTGTGGCTTGACACGGGCATAGCCTAAAAAGCCTTAATAAGTTAATAAATATTTAATTTTGTAATTTTGAATGAATAAATAAATAAATAAATAAATAGGTACCTACCTAAAATTTATAAAAAAAAATTAAACCAAAAATTTTACAAGATTTATATTTAAAAAAATAACCTAAAAATTATACAGCATATTCAGTAGAAAGTTTAAATAATTAAACATTTTACAGTAAAACAACAAGAAAATCATAAGTGCTGTTTCACACAGCTAGGCAAAGTGAACAAAAAACTGTATATACATATATATTATGAAATGCATGAATAAATGAATATAATAACCATTCACCATCTTTGAAAAAGTTCAAAAGGTTTGTTCTATAGGAACAATATCCTACACTAAATATATCAGATACGTGGGAATAACTATTGCCGAGTTCATGAAGTCTATTTAATACGGCATTACAAGTATACACTGTCCGTGAATTGTTGCTACAAAACGGTGGCACCTGTCTAGTCATTCTTCCAGGCACCCTGAAGTTAATGAGAGATAATAGTTCAGGGCAATCCCATATTGAATTTACAATTTTGAATAAATTTAAAAGGTCTATAATTTTTCTTCTATCGTTAAGTTTTAACAAATTTAATGTTTTTAGTAAAAAATTGTAATTAAAAAATTTATGACTTATTCTAAGTTTAAAATTTATATACCGTAAGAATTTTTTTTGGACTCTTTCAAGAGAATTTTGGTGACAGTTGTAGTAAGGAGTCCATATTGTAGAGTTATACTCTAACTGGCTTCTCACTAATGAAGTATACATCAACTTCAAAGTGCCCATGTTTTGGAATTCCTTAGTCACACGTAACATGAAGCCTTACATTTTTATAGATTTACTAGTTATATTATTTATGTGCCTAATAAAGTATGATAAACTAAAGACGTGAGATTTCAGTTGGGATCTGAACTGAATCGGACTGTCGATGATTCGTAAGTTTGAAGGCAATCGGTTTCAGGCAGAGGGACCGGCCGATCTCCGAACCTAGTGTTTGGGGAGCGCCGGATTTTGACAAGTTGTCAATAAACAATTTTAATAAAATAATACATAATTAACAATAATAATACATGTACCTTAGGATAAAACATGGGAGTCCATTTTTTGCTGTTTTGAAGTTAAACATGCAGAAATAATATCAATAAGCTATTTTATACGTGGATAAAACACAGAAATCTTCTTTCGTCATAAAAATGTTTTTTGTTTTGAAAGTGCACTTTGTTTTAGTGCAAAAAACATCAGGAACCCCAGATGCGCTATTTTTATATGTACCTACTATTATAAACAATAATTTAAGTTTGTCCAATTTTTTGTAGACAAGGACTGAATTCAACTCCCTGGGGAGCTGTTAACATTAACATATTAAAACAGAGATGAAGAACATGAGAAGGAATATAGATGTTCGAATATGGGCAATATGGTGAATGTTACACAGTTTATAAAGTGGCCACTTAAACCAGCCAATAACGGATCATAAGCCCTGTAAATCACGCTTTTTAGAGTTTTTTAATGGTTCTAGCTCCTATAAAAGACAATAAAAAAAACTAACAATAAGAACACGCCTATGGTAGAAATGAATAGTGTGTGAAAAAATCATCGCTCTAGTGCCATAGTCCAGGAAAAAATACGGAAATACGTTTGTATGAAGAAAAGCCAGACCATGTAACCTCTTAATGGAAAGGCGATATTCGAAAATCCGTCCCATTATTTTGTTGACTGCTGACGTTTGAATAATATTGTGTTGATCCTTGGGTAGGTAGTAGGCACCTAGCGTTGATGTTCGTAGTTCTAAACCTAAACTGGACGGTGCTATGCAAAAATGTGTCAAGCCACAAGCCACCACGAGTTAGCGTCAGAATTATTATTAAAAATTGACAAGAAAATATGTATACTTATGTGTTATTTTTGTACACACCAAATTTTACCTTATTATTTTAATTATTTCCATATGTATGAATTAGGATATTCCATTTTGTAATGTACATATATATGAATAAATAAAATAGAAAAATTGAAATTGAAAGACATAATAACAATATTGTAAAAATGGGCTAACCCCGCAATAGACGCTTTCTTCGGCAGAATAGGGAATTATCACATACTACGAATATTGATATAAAATATATGGATTGGATTTAAAAAAAATAATTGTATTTCCAAAATTAATATAAAAATTGTGGAGAAACGTTTTCATACATAACTTTAAAAAAAATTTGTTTTTAAATATGTCCCTACAAAAACGCGACTTGATAGTTGTGACGCAAGATTCGTGGCAATGTTCTATTTTAATTTGAACGGTCGCAAACGAATTTCTAAATTTACACGATTCGTGACGTATTATGGGCGTGGCCAATGCAATGGACCGGTTTCGCGGGAATTAAAAATTATACATTTATACATGTTTTTTATGCTACAAAAAGTAGTAAAAACATAGACCCTTATTCATTTCGTAGAAGGCCATTTTCAGGAGGAGTGTACAAATCTGGATCTTGTCTAAGGGTAGAGACCATTGCAGGAGACTGCTGCGAGATATTGCATAGATGTATATACTATTAAGCGTGTTGTCCAGATGCCTTTTGAAATATATGTGTGTTTATTTTATATTCATTAGTGTATACACGGCACAAATGCCTTTTATAAACATAATTATAAATACAATCAACATACAGTGTTCTATTACAAAATTATGAAATAATATTATTTATTTATTTATTTAAATCTTAAAGTAGGGCACACATATCATACATATTGTTATGTGTGTTCTAATAATAACATTGCAAATATATTTAATTTATAAATTGTTTATCACATATGTCTTGACCATTATTTTAAATTTTGATATGTTTTTTTCTTCATAAATATTTTTTTCCATTTCGTAATACTTTTTAATTGCTTTAAATAAAATCGAATTTTGTGACTTTGCCTTTTTCCTAAATGGAAGTCTAATTTTGTTCTTTTCTCTAGTATTGTGATCGTGTTCATGCTGGTTCCGATCAATTTTTTTCCCAAATTCTGTTTTTTTATTAGAGTTTATAATTTTATGAACAAATATCATTGTATTGTAAAATATTCTTTGTTTATATGTTAATAATTTCATTTCATTTACCATCGACTTTACCCTCGTATATCTGTTTTTTTTCAAAATGATTCTAAAGGCTTTATTTTGTAATACAGTTAGTAATCTATGTTTTCTTTGTTTGATAAAAATAAAATGCTACTACAGTAGTTAACGTGTGGTTCAATAATTGCTTTGTAAATAGTTTTGCAGGAGTCCTTATCAATAAATCTTCTGATCCTTCCCAAAATTGATATTTTTTTTGCAATCTTATTTATTACCATCTTAGCGTTTTGGTGAAATGTAAGTTTTGAATCCAACATTACACCTAAATATTTAATTTATCACCTAATATTTTATTTTATTTATAACAATATATCTATACATATTACAGTTGTTTTATATATATTCTATATAATGACTTTGGAATTTTAATAATTAACATACTTAGGTGAAAAATAATAAAAATAAAGATAACGCGGTATATTCGAAATAGCAACAATCATAAATCATTGATTTGTTGGTATTGATGCAATGTATATTGAATGCCCTAGGAATAATACTAACTGTCTCCCGATAAGAGCTCAGGGGTTCTCAACCGTTTTTAAAAATAAAATATAAAAAGAAACAAAATAATAAACCTTTTAAATTTTTTTTTTTTTTTTTTTTTAAATATGTAAAAATTTTAATTTTAAAAACTAAAAAACAAATAACTAGTAGTACATTTATAAAAATATTTGTCATTTTTTTATTTATGGAATGGACAAATGAGCAGAACTGATCGAGAATAAGTGGAAAAGAAACTGACGT
Source organism: Micrasema longulum (assembly GCF_059751315.1). NCBI lineage: Eukaryota > Metazoa > Arthropoda > Insecta > Trichoptera > Brachycentridae > Micrasema > Micrasema longulum. The sequence continues at coordinate 182,515 of NW_028278030.1, forward strand.
CCCACGCGGAATTCTTTCAGAAATACGAAATTTGAAAAAATCGTAGCGCTGAAAATACGATGTATAAATAATGAAAAAAAAGGGCTTATTTAAATAGTAGTACAAATTTAAAAAAAGAAAATAAAAAATGAACTTTCTCATTATATTAAATTGAGGTTGGTGTGGCTTAATACATTTTTGCATAACACCATCCAACTATCGATCGTTTATAATTAGTTTTGAAGGTTTACGTTAAGTTATAAAGTGACGTCAGCATATTTGTCAAAATCCACCTTCATATTGGCAATGAGAGTTTTTCAGCAACGAAGAAGTTCAGCCCTACGGGAAATTGGATTTAAAAGTGTATTCATAAAAATTAGAGCATTATATCGTGCGGTGAAGTTTTATGAAAATGTATGAAGAAAATAAATGATTTTGATAAAAACGAACTCCTTTTCATGACGCCACTAGTTCTTCCGAATCAACCAATGATAAGAGAGTTATAATCGATTGATGGTTTACTGTAAGTCGACTGACGAATCAGCACAACTTATTGTGAAGGAAGAGAACTTGAGGCGTCACACGCGAAGTAATTTTAGAAATACAAAATTCATAGCGCTGATAATACAATACATAATTTTTTTTAGTAGGCAAACGCGCTGACCATTAACATGCAAGATGTCTAGGGTTCGATTCCCGGTATGGTTGACTTGAAATATTTATTTAAAAGGGTGTTTTTTTTGGCTTAGTTTAAAAGTCTATTAAAGTGAATCCAAACGAAAATATGAAACTAATTATTCATTGATGACGCTTTTATAATTGTTTATTGAAAAATTCCATTTATAGTTTATTTTCAATGGTTATTTTACAAAACTTAGTTTGCGGAAACTTTACACTATATTGATTGTAACAAATACCATTACATTATAATTTAGGTTCTTTTCACAAAATGGTGTACAAAAAAATAAATATTTTTCTTTTTTTTTTGTGTATTCTCGCGTATTTTTTATGTAAATACGCAGATAAAAGTGTTTTCTACGACTGCGAGAGCGGTTCAAAATAGCACTGCTGGGCATGGGGGGAGAACTATTCACGGGGACCCGTCGAAATAGATCATCACAGGTCGCAGTGACGTCAGGAGCTTGCATGGCACTGACCTCCACCTATAAAAATAAGAAAAAGTTCCCAAAAAAACGAAATAAATACACACACAATACCCTTGCATTTTAACTGACGTGTTAAAATTAAAAACAATGACAGATCACTTGGCGGGAAAAATAGTCAGGCGAACGTGCAAATTATGCGTGACGAAGTAAGGCAAAAGAGCCGCAAAATTTGGGTCCAAATAGAATGCAAAACCACGCCTCCACGGTCTTTTAGAAAAACAGCAGTTGGCTAATGATTCTCGTTTAGTATTTCCAAAGTTTACAGTGTGTTTTTTTTTACTATTTAGAACCCTAAACTATCTGTATTTATATTTTAAACGGTGCATTTTAGCAGTTTATTTATGGTTGAGAACGCAATTAGGACTTTTTTAATACTGTAATTTGATGCATTTTAATTTTATTTTTAATGTCAGCTGTGCAACTTTTCGCGTATTTGACTCCAAGGTAATTTCTAAATTCCTAAAACACGATTATCTTTTTTTGCACGATTTATATTACCAAAGAGTAATATATAAATCTATAAACATATATAAAAAATAATGTATGTATGTTTTTCCTTTATAGACTCAATAACTACCGGACCAATTTACATGCGATTTTTTGCATTCTACTAAAATGATTTTTTTCTTTAATTCGGAGAATGTTGTTATTTTTGCATATCAAAAAGTTTGCATTTTAACGTTTGCAAACAACAATTATTTTTAATGGATTCTTAATTGATTAATTTCCTTACAATTTCCTAATTTGTACATATTAACGCATTTTTAATGGATTTTTAGCAATACTTAAATAATTTAAACCGACATTTGATACATTTTTAAAAAACGGATTCTTACACAAAATGCACCACTGTTGGTAAGTAGCGCCGAGTTTGATATTTGCAGAAAGAATTCTAAATTTTAAAATGAATTGTTTGATGTTTTGGAATTCAACCATAAACAAGTAGCTAGGTACCTAATAAAATTCAATATTCGAATATTTATAATTTTTATTTTTGGAATCCAATGATAAACAAGTACCTAGGTACCTACTTATCGATAAAAAGTCGTTTTCTTTTTATCCGAACAGTTTTTGCACGCTTTTACGACATAATCATGTATTTTTCTTTTAATTTATTTTGGTTTCGAATTAAATGTCAAGCTCACGTCAAAACATGGCTGACGATTAAAAAATGAATAAATTCACGTTGAGCATGGATTGAGTTTCATAATTTTATTGTTATATATTATTTAATTTCATTAATACGTATTTTCGTATTATGGCACCAGAGCAGTGTTTTTCGCACAATTTTGATTTGAACATGACGAAGACTCTGAGCCAATCGCATGAGGAGATAAAACGAAAAACTAACCCTTATTACGAATATATGAATAGCTCAAAAAAGCAAAAAATAAATAACGTGCGTTTTTATTTACGAAAAAACGTTTGTTCAACCAGCTAATAGCAGGCAAGCTAATAGCAGGTAGGACAACGTCTGTCGAGTCCGCTTGTATACTATAAAATAACAGACATAAATTATTGAAAACCATATAATTATTGAGGTCTTAGTTTATTTTCTTTTTAATTTCTCAATCAATTTCGTCGTTTCATTGCATCATTGAAAAATTTTTTTTTTGTGTTTATTTCATTAAGTTCTTTTATTATTTCCTTTTCGCACCTAACGGTGCATAGGGTACTGCACAGTTTACAAACCGCAGACCATCCTGATCTTATATATAACATTTTTTTAAATATATATTTAAAAAAAAAATTTTTTTTGTTTTCTTACAATAAACATAATAATAAAACAGAGTATTAAAAAAATAAAGCATAATTACATATCAACGAAATACATATTAATAGAAAAATAGTAAACAAAAATCCCACAAAGGCATGGCCTCTTCGTGGGTATACAAGAAAATGTTAATGAATTTTTGCTCCTATAATAAACAATGGACATTTATAATATTTTTGTATAACATAACAAAGACAAAATAAAATATTATTTAAAAAATAGTATGGTATTTTTTTTATTTATAGTAATTAAAAAAGGAAATAAAAAATATTTAAAAAAACACAAAAATATTCCTTATTATTAAAGGGCAACGAAATAAATCATAGAAAAGAAGAGTTCATATCTTTAGTTTGAATCCAGGATAGTGCATGTTTTTTAAAAGAAGAAAATTTTTGAAAGTTTAAGGTAAAACGATGTTCCGTGCAGTGTACTATTGAATGATACACTCTCTTTTAATAAACTAAGACTTGCCGTTCATCTGAGGATTTGCCACAAAAAAGCGTGTATCGCAAATATAAGATACTCGTATATTAAATAAAGCTTTAAGAAATGTATGCGGTATACCAGTGGAAACGCATGTCAAAGACAATACTGACCATTCTCTTGACGCTCAAACTAGTAGAGCGATAGTTTCATGCTTTAACCAGCTGAGACAGATTAAATGCATACGCAATTTTTTCCAGTTGATGCCGCCCGTCAATTAATATATGCGTTTGTAGTGTCTAGAGTCGATAATTGTAATGGTATCTATGCAGGCCTACCAATGCGTATACTTAATACCGAGAACGCGTACGATGTTTGTTCGGAGACACTTTTCATATATGGCTCCAAGAGTGTTCAACGTCTTGGAGGAACATATTAAGTTCTCCAAAACAACGTCCATATTTAAGATGAAGATCCATAACTGGATTGTATCGAGGGGTAGAGACCACTGTATGAGATTGCTTCGGGAATAAATGCATAACATCGCTGCTGTTTTCATTATTATCCATATACGTATATCGTATATGTGTATGTCATCACTGTCATACGTATTATTATATAACTTTTGATTCCATTTTCGACATGTATTATAAATTTTTATTATTTTTATTTTTCTATTATTATTTTGTATATTGTTTTGATTATTTTGCATATTTTTTTGATTACCTGTATATTGTTTTAATATGTAAATAAATATTTTTGATTTTTCATTTATATATCGAAGAGTCCCGACTTAACACGGAATTTTCTAACAAGTCGGGACATAAAAAAACATATAATTGTGGCTATGTAAAATTGTGTATTGTATGCATTAAATAAATAAATAAAATAAAAAAATGAACAAAAGGACTCGCCTACAGTCTGTATTAAATGCTGCAGCGAGACTTATTTTTGGAATCTCTAAGTTCAGTCATATCATTCTACTACTTCGGGGATTACACTGGCGACGTTTTCCACAGAGGGCGGAATACAAACTCTGTTGGCTTATGTATAAATCACTGCACAACTCAGCTCCCGAACATATGAGGGAACTATGCATTCCAGATGAACTAGCTGACCGGCGTCTTACGCTTAGATCAGCTACGTCTACGGCGAGAGAAAAGATTATTGTACCTCTACGCAAACAGCGCACTAAGTTCGGTGGACGCGCATTTGCGGTCGTAGGCCCCATGGTATGGAATGCTCTCCTAGCAGAGGTGCGAGGCTGTGAGAGTGAAGTGATGTTTCGGAAAATTCTTAAAACCCGCTCCATAGCATGTGATGACAAAATAATTTAAAAAAAAAAATACAATGTTAATAAAAGCTTCAATGAAATTTATGTATTTATAAAATCACTTTGTTAAGCGCCCTTGAGGTATTATATTACAAAAATGGCCCCATTTAAGTTATCCATAATAATAATTACAAACTTACTGACATGCTCCCATTTTTGGTTATACCGTATTATGAGATGGCAAAAACGGTTCTTCAAAGCGTAAATAAATCTCTCTCACCAACTACTATACCTTCAATCATGACGTCCACCAGTGTGAGAGAGTCAAAATATTCACGTACCTGGATCACGCCCGACAAGGTATGGTCTAAGGCCTCTGCTTTTCCTTGCTTGTAATGAGTACAACAGGCTACCGGAGACCTAATAATTATATTTATTGTTTTTCAATAATTTATTTATTTAATGCCTGGCAAATGCAATAATTTGAACACCTTGAGACCGACTAATTTCCAGTCGATTTCCTTTTGAAGGATTTTTACCTAAGAGTACTCGCTAAATTTAAATAATGATTTTGATAAAATTATCATTAAATTCTCTTTTGCTTAGTTTTACTATATTATTTGAATCAGGTTGTGGTTCCGTGGCTAGTGTTGCGGACTCACGGATCAGAGGCCCGAGGTTCGAACCCCACTTTACCCCAACTTGATTTCCAAGTCGTTGAAAATGGCCACCAAAATTGAAAAAAGCGCAAATGCCGCATAGATCTTCACCCAGGCTTCTGCATCGCGCCTCCAGCTGTTGTCTTTGAAAGCTGAAAAGGGGGCAATGTATCAACAGGTGAGGGACATCTTGAGGAGTTTCATCGTCCTGGAACAGAGTCAAAGACCGACAAAGACCTGGACTACTGTATATAGACCGAGGGTGAGGACTATTCACGGAGATTCGTTACAATCATTGAGGTATATAACTAGAGTAAAAATGAGCGTTCGAAATATGTTCCTTCAACATGTGGCCGATCGGTTTAATATATGTTTAATAGAACGAAATTTAGTATGTTGCGAGCGTTCAATGGCTACTTTTCTCCTCTCAATTACTAAAATCCCTATATGTACGCTAAGATACTGCACAAATCGATCTGGAAAAACGATGGTATAACTTTTCACCGGTAAATTCATGGGTAAATTATAAGAACGCTAATATATGTTTTTTAAAAAAATAATATCATAAATTGACCGAGGCGTTTTAATTGATATTTTTATAAAAGTCATTAACTATGGAGTTTTATAAACAAAAAAAACGGAAAATATTAATATGATAAAATTTTTGTAGATACTAACGAATCTAATAAATGTCAATCCACTATTATTTTACCGTGCCGTTTACATTTAGATGATATGTGTGAAATAGGCTATTCTCCGTCGGGTATCACGCGGCTGGTTTGTTTACTTGGAAATTCTAGTAATAATAAACAGACTTTAACTGGGATAAGAAGAAGTATAAAAATTGAAAAATTGTTTTCAGGCGTTGCCTAGTAGGTGAATTGGTTCAGCCGGATGAATCTCACCCACATGATAAGGATTTCAGCTCTTATACTTCACAAAAGTCAGCAGATTGAAGAGTTGAGGAAATGTGGATGTTAAACTAACTGTATTACAAAATAAAGCCTTTAGAATCATTTATAAAAAAAAAACAGATATACGAGGGTAAAGTCGATGGTAAATGAAATGAAATTATTAACATATAAACAAAGAATATTTTACAATACAATGATATTTGTTCATAAAATTATAAACTCTAATAAAAAAACAGAATTTTGGAAAAAAATTGATCGGAACCAGCATGAACACGATCACAATACTAGAAAAAAGAACAAAATTAGAATTCCATTTAGGAAAAAGGCAAAGTCACAAAATTCAATTTTATTTAAAGCAATTAAAAAGTATTACGAAATGGAAAAAAATATTTATAAAGAAAAAAACATATCAAAATTTAAAATAATGGTCAAGACATATGTGATAAACAATTTATAAATTAAATATATTTGCAATGTTATTATTAGAACACACATAACAATATGTATGATATGTGTGCCCTACTTTAAGATTTAAAGAAAAAACAAAAAAAACATAGGCAGAATAGTGAATGTTACAGTGAGTAAAGTGGCCACTTAAATCCAGCCAATGGTAGGTCATAACGCCTGTAAATGCCTAGACCATATTACCTCCTCAAAATCTTTTTGCTATCCGTTGCAACAAATTTAGTAAAGATATTTAATTGATCGCCGGGACGATGATTTGAAGAATGGAAGCAAAAGGGCATTATTCTGGCTCATTGTTGTCCGGACAGCGCTGCGTTTTGAATATTATAACAATTTTTTAGTAAAATTCGCAAGTCACCCTCGACCGGGGAGTGATCTTGTGAACACAATAGAACAAGAGTGCTGATGATAGCTCCAGGAGATCAGAACTAAAGGTGTGTGGAAAAATAAAGTTTAAGAATTAGTATTTAACAACATCCAAACGAAGGAAAAATTATTTTGAAGGTGCCTAATTTTATCAACAATATTTTGAGTTTGTCAAAATTTTAGTAAATAAGAACCGGATTCAACCACCTAGGGAGCTGTTATTATTAATATGTTACTTTTATTTTATTTTATTTTATTTATTTCGAATACAAATAGATATACAGGTTAAATGAATATTTAAAAAAAATATATATACAAAATGTATACATAGTAGGGCCTGCCATCCAATTATATGTATTCACTAAATACTACTGTAATAAAGCGACGACGGCTTGAAGTTTAAACTATATAAATGATAAATATACTACATATTAAAATAAGATAAATATGGACAAAACAAGGAGATAGTGGAAAGGAAAAGTAGGAAATTGATAAGGAGTGGTAAAGGATGATTGAAGGAAAGTGAGAGTGGAAAATTGCATTTGATTTAATGATTAAACAAATTATGAATGAAGAGCATGAATCAAGCCTATTAATTCTCTTCTGTACATATTGTATGGAGTGTTAAATATATCAAGACTATTAAATTTTTTGTTAAATGTTTCACATATACGATTATACGTTACAACAGAGATGAAGAACATTTTAGAGAATGGAATGTAGAAGTCTGGGCATCTGGGTGTAATTGGCACTTTACCCTCTGTGTAAAATTAGGATATAATCTATAACCTACTTCCACCTATAATAAGTAACGAAAAAATGTTTTAAAAGGCTATAAAAAAATGGATAGTGGAGCTGGGTAGATAAATAGATGCTAAAATGAATTGTCTCATTTTCCCAAACTAATATCGAATCAACTGCTCTACAAATTAATAGTTTATGTTATGTTTTTGTTATTTTATTGTGCGTGGCAGAATGGTGAACGTTACACAGTGTGTAAAGTGGCCACGTAAATCAGCCAATGGCAGGTCATAAGCTTTGTAAATGCCTAGACTTCCATATTCCCTTCTCAAAGATATTTTCCCTCTTTGTTGAAATTAACTTAAATATGAATAACTTCCTAAGGAGGAAATCCAGCCAGTCTGCAAGCATTTGGACATACTCAAACATTTTTGAATAAAATACCTGTAAAAGAAGACGTATAAAAATTGTAAAATAGTTTTCAGACGTTGCCTAGTAAGTGATTTGGTTCAGCCGGATGAATCTCACCCACGTGATAAAGGTTTCAGCTTTTTTGCTTCACAAAAGTCAACAGATGGAAGAGTTGAGGAAATGTGGATGTTCAAACATGGGCAGAATGGTGAATGTTACACAGTGTGTACAGTGGCCACTTTTTAAATATTTTTTTAAAAGGAATAACCCGCTAAGCCTCCATTTTGAGGCTTGTCAGCAGGTGGGATAGGGGGATATGGAAGGAGGTAACGAAAAATACACCACAACAAAATCTTTCTTGGATTCTTTTCATGCAACTGGCGGGAATTGAACCCGCGACGCCAGTTTCACAGTTGGCCGTCTAACCAACTGCGCCACGGCGCCTGTCAATGACAGGCCCTGTAAATGCCTAGACTTCCATATTCCCTTCTCAAAGATGTTTTTCCTCTCTGTTGAAATGAATTTAGTTGAATCCAAATCAGAAGTTGCGTACTGAGCGACGTCTACAAAGAAACTAATGGGTCAAAACGTAAACCTACTCGTTTATGAGTAGTTTAGTCGCCTTCTGTTTTATGTGCATATGCTGGTTTCTGAACTATTCTTAATTCTATGATATATGCACTATAATACATTATAATAAAAAAAATATTAATATATTGTAATAAAAGTGATGTTTAAAAGTAAGTTTATGACTAGTTCGCGAGTCTATGGTTGGCGAAATATTGAAAAATTGTTCATGTGAAAACGATCGGTAGCCATTTGAATGGGGCCGACATTTTAAAAGGGCGCTCTTAAACGATTTACATAAACAAGTAATTAGGGTTATAAACTCTTGGCTCTTTATGGAGTGCTGTGTGAATATATTAATACTGACTTTCCTTTGTAAACAACTACAAAGTGTAATCATTTCAATATAGCAAGTAATGTTGAGTTAATAATAATAGATCCGAAAAACGTTTAGATAGTTTTTACCGGTTGATTTTTTTCACAAACGACCCAGATATTTACAATATTTTGAGAGCGTCCTGTTTGTAGACAAAAGATTAGATTTCACCTAATATGTCATTAACAAGTTACAACAGAGATGGAAAATAAATTAATTTAATGACTCCCTAGTATGTGAAATAAATCGATCCGATAAATCTCTTCGCGGCAATAAAGGTTTCAGCTCTTTAACTTCACTAAAATAAACTGAGGAAAGAATTGAAACAAATATGAATACATAGGTAAAATTATGAGTGTGTAAAGTGGCAACTTCTTCCAGCCAATGACAGGTCATGATGAGAATCTGAGCATGTTTTTTATTCAACAATGTTTGAGTATGTCCAAATGCTTGCAGACTGGCTGGATTTCCTCCCTAGGGAGTTATTCATTTTTAAATTTATTTTAACAGAGAGGGAAAACATTTTTGAAGGGAATACGGAAGTCTAGCCATTTACAGGGCTTATGACCTGTCATTGGCTGGTTTAAGTGGCCACATTACACACTGTGTAACATTCACCATTCTGCCCATGTTTGAACATCCACATTTCGTCATCTCTTCCATCTGTTGACTTTTGTGAAGTAAAAGAGCTGAAACCTTTATCACGTGGGGGAGATTCATCCGGCTGAACCAAATCACCTACTAGGCAACGAATGAAAACAATTTTACAATTTTTATACTTTTTCTTTTACCAGGCAGTTGATTCATTGATGTTTGAGTATGTCCAAATGCTTTCAGACTGGCTGGATTTCCTCCCCAGAGAGTTATTTGTATTAAAATTTATTTCAACAGAGAGGGAAAACATTTTTGAAGGGAATACGGAAGTCTAGGCATTTACGGGGCTTAAGATGGAAGAGTTGAGGAAATGTGGATGTTCAAACATGAGCAGAATGGTGAATGTTACACAGTGTGTAAAGTGACCACAAAAACCAGCCAACGACAGGTCATAAGCCCTGTAGATGCCTTGACTTCTACATAACCTTCTCTTAAATGTTCTTCGTCTCTGTTGTAATATGTTAGTATTCCTTTGATCAATAATCAACAACCTTTCAATATAGCCCGTTATACGAGTTAAGTCTAACTGTGTAAAATATAAGACTATGTAACTGTACTGTATGTTTCCTAAATAAAAGATTTAAAAATAAATAATAATAATGTCCAGACTTCCATATATCCTTCTCCAAAATGTTCTCTATATTTGGTTTAAATTGTGATCGTTAAGACTGTTAAGAGTTAAGGTACCCACGTGATCTGGCTTTTCTTCTCGCAAACGTATTCTCGTATTTTCTCCCCGGATCATGGCACCAGAGCGATGATTTTTTAACTCACTTTAGGTATTTACCATTAGCGTATCTCTATCGTTTTGATTTTTCAATTATTTGTTTTTTTGGGAGCTAGGGTCATTCAAAAACCCTAAAAAGCGCCATGTTTTATCTGCCGTCTTCGAACTCACGGAATACAAATGTGAAAAATAATTTTCAGAGAAAATTTGATAAAATTACTATTTTTTAAAAATATTAAAAAATCCTTACAGATTTGACAATGAGACCTTGATTTTGTTGATTTTTGTTAGGTTTGATCAGTCCGATGCGCATGACATGAAACACGCAGCCCACGAAATTAAAAAATGTCGTTTCTTTTTTATCTGACTGTGTAAACATTATAAGTTAAATTAATTTTATATGGTAGATCGCTCGGTAAACTGTCAAAATCCATTCATTGAATATCTCATTAAGTATCGTATCAAATTCCCATATTTTCTATGTGAATCATCGCTAGTCTCCATTCACGAGGAGAGCGGGACAACAGTATAATGTATTGTGTTCTGTCCAGGGGCTTTACGCTGGACTCATTCGACTTCAGAATCGTATGCGACTTCCGTAAATTGACGAGTGGTTGTATTCTTAAACCATCGTCGTCGAAAACCGGACGACTTTATCTCATTCAACATTGACAATCGATTGCGACATCGTAACTCCAGCTGTCAAACTTCCTTGGTGAAGAAAGCTCGCTATTCGTGTTTGAATGACTAGTATTTTTTTATATTTCAACTTAAAATCGACAACACTGATAAATTTTATGATGTCAGTGTATTAACAAATGAGAAACAAATAAAAAAGCGCTTATTTTCAATAGCTTATTAAATGTAGTTTCACTACAAGAAACATGATTTTATCGCTCGTCAATGTCAAAATACGTATTTGAGAGATTTATACAAAATAACAGTATATTTATAATGTAAAAAATGATAATAATTGTTAATTAATAAATTGTAAACAAACTAGGAATCACAAGAGATAACTATAACTATCTTCTTCTTCTTATTTTCTGAATATATCCAGTTTCTAACAACGTCTATTTAATGCAGATTTAATTTTCGTGTTTAAGATGCTTAATAGTTTATTTCATGTCCCGACTATTCTTCAACAAATATCCCTTAATGTTCCTTCACGTCGACTCAGAAATAATGAAATTCTGTTTTTCGGTTATCATAAGACTAATTATGGTTTCCATGCGCCTCTACCCAGAATGATTAGATTTGTAAATGAAAATCAAGATTTGGATTATTTTCATTATAAATTGAGTTTTTTTTACAAATAGACTGAAAAAATATTACCAATAAATTGACTATATATTTGCAGAATAAACCTGGATTCCACTATGCCTGTCTAATGTATTAACTTGTATTTGCTTTTCTTTGTTGTATTGATTCTATTGTTTGTTATGATTGTTTTTCGTTAAATGATTTGTTAAAATTGGACATTGAATTGGACAAATTCGTCAAATAAAATAAAAAGAATTATAGTATCGAGTCTTTTTTTAAAAATCAAAAAATTTATTCCAAAATTGGAAAAAAAATGTATGAAGCCGATAAAAAAACTAAAATATGTTATATGCAATTACTATAGGGAACAGTAAATCAAAATGTCATAAACAGACTACAAAGAGCAAAATAAAATGTTAAATAATGTTTTAAGTATATCCAAATACTTGCAGACTGGCTGGATTTCCTCCCTAGGGAGTTATTCATATTTAAATTTGTTGCAACAGAGGGAAAACATTTTTGAGAAGAGAATACAGAAGTCTAAGCATTTACAGGGCTTATTAAAGTGCATGTTATTTATGGTTTTATATTTTTCTAAAACAACTATGGTAAAGGTGTATATCGGGTTTTGCACATTGGTTTAATTAGTGTCCTGACGAAGAGGCGGATACGTCTCGAAACCGGTAGACGTAGAAAATTGGTTATATAGAAATATTTAATAACATTTGATGAAATATTAAGTATAATATGAAGACGTGTATTTTGTCAAAGTCAAATCATAATTAAAAAGTGATGTAATAACTTATATTTACATATAAGTTATGAATTTAAAAAATACTTGGTACACTTCCATTTATTTATTTTGGCTAGTTAGCGCTTTCACCCTCTAATGGGCATCTTCAGACTGGTGAATATTATACAGTGTAAGGGTAATTTATATAAAACTAAATATTATCTTAAGTGTAGGTACATTTGAAAATAAGTTGAAAAAGATACAATACGCAATATTTCAATGGAACAGAGTGAGACAAATTATTGAAACATGTGTTGGCGATGTACTTTAAGAGAATATTCTATTATATGAAAAATGTTTATTGTTTTATTACAATGTACAGGGTCTAACTAAGGGGGCTAATGAGGGTGAGTTTTTAAATTCTATCTGCTGATTTATTAAAATTCTATCGCAATTATTTTTTATCCTATTTATTTTTAAAATTTCCAATCTATCTAACTTTTGACAATGGAATTCCATCAAGAATTGTAGAAATAATTTAAATGACATAATTATAAACATTCATTAAATCATTTTTTATTGTTTTTTTTAATGTGTTCCATATACAAAATGTGGCAGGAGAGACAAAAATAATTACGTATTTGCTAGTGCTGTCAATTTTTTGATTCGTCTTTGTAGTTCAATTGTCGCTGGTGTTTCAAGAATAGCAATTTGACAAAGCAATCGAGATGACCACTCGACTACTGTTGAGGGGGTGAAAAAACGTCGCATCTTTCCAGCATAAGGCCCCTGGACCTGCGGTGACGCCATCCGTGACAAAACTTGATAACGTTAGGTTGTTCGGTTCATTCTAGATTTTCCATCACTTTACCTGTGTGAGAATGTGTGTAAAATCGGAAACGGCCTCAAACAGTGCGGTCTTGAACGTCGCGGTTTTAAAATTATTTCAAGAATGTTCGAAACGACCAAGAGATGGGAAGGCCCTTTATTTTATTTTGCAAACGAACGAACCATCACGTCGTTTCCAATGGGGCTGGGCAGAGAGAATTGAACGCTATATCACTTTACAGCAGGGGCGAATTGTTCATATGATCGATTATGCGCAGCTTATTCTTATTCTTAGAAGTGGGGGTCAGTGCTATGCAAGCTCCTGACGTCACTGCGGCGTATGAAGATATATTGTGGCGGGTTCCCGTAAATAGTTATGTGTTACTGTGTGGAAGGCGAGAGTTTACATTTTGATAAATCTCCCCCTCCAAGCCCAGATCGGTAAAGTATTGGGCTATTGGATAGGGGGCGAGCTTTTTAACATCCTCAGGTTTAACCAGTGGTCCCCCGAGGATGAAGCTCCTTTAATAATGTAAAGTATCACATTCACATACAATGTGTGTAGGTGTTTCTTCTTATGCGCAGCTTACCATTATATTTGACTATCGATAATAATGTTTTTGTTTTAATTATGGAAAAGTAAAAAAAACTATTTATATTTATGAAAAATTAAGGTCGCTGTTTATATCTTCCTCAAAAAATAAATATAACGCACCCAGAAACTGGCCGATTTTTTCTTCATACAAAATGTATACTGTATTTTAGAATCTCATAATCTAGTTGGGGTTTTTTCCTTCTGTAGTAAGCTCGCGGATTACACATATTATTAGAAGCTTCTCTATTTGGAGACTAGCATTTCGACCATTATTTCCGAAGGACCGTTTTCCTTTGACATATGACACCAGTTCTTTCGTCCGCACTAGTGGCTTTCCGCTCGGTGCATGTGCCAATTTTTAGCATTATTAATTTTTAGAAGGAATCGGGAAGGACGGTAGCGCTCACGTGGCGGTGCTAAGTGTTAATATTTTTGTTGCAATATTATTGGGAATATTTCTAATGAATGTCATCGTTTCAAATTTAAAACATTTACATAAATGTATTCTATTAATATAATGGTGTACATCGCGAAATTATTAATTGTTGTTTATGTTTAATTGGTGGATTGTTAATAATACTTTTTTTAATTAAAAATAAGTAGGTATTTATTCTTTCGCTGTCTTAATATATAGCTTACTTGTAAAAAGCCACCGCTCGCCACGGTTATACAGACCTAGCTTCCTTTAAATTCATACTAGAGATGAGCCTTTCGGTTATTTAACAAAAGTAGCAGTCATAACGGTTTCTAAATAACAGTAGCCACGACGTTTTAAACGAAATGAAAATCCTGCAACGAAAAGGGTTGCCACAGTTCATGCTTCTTTAAACTGATATTTTTATAACAGTTTAATTTGTGAATTAATAATATCATAAATTTGTTGTGACAAAGAAGGAAAACATTTTTGAGAAGGAATATGGAAGTCTAAGTATGTACAGTCTAGGAATTGAATACTCTGATATACTGAACGATAAAATATTATAATCTATGTCTAGTATACGAGATTTGGGTATTATACTTGACACTAAACTTTTCTTTACAATTCATATTGAACATGTTATCAATAAATCCTTAAAACTTCTTGGATTTATTAACAGAAGCACAGCTGACTTCAAAAATATCAATACCCTTAAAACTCTCTTCTGTTCTCTAGTTCGCCCGCACCTAGAGTATTCCTCTGTTATCTGGTCTCCATATTATGATGTTCACATCAAGAATATTGAATCAGTTCAACACCGATTTTTGAGAAAGATAGGCTGGAGGTTGGGCTTATCCAGAGACCTATATACGTATGAGTTAGAAACTACCTTGAATATATATTTTCTTCAAGACCGTCGAAATAAATCCGTCCTATTTAAAATCAACTCACTCTTTGATGCACCTGAACTACTGAGCTCAATAAAATTAAATATCCCAACTAGAAACCTCAGACAAAACTTACTCTTTCATACCGATAACCATAGAACTAACCATGGTTTTCATTCCCCTATGCCCAGAATTCTTAGGTCTGCCAACAAACTTACCAGTCTTGATTTCTTTGATAACAAGTTGTCTTCTTTCAAACGATCGCTGAATCAAATTCAATTATAAACACCTCTCTCTCGCTTCCACTCCCACAAAGTCTACTATAAACCATTGAGTCTTTCTACTTTTTTTATAATAATTTTCTATATATAAATAAATACTCTATATTATTCTCAATGTTAATAAAAAGGAAAAATATTTAAATAATATACGTCTTTATCTGTCATTGGTTGGTTAAAGTGGCCGCTTTACACACTGTGCTTCAATATTTCCTTTTAAAAAAAAATTTCCCTCTCTGTTTGCAACTAATTTTGATCTAAATGAATCCCTAGGTAGAAAATTCTGCCTGTCTAAAAACTAGGATATGCTCAAAATAGTGTTAATTATGTCTTGACTAGTTTTTCTTTACAGTAGCAGTTGATTTTTTGGTGAAACTGTATCAACAGTTTCAGAAATATCGAAAGTTTCGAGTCTCGAATGAAAGCCCTAGTCCAAAATATCTCAACTTTCTATGTTTTGTTAATTTTGCGGTTTAATTGTAAAAAAAAATATAGTGAATATGCGAAACTAAAAGACACTTGTCTTCATAAACACTTTCGGAAAAGTGCGGGCAATTTGAAGCGTGGTTTTTGAGTCTTGCGTTAACTTCAACACAACACGTACGAGATCATAAAGCGTTTTATGTAATGTACTATGGTGTAAAATACTAATGAAAACGAATTGGCCACCCGAGTAACCGCATAACCGTGTGACTAGTTGCCTGTTTTGTGAATGGACTGACGCATGCGCAGTCAACCGTTTCGGAAGCTGAGATAATCCCCGCGATAGTCTATCGCCTGTCGGATAGTCCATGGCCCATGGCACATTAAGTGGTGTTGATTTCGTATTCGACCGATCATTGAATGATTGATGAAGAAACAAATCAAATACTTCGCAAAGATCAACGTTGAAAGCATCCACCACATACCCGAATCCATTTCAAATACTAATGCCTTACTTTGGATTCATTCTTACTAGCAAGCGATTCAAAGCATTATAATATTTCTTCCTCTACCAACCAAAGTCAGTAAGAAAAACCGCGAACAAATCGGTACCTCAGAGGCAGACGGATGCAAATTCAGAATTTGATGAAATGATATTTCGATTTTTGTGTTCAGTTTATGATCATGTTCGTTGATTTTGAAGAAATGTAAGTCTTACAATAAAAGACCCAATGTATTAAGATACCAAAAATACAAATACAAAATGATATAAATTATTAGAAATCACTAAGAGAAAGTAGATTCTTTAGGCTTTTGTTGAACATTTAGCGTTTGGATTTGCATCCATCTGCCTCTGAGGTACAAAAATATTAACATTTAAAACTTTCAATTCACTGTCGCTGTAAACTGTAGGAACAAGAAGTATAAATTAATTAAATAAATAAATGATAATCTAAACTTAAAAATAAGGCAAATATTGGTAAATTGTTATGTGTGGTCTGTATTGTTGTATAGCTGTGAGACTTGGACTCTGAAGGTGAACACTATGAATAGGCTGGAGGCATTTGAGATGAGGTTGCATCGCAAAACGCTTAAGATATCTTAAACAGACCTAATAACGAACCCAGAAGACTTAGGTCGAGCTAAAACGAAAAAAGAACTCTTAACCACTATAAAAGTTCGTAAAATTTAGTATCTGGGGCATATAATGCGTGGGGAAAAGTACCTCTCGCTTCATTTAATTTTGAAGGGCAAGATTGAGGGTCACCGAGGGTTGGGAAGAAGACAGATGTCCTAGCTGCGTAATATACGAGGCTGGATTGTATTCAAGACTGGAGCCGATTTGCCGGGCATCACTGGGCAAAGATACTTTTGCCAAAGTGATTGCCAACGTCGAGGATTCTTGACAGGGCACTAAGAGAAGAAGAAGAAATGAATAAATCCGCCACTCAGTTCAAACCCCTTCATGTCGACCATCATCATCATCATTGCCTTTCCGGTCCTAATGGTGCATAGGGCACTGCTGTTATGTTATTTTCCACTCATTCTATTATCTTAGTTACTGTGTATTCTTCTTTATTTATTCTATTCTGTGATTCATGTAACGGTCACTGTTTACACCATAATCTTGTATAACTTCCCTATTATCAACACCCCTGTATCACGTCAGTACTTGTACATCATACAATCTTGTATACACTTTTTTTATTAATACTATTACGTATCATGTCGATACATGTACACGGAGCATGGTCGGGCAGCGAACTATGTCCAGACTTTATTATCTTATTTGTATAATATCATAATATAAGGGCGTGTAAGCCCCATTCACTGAGAGAACACTACAGTAGTCACTAGAAGCATAACCTCAGTATTTTTGTGTGGGAATTAAATGTTATTTTGAGAAGAAATTACATTTTTATTATTTACACCTACCTAGCACCTAACACTGCAGTGGTACACTAATCGGAGCGTATCTTGATCAATTTTGTTACATGAATGTAAGATGATCAGTCTTGCGCTTAAGGTACCAGCCCAGGGACTATGCAATATTCTAATGTGAAAACACCCTTTTAAATAAATATTTCAAATCAACCATGTCGGGAATCGAACCCAAGACCTCTTGCATGGTAGCCAAATTCATTTATCATAACGCCAGAACGCTGACAAAGGCGACGAGGCTTTATGTCGACGGGGATAAAAAATGTAAATATCGACTCTCTAGAGCACCAGAATAGCCCCAGGTGACCATCGAGGCCAGCCACCGGCGGCGCACTCAAGAGCAGCAGCACTAGCCCAAAGACTTCTGGTTGCAGATCTAAATATCGAGGAAGTGGATGGTAACAGAGGGCGTTCTTGGTTAGTTTTTGAGAAACACCGTCATCTAATATTAGGGACGTATGCCATATTCGGTAAATCTCATCTATAATTTCAGGAAAATGTATTTAAAATTCAATGGTAATAAAATCGACTACTACTACTACTACTACTACTACTACCATCACGCCATTTCCCCGTGGCAGAGAGAATGGACCGCCACACACGTCTATCCTGGCATACAATCCTGGCCTCTTCCACATTCATACATCTTGTCATACACGCCCTTCGGTTCTGTCTGCTTTTGACATGACCAGACTTAAGATTTTGGTTTATCTGATCATGCCACGTCTTCCTCGGTCGTCCTCGTCTAACGTTGCCGTTCATTTTCGCCATATATACTTGTTTTACCATTCTTTCGTCGTCCATTCGTTCTACGTGACCAAACCATCTCAGATACCCTTTCTTAATCTTATCAATTATACTTGTCTCAGATTTACACTCTCGCCTGATTTCATCATTCGTAACCCTGTCATACATTGATTTCCCACACATTCGTCTAAGAGATCGCATTTCAACCGCGTTCACTCGGCTTTCATCCTTCCTCTGCCAGTTCCATGTTTCACTTTCAAACATAAGTGTTGGGACTAAAACTCCGTTATGCACTGCCAGTTTAGCTTCGATTGGCATATTTTTATTAGAAATTACTGTTCTTAGTGCTCCGTTCATTTTGTTGCCCGCATTCACTCTTCTTTCAACATCTTTTTCTACTCTTCCATCTCTTGAAAACATGCTTCCCAGATACATAAATTCTTCTACTTGCTCGAGGCATAAAATCGAACCACGTAATAAAATATTCTTCCAAGCACTTACTCTAAAAACTGATTCAATTTGAACCTTTTTTTGTGGAATTGGTTCTTAGTGGACACTAGTCTTAGCGCTAATCGTATCAGATGCTCGTATGACCACGAGGTATGTGTGAGAGACTATTGAGTTACACCTATAGTGCTGTGGTCACCGTCATAATGATATGGTTTAATATTTTTATAAGAATTGTACACAAAACAGTTACTGAGTCTTTAACATATTAAATTCTGTTTTAGCAGTGGCGGCTGTTAATTTCTCTAAAATTTTATTGAGCACGCGGAAACATCGACTGACACAACAGAGTATATAACCAAATGGTCATTTAATAAGAGTAATTGAATTAATGAACTCTCAACTTAAAACATAAAACAAATTTTATTTTACATAATACGAATATTTTTATATCATAATATTCGATGTTTTAAAGATAATGTCAGTCAAATATCCACGATAGAGTTGTTTAATCCTAGATCCAATTTTCATTAGTTCTCTCATTAGATGAGCAAAGTAGGGTAATTTTTTTTACTACAATGGCAACACTAACGAAATGTTCATTTTGTTTCTTCGACAATCTGACAGATATAATAATTCAATTTTTAAGTAATGCATTTGTTACACACACATTCATTTGCTAATTACACACGAAATGTAATTGCATCCTGTTTCTTTAAGATTCCAGCAGTATTTCTACACTTTAAAAGGACACAACACGGCATAGTTAAATTCAAATCAGAAGTTGCGTACTGAGCGACTTCTACAAAGAAACCAATGGGTCAAAACGTAAACCTATTCATTTATGAGTAGTTTATTCGCCTTTTGTTTGATGTGTGTATGGGGTTTCTGGACTATTCTTCATTCCAATATTTGAGTGTGTCCAAATGTTCGTAGACAGAAGACTAGATTTCACCCCCTCGGGAGTCATTAAGATTAACAAATTACAACAGGGATGGAAAATACCTTAAATAAGGGAATATGGAAGTCTAGGCATTTACGGGGCTTATGACCTGTCTATGGCTGGTTTAAGTGGCCACTTTACACAAAAATGGTAAATGTTAGACAGTGTAATTGTCAATCGGACTCTCGAAACCCGCGAAATTGAAAAATTCCTGTTATTTTCTGAACACGCCTCCGTATTTCTGAGGGTCAAGGAAGTAAAAAATTATTGAAATTCCCAAATCGGAAGTAAAAAAAAAATTACAAACAACAACTATATAAGCTTAACAAATTACAACAGGGCTGAAGTATACCTTAAAGAAGGGAATGTGGAAGTGAAGGCATTTACAGAGCTTATGACCTGTCAATGAGGAAGTTCAGTGGTTTTTTTTGAATTTTTTATTTGTTAAATGACTGTTAAACTAAGTCAAATTTTTTTTTTTTAATTTTTATATATCGTATTATCGGCGCTACGATTTTTCAAAGTTTTATATTTCTGAAATAACTCCGCGTGTAACGTCAGAGGTTCATTTCCGCTTATTCTCATTCAGTTCATCCCATTGGTCCAGAAGCGACAAGCAGACCGGAAATCTTCCATAGCTCTCAGATCATAGGTTGATTCACATGAACCAGTGACGTCATTTAAAGTAGTGCGTTTTTATCAAAATATTTTTTATTATTTTTTCTGTACATTTTCAAGAAACTTTGCAGTACAATTTAATGCTCTAATTTTTACCCCGCGTAAGAAAACATTTTTTGTATCCAATTTCCCGTAGGGCTGAAGTTCCTCATTGCTGGTTTAAGTGGCCACTTTACACACTGTGTAACATTTATCATTTTGCCTATGTTTGAACATCCAAATTTCTCTAATTCTTCCATTTGTTGATTTGAGTGAAGAGCTGAAACCTTTTTTGTTGTGAAGAGATTCATCTGACTGAATTATTTCTGAACATTTTTTTCAATTTTTGATGCTGGATTTGGACAGATTCAAATATTATAATGAAACCAACTGGTCCAAGAAGAAGTTTAAAAATTGAAAAATTGTTTTCAGGCGTTGCCTAGTATATGAAATAATTCAGTCAGATGAATCTCTTCACAACAAAGAAGGTTTCAGCTCTTTAACTTCACTCAAATCAACAAATGGAACAGTTGAAGAAATTTGGATGTTCAAACATAGGCAAAATGGTGAATGTTACACAGTGTGTAAAGTGGCCACTTGAAACAGCCAATGACAGGTCATAAACCCGTAAATGCCAAGACTTCTCTTCAGTGGTAATTTGTTAATATTCTTCATTCTATGTATGTTGATTATTTTTTGGTTGATTTTCAAAGTGTACTAGTATACATTTTAGGGCTTTCAATGTCACGTAGTTTTTGTTGGTCCATTTGAGCAGCATGGGTACGTCTTCATTTACAAATTTGTACATTTATAAATTTCCCAAATTGTATTTTTTCATCCTGCCTCGTAAATTGTTTTTGGTCCTTTTGTCTCCTCTTTCAATGGAGTGTTATCTTTCCTTCGTCTCTGGTAATTGCCCGCCGCCTCTGGGTTGTCACCACTCTCTAGTACCAAGGCAGCGGTCATGAGTGACTGGACCTCCCGGGAAACCTAATCGGACTTCAGCACACTTGGCTACCAGTGCACGCCAGCGGCGTGGGGTGGTGCGACTCGAAACATTTCAAATCTTTTTAGTATGGCTGCAACACCCAGCATTGGTTGGCCTGATAGTGTACTGGTTAGTAAAAAAATAGTTACACAATATTATTTTTGGTATGTGTATATATATTTACATATTTATACACACACAATTCTGGGTTTTATCCCAAGGGGGAGTAGGTATATTATTATTTATATCACTACAGAGATGGGTAGAATTTTCGGATAGAGTCTTAGCTACATAAATAAAGTAATTTGCTTTAATACTTAACCTCAATATCAAATACATAGAT
This sequence comes from Micrasema longulum, assembly GCF_059751315.1. NCBI lineage: Eukaryota > Metazoa > Arthropoda > Insecta > Trichoptera > Brachycentridae > Micrasema > Micrasema longulum. Next base: position 204,501 of record NW_028278030.1, read on the forward strand.
GGCGCTCTAAACGCGCTAGCGAAAGCTTTCCTTGTTTCATGACATATATACAAAAACCAAAAAATATCTCCGATATGGATATTCGCTAATAAGCGGAATGGGGAATGCTGTAGAATTCTACATAAAAGTGGCCACTTGAACCCAACCTATGGCAGGTCATAAGCCCTGTAAACGCTCGAATATCCATAATCTTGAAACAAAAATTCTACCCATCTCTGTAGTGATATATATAATAAAAAAATTGTTCTTTAGTTGTTGCAATAGAGATGGAAAACATTTTGTAGAAGGAAAAAACATTTCACATTTCCGCAACTCTTCCATCTGTTGACTTTAGTGAAGTTAAAGAGTTGAAACTTCATGGGGTTGAGATTTATCGGGCTGGACTAATTTTTTCAAATTTTTGGCAAATTTACATCAAAATCCAGCCTGAGTGCCAACATTTGCACTTACTCAAAATACTATTTTAAAAAATACTAAATTAAAAAGAATGTTGACTAATGAGCACATACCAGGAGATTAGTGGGAAAGACTCTTGAGATGGGATGGTCAAGTCAGAAAAGATAAGGGATTAAAGTTGTACAATGAGTTACCTAAAGAATTGAAATGTTTAAAATTATTTTGGAAAACATGTTCTTGAGAAATTTTCATAAAAAAAGTGTAATGTTATTAATAGTTTATATAGTTCTTAAGATGTTATGAACTTACTTAATAAAGCATGAATATATAAAAAAATACCTCCAACAAATTTTTATTTTTAACAAAACTAAACTACACTATATTTTGAGTTTGTTCAAAATTTTTTTAGACAAGGACTGGATTCAACTCCCTGGGGAGCTGTTAATATTGACATATTACAACAAAAAAGAAGAACATTTCAGAAAAGGTAATATATAATCTAGGCATCTACAGGGCTTATGACCTGTCATTGGCTAGTTTAAGTGGCCACTTTACACATTGTGTTCAGCTCTTTAACTTCACGAACATCAACAGATGAAAGAATTGAAGGAATATAGATGATCAAATATGGGCGGAATAGTGAATGTTACACAATGTGTAGCCAATGACAGGTCATAAGCCCTGTAGATGCCTAGACTTATATATTCCCTTCTTTAAAATGTTGTTCTTCTGTGTTGTAATATGTTAATAAACTACATTATTTAAAAACAACAATTTATTAATAAAATATTGTACCGAATAAATTTAAAGAGCAATCAAATAGTATTTTTTTTATTTTTTTTGTTTTTGCTCGCAACAGGCCAGGAAATACAATTAGAGTGGTGAATCACACCGCAGGCATGAGAAAAATACAAATATTTTTTGTGATTTCACCGAGAATCGAACCTGGAACCTTCTGTACGTGAATGCGCTTTAACCACTACACCACGGAGGTCGCCGTAACACGAATAATCGAATACAGATCTTCTCAGTTCATTGATCGATTTCAGTAGATGTGTTCCTTCATGTTCCACCTTTGGGCCGGTAAGGGACACCTTGTTAAATACAAGATGTAATATTCACGAGGAATTTGTGGTTAAGCCTTTCAGTGCCCGTGTAACTCGCAGTAGCGGGGAGAAATACGGGAAAAATCCGCATCAGACCCGATTTCGGAAATTTTTATTGCATAGATCAAAAGCGTTCCAAATTTTTGGTTTGGTTTTAGTTTTGTGGGTCCATAGTCCATAATCGATGATACACACGTGTAAAATTAGACACCTGAAGTAGACTTATGACCAGCGATGCAGTGTCATCATTTTCTATCGAATCCAATACATACGTATAATGCAACTCTATGAGTATTGCACATGAAATCAGAGGGCATCGTTCTGCAGTACATTCACATCGTCGCTACCATGAAGAAATGAACTGCAAAATAACGTCGTGTATAAAGAGACCACAGGACGCAGCCAGCGTCAGTCAGCCCGTACAGTCAGTCAGACCAGCTCGACAACGTCACTCCGCTCCAGCATGTAGTTCGAGTGCAGTTTCTTCAACTCCTTATCGCCGAAACACTCGCCCGACATAATTCATTATTTATTCGCCATGTAATAAATAAACATCAAACAGCAATCTCGTGTCTACTCGGTCAATCTCTAACTGGGATAGGAACTCCAACCAACACTCGACAACCTAATCCTACAGTTTGATTTTTAGTTTAACAGCAAACGTGTAATGGACGTTTTCGGTTTGTGCTTGCAATTCTCAGCGCAAATACCTACAGCCCGTTTTATTACTTTAATCTGTAGCTAAGTTCGTAGTCAATAATCATATAATGGTTTTTTCCGTATGGGCAACTTTATTAGGTTTTTACACTAGAATATTTCATAGTACATGGACTGGCACCTGAAGCGAAAGACTGATGCTCTTACCTTCATGTAACAAAAACGATGAAAATATGCTACGATTGGTGTACTTATTTCAGATGGGCAAATAACAGTTACTGTTTCGCAAATCAAGCTGTTGAGTGAAGACGTTTAAAAAATAACAGTTTAGTGGAGCGCCCTGTTGTAAACTCTATGTATCTTCAGTGCGCCGGAAAAAGGGCTTCAGTCGAAAACGTCAATTTTGAGAGCCAGTCAAAGTTTTCAGTGTCTAAAAATCGAGAAAACAGCTGCCAAATCAAAAGGATTCAACAGTTTTGAGGATTTTTTTTACGTACTTTATTTTGGACTCTCTTGAAAATTCTCAGCTCAAATACCTACGATCAGTTGTATCGCTGTAATTTGAGAAATGAAGTAAATATACAAAGCTAAAGGGCAGTCTACTTTGCGCTATGTCAAAGTATAATGGAGTATGGAATCATAAGCTGGGGATCAGCATCTAAAACCGCTAAAAACCCGCTAAAAATCTCTAAAAGTAGCTCAAAAAAGAATTCTTAAGACAATGCTTCACAAAAATCGCACTTTTCCCTTTTTCCAATTGTTCCAAGAAGCTAAACTTTTAGATCTAAGACAAATATATTATTTTCAATGTTTAAAATATACATTTAAGAACCAAAATTATTTTACAAGTAATTCAAATAGATCAAGTCAAAGAAGGAATCGTGTGTTAGAAATACCACATTGTAAAACGAGGCTCGCACAGAGACATGCATATTTTATAGGCCCAAAAAATTTTAATTATTTTTTTACTGATAATATTACATTGATTCCAAACTTTCAAAATTTTCCTTCTTTTAAAAAACATGCACTATCCTGGATTCTAACTAAAGATATGAACTCTTTCTTTCTATGATTTATTTTGTTGCCCTTTAATAATAAGGAATATTTTTGTGTTTTTTGAAAATATTTTTAATTTCCTTTTTTAACGAACAGGCCATGCCTTTGTGGGATTTTTTTTTATTTACTATTTTTCTATTAATATGTATTTCGTTGATACGTAACTATGCTTTATTTCCTTTGCTTCCTTCACATTCATACATCTTCTCATGCACGCACGTCGATTATTCCGACTTTTCACATGACCACTTTCAAGAATTTGTTGTACTTGATCATGCCATGTCTTTCTCGGCCTTCCTCGACTTCTACAACCAGACACATTCGCATCATAAATCTTTTTAGCCGTTCTTTCATCATTCATTCGCTCCACATGACCGAACCATCGCAAAAGACCTTTCTTAATTTTGTCGATAATGCTTAACTCAGCCTTGCATTCTGCTCTAATTTCGACATTAGGGCACCTATCATACCTTGTTTTTCCGCACATTCGCCTGAGGGATCGCATTTTAACAGCATTCAGTCTACTTTCGTCCCTTTTTTTCCAACTCCATGCTTCGCTTCCATACATTAGGGTTGGTACCAGAACGGTCGGGTTGTGGTCCCGTGGCTAGTGTCTCGGACTCACAGACCAAAGGTCCGTGGTTCGAATCCCACTCTACCCCAACTTGATTCCATTTTCTAATAGTGAGTTATTTACAACTCGTTGAGAATGGCCCTCAAAATTAAATATTTGGGTAAATCATAAGAACGCAAATATTTCTTTTAAAAAAAAAAAAAAAAAAAAGAACTCCATTATGAACTGCTAATTTCGCCTCTTGCGATAGACACTTATTTGCTACGACAAACTTTAAGGCACCATTAACTCTGTTACCGGCACTAACCCTCCTTTCAATATCCTTGTCCATATTTCCATCTTCACCATTTTCATGCATAGTAAATTCAATTTTGTAATATATTTTTGTGAAGTATTAAATAAATAAATAAATTATAGTTAGTTACGTAAACCTTGACGAAGAAGCTTGTTTGCTTTGAAACCGGTCGAAGAAAAAAAAAAAATAGTGGTTAAAAACAACGTCGTTTTATTTATTTTATTATAATGAATAACCACAAAGTTAGTGCTTCAAATATAAGCTTTATAAATAAATCTGTAGCTAACTTTGTGGTCTAATCATCATCGTCATCATTCCCTTTCCGCACCTAATAGTGCATAGGTCACTGCATTGGTACACCAATCGCAGCGTATCTTGATCCTTTTTGTTAGATGAAGGTAAGATGATCAGCCTTACGCTTCAGGTACCAGTCCAGGGACTATGACATATTTTTAGTGTAAAAACAGCCTTTAAAATAAATATTTCATATCAACTATGTCGGGAATCGAACCCGAGACCTCGTGCATGGTAGGCAAACGCGCTGACTATTACACCGCGAGGCCGATAATAGTGTGGTCAATAATCATAGATTTTTTTTGTATGTTCGACTCCATTAGGTTATTACTCTAAGGTTATTTATTTATTTATTAACGGACATTGTCCATTTGTACAATTCATAGGGTTTAAATATTACAATAAAAGAATAGTTCAAAACATAAAAAAAAGAAAATAAGCATTGACAAACATAAGGGACATCGAGACAAGATCTGGACTATTTATTCAGTGCTCGTTTAAATCGTTGTAAACTTAAACCAAAAAAATGCAGATCTTGTCTTGAGTTAACAATACGACAAAGACGGGTCATTGGAGAATTAAGGCCATAGTTTGTTCTATGCTGATCGATGAACAGTACTTCATTGTTTCTCAATCTACGAGTCGGAATATTGAATTTTACTTGTCCCAGTAATGATGGAACATCGATTTTACCATTTAGTATGCCGAACATATATATGGAGTCAATATTAGTTCTACGTTTTTGTAAACTAGAAATATTTAACATTGACTCTTATATCAGCAAAATAATAATTACCTCTCTCTAGTCCAAGCATCCACGCTATTTTTCGAAGCAAGCGATGTTGGACTGATTCAATGTGATTTATGCGATTGACATACAATGGAGACCAGACCACGGAGGCATATTCTAGAACAGGGCTAACAGTTTATACTGATACCATAGGTAAAATCTTACAAAATTGTAAGGATAAGGATGATTAATGAATTCATTATGGAATTCATAAAATTTCTCAAATTTTCATCATCATCATCACTCCCTTTCCGCTCCTAATGGTGCATAGGGCACTGCATTGGTACACCAATCGCAGCGTATCTTGTTATTATTATCTTATTTTGTTATCTATTTTTGTTACATGAAGTTTTTTTATATTTTAAATAAATATTTCAACAATTACTCCCTCCTCTTCTTATCGACGCGCACTAATCTGTTCACTGTTTCTTTTATATATAATGTATGTTCAGTTTTTAAATAGCCCCGGGGTGCTATTTTGAACCGCTCTCGCGGCACGAGAAAACAGTTTTTCTCGCGAGATAACACGTTCGCGAGAGCGTTTGTAACACCACTCCTGAAGAGGGCAACGTGCAGTTGCCGAAACTAGTCAGTTAATTTATTTTATTTATCTCTCAATTTTTTTTTCTTCGTGTCCTCTTTCCGAAATATTCCCGTAATGATTCATACTATAGGTTGTTAAGATTTAAAATTCTTTAAAATAACTTCTACTTGATGAGATGTAAAAAAGAATTAGAATATTTTAAACAGTAGAATAAACGTTTTTTACAAACCCCTTTCTTAGTTTGACAGACTCTTTAATACGAAAAAGGATTTAAATAAAGCCTTTTAAAACATGTCACTTAAAATAGGTATCGGCTTATTTCGAAGGTGGGATTAAATGAAGACACGGAACCCATTACGACGACAATTTGATCTCGTCTTTCTGATTTTCAGCTGTCAGCAATAATGATTATTTTTCTCCGATATTAAAGATTAAACAGTACTACTGTTTACAATTTTTTAGTATACAGGAAAGCCTTGATAGTCACAACACCCAAAATTTATACCCTGTTCGGACGTACGAAGCTTTCGGTAATCCAATTATAATTAGTCTGCAGATATTTTAAAAGGCATTATTCAAAATAAAAACAAAGTTTTTTAAAACTAAAATGATATTTAAAGCATCCAACAAAAACGCCTTTCAAAATAATTTCAGTTAAGTGTTTTGACGGGTGTTATTTAGCGACATTTCTAAGTACAAAATTTTCATTTTTCATAGTTGCAACTTATTTATTTATTTAACATTTTGTACATAATGTTATTTGTATATTGGTGGGCTTATTGCCAAATGGCAATTTCTTCCAACCAACCAATAAAATAATAGTTTTATTTTTATAATTTATGTTACAGAACATATTCAATAGAAAATAAATATTAAAAAGCTAAAGATATATGAAAATATAAATAAATGTATTTGTTTATAAATTACCTTAAATCAATTTTTTTACTCAATGGGAAAAACGAAAAAAGAGGAAATAGGAAAGAAGGAGAGATTAATGAAGAGAAAGGAGGTGTTTCTTCAGACGTGATTTAAACAGAGATAATGTAGTAACATCTTTTATGGTGGATGGGAGATGATTCCACAGTCGGGCCGCATGGACACTATATGAGTTAGAGAAGAAAGAGGAATTAACTTATATGTACAAGGTGGGGCGCGGACGTATGGATGAAAATGGAATAAAACTCAGACTGGTACAAAATAACCAAATTATTTATTATTTTCTGTATCATTGACATAGGAAATTTAAATTTACATGGTTTTGAACAAAGTATCGGTCAAATGACGCCCCTCACACTCCAAACACCGAGTCACCGAGTAAGACTTTTTCTGAGTTTTTAGTGCACTCTTTGAAGTATAAATAACAGCATTTATCGATGTGACTCCTGGCCACGTGTCCAAGCCAGGTCCACCACCGCATCCTCAAGACGCTCGTTATAGGAGGCAGCTGCGTCCGTTCTCGGACTTCAATGTTAGTTATAAAATCGAATCACCTTTTACCTAATATTCTTTTCCAGCACTTACTCTCAAAATTCAGAAGTTTGGTGTTTTGAGCTTCGGTAAGGTGCCAAGATTTGCACACATATAGGAGTACTGGCATTATACAAGAGATGAATAATCGGCATTTCGTTTTGACCGAGTATAGTTCCAGACATCACGCATCATGTTAAAAGTTGCTCCAGCAATTCCTAGGTGGATTGTGAGCTTTTTGTGCATGCTTCCATCCTCAGTTATGTCAACTCCCAAGTATTTAAAGCTGTCAACTTTTTCAATCCTCTGCCCATTATTATACAGAGGTTAATCAGGGTCAGAACAGGATTTGTTGCACATAATCTGAGTCTTTTTTGTATTAATATTAAGACCCAGACGAGTTGAGTTTTCCTGCAGTGTGTCAACAATTTCCTGAAAACCACTAACAGACTTTTCAAAAAGGACTGCATCAACTGCATATTTCAAGTCGCACAACTTTAGGGGGGAGTTCAATTCTATACATCGATCAGGTGGTATTGATTTGCATAAGATAAAATCCATCAGTATGATGAATAAGAACGGTGCAAGGACGCAGCCTTGCCTCACTCCAGTGGAGACCCCGAACCAATCAGTCAAAGAGCTACCGATTCTCGCACGACAATTGCTATCTATGTGGAGTGCTTTAATAACAGCAATAATCTTAGGAGGAATACCATACGCATCGAGAATTTTCCAAAGGGATGGTCGATGCGGACCATCAAATGCTTTCTCGTAATCAATGAAGCAACACGCAAGGGGTGAGTTCATTTCATTGCTCTGCTGGAGAATGCATCTTATGTTACGGATATGTCCGCACACGACTTACTCGGAATAAAACCAGTTTGGTTGACTCTCAGAATCTGCAGTACAGGAGCTCGTATTCTGCCCAAGATTATGTGTGCAAAAATCTTTTCTGAAACGCTCAGCAGTGTTATTCCGTGGTATAAGATACAATTTTATTATAAATACATATCATTTAGTCCAATTAGGGGATTTCGCATAATATTGTCGTTGTAAATATTGTCACATAAAAATTATACATAAAATAAAATAACTAATCATACAAAACTTATAATATAACTAAAAATAAATATTTGTATTCGTTATATCTTTAATCTTCGCAAATTTGACCACATAACCGAGTATCGCACGCAACTACACTGGCTCAGTATCAGGCATAGAAGAAACATTCACATTCTATCACTTCTTCACAATATTTTAAATAAACCCACTTCGCCTGTTTATCTGAGAGAGCTCATCCAACCTCTTTCACAACACGGACTATCTCTTCGTTCTAGTAACGAGAGAACCCTTTTAATACCCTGTCATCGCTCTATTTTTTTTGCCTCCTCTTTCACAGTAGTAGCCGTTCGATTGTGGAATAATCTATCCTCTAATGTTAGATTGAAATGTCACTATCTAAATATTTAAATTGTTCCTTTATCCTTCTTCTTTCCTTCCCATCCCCTCTCCTCTCTTCATTGTATAGTGTTATTTTTTTAAATATTTATATTTATTTTTGTTAATCTTTGCTTTTAATTTTTGTATAAAATTGTAAGATTCAATATGTCCATGTATTTATAATTTTCTCAAACTGAACGGTTTGGGTAGGTAGGAAGAAATTGCCTTAAGGCAATATGCCCGCCCTTATATGTATATTTATTGTATATGTATATAAAGTGTCAAATAAAGTAAAAATAAAAATGTAAATGTACTACGCATTATCAAAAATGTATCTCCTTTTGAATATTGGTCGCACAGTTGCACATAATAATATATAATACAACTATAGTTGACCATACAGTGTACATTTATTATGTGCCTACATACATAAATGATGCCCGCCGCGAATCTGTCCCGCAAAAAGTCCATGCAAACCCTTGATGTGTGGGCTGCAGCCTTGTCCTCCTGAAGCTAGACGTTTTCGAAAAGGTATCCACACAGAAAATTTCAAAATGATACTCTTTCTTTGAAAAAAAACACAAAATCGGTTCGGTTTTGGGGTGCGAAAAGTCGATTTTATTTACGCATAGTCAATTCGACGAACAGTTACCTTTTTCCCATAGCATCGGGGAGACATTTGCGAGAGAGTGACAGAAAAACAATGTTTAAATACCCCGTCATAATCTTCATCATTCCCTTTCCGCACCTAATAGTACATAGGGCGCTGCATTAGTACACTAATCGCAGCGTATCTTGATATTTTTTTTTGTTGCATGAAGGTAAGATGATCAGTCTTACGCTTCAGGTACCAGTCTAGGGACTATGAAATAATCTAGTGTAAAAACACCCTTTTAAAATAAATGTTTTAAACCAACTATGTCGGGAATCGAACCCGAGACCTCTAGCATGGTAAGTAAGCGCGCTGAACCTTGCACCACGAGGCCGACTCGTTCAAATATCTATTTCTCAAAATCTTAAGCCTCCGCGTATCCTTTTAACGGCCGTGAAAATCTAAGAAATTACAATATTTGAGTTTGTCCAAATGTTCGTAGACAAAAGACTGGATTTCACCTCCTCGGGAGTCATTAAGATTAACGAATTACAACAGGGATGGAGAATACCTTAAATAAGGGAATATGGAAGTCTAGGCATTTACAGGGCTTATGACCTGTCATTGGCAGTTTTAAGTGGCCACTTTACACACTGTGTAACATTCACCATTTTGCCTATGTTAGATCATCCATATTTCTTCAATTCTTCCATTAGTCGATTTTAGTGAAGTTAAAGAGCTGAAACCTTTAATGTTGTAAAGAGATTCATCTGACTGAATTATTTCACATACTAGGCAACGCCTGAAAACAATTTTTCAATTTTTCAACAATTCTTGGACCAGTTGGTTTCATTACAATATTTGAGTTTGTCCAAATGTTCGTAGACAAAAGACTGGATTTCACCCCCTCGGTAGTCATTAAAATTAACGAATTACAACAGGGATGGAGAATACCTTGAATAAGGGCATATGGAAGTCTAGGCATTTACAGGACTAGACTAGACTTCCATATTCCCTTATTTAAGGTATTCTCCATCCCTGTTGTATTTTTTTAATCTAAGAAATTAAAAAATAAAATGGTTTGTTGTCTGTGAACTTAATGAATAAACAAATTTACTACCTATTTTTTTTCGTAACATTTACTTGAATATGTCAAATCATTACTCCAATCACTTCACAATTATTATTTACAAAACAGACATTCATTCTTATTCTAAATAAGGTATTTAATATTAAAACCACACTATCAAAATAACAAACATTGAAAGACATTGTTAGAATTGAAAGCATCGACGTACGTCGCATGTTGTAAGTTGAATATCTGTATTATAATAAAAATTAAAAAATTAAATACTTATTTAAACATACATTTTATATTAAACAAAATGGCACAAAAATACTGACAAATTTTGCTTGTACTTGGAGTAGGCTCAGTATGCGAAGGGTCGGCAAGCCAGAAATATTAGTGTGCCTAATGTTGCAATCGGTTCCTATATGGGCAAATGCCTGTTCTAAGAAACCGATTTGTTGCGGCAAATATGGTTATCGAAATCCCACAAAAAAATACTGAAGTCACGACAAACAAACCATCACGCCGTTTCTCCGCAAGGGTAGGCAGAGAAGATAGAACCCCACAACCACTCTATCTTTGCATACAGATCTCGCTTCCTCTACGTTCATACATCTTCTCATGCACGCGCGCCGATTATTCCGACTTTTGACATGTCCATCTTTAAGTATTTGTTGGATTTGGTCATGCCATGTCTTTCTCGGTCTTCCTCTTTTTCTGCATCCATCAACATTCGCATTGTAAATATTCTTAGCCGTTCTTTCGCTGTCAATTCGTTCTACATGTCCAAACCAGCAGAGCTCCTTCCTTGATTTTGTCGATAATGCTTGTCTCAGCCTTACATAATGTACGGATCTCAACATTTGTGCACCTATCGTACATAGTTTTACCACACATTTGCCTGAGAGATCGCATTTCGACAGCATTCAGCCTACTTTCATCCCTGTTTTTCTAAGTCCATACTTCGCTTCCATACATCAGGGACGGGACCAGGACTCAGTTGTGAACTGCCAATTTTGCCTCTTGTGACAAACATTTATTTGCCAAGGTCGATTTAAGTGCACCGTTTACTCTGTTCCCGGCACTCACCCTCCTTTCAATATCTTTCTCAGTCATTCCATCCCTAGTGAACATACTTCCCAGATACACAAATTCCTCTACTTGTTTTAGTATAACTCCATTCACAGCGATTTCACATTTAGTCCTACTTCCATTTCTTTCAAAAACCATCACATTCGATTTATCGACATTCATCAGCAAATCGCTTCTCTTGCATACATCGTAGACCTTTGTTACCAAGAATTGCAGAACTGAAGTCCATATTATAATAAGGAACATTCTCTCATGCTAAAAGAGTTAAAAATATAACCTGCAAAAAAGTGGGACGACGAATGAATTCTTATTTTTGTTCAGCTTCTAAATACCGCGAATTGACACAGACCTTATTTTTGTATATATTGTGGAGGACAACACCAAAGCCGTGAGGTTGACAGGTTCGAACGCGGACAAGGGAAGCGGCTGAGTAGGAGAGGGGTAGGGGTTTGTGGAGGGACTGCTTTTCCGAAAATATAAGGATTTACTACATTTTGAGATTATATTTAAATGTAGTTTTTTTTAAAATTATTTTTTGGAAAAAAAAAAAAAGATTTTTTTATAACTTACTATGAGGAACGTTTCTCTGAAGTATCGCGGTCTGGCCCCGAAAAGCCGTGTGTATAAAGTTTATGTGCATTATTAAGCACCCGTCTTGTTCCATTCACGTTAAGTTCCGGAACTTAACTTGTAGTCAGTAAATGTAAAGCAGCGTAAGTAAAAAGGCGTGACATACAGTTTTAAATTTTCAGTAAACTAGTTGGTCGTTTTTACCATACTACGCGTTTTGCACGGCAACGTTGACGCGACAACGCTCATTTTTCAGAACATTATTTCTAACTATCGTTCTGTGCAGCATCATCTATTCAATTATGCCTCAGTGCCTCAAAGCAGTTTTTTGGGTAAATTGTATGGACGCAAATTTTCAAATTAATTTAAAATAAATTAAGATGTCGCTACTATTATTTCTGTGCAACCAAAATATTTCATAATAAAAGTATTGACAAGTGAGACCACCGTGTTTAATGCGTAATTTGAGACCGTTTTCGTATCTCTCGCGCTCCGTCGCCTCTTGTTAAATATACGTACGTAATGGCAGGACTAATACGAGATTTTAATCCTTATTGCATAAGTTGGCGTAAAATTTACAGCTCGCATTTTTGAATTTGATATTTAAGTTCATTTTTCAATAAGCTAAGACAATCGGGTTGTGGTCCTGTGGCTAGTGTCTCGGACTCACAGACCGAAGGTCCGTGGTTCGAATCCCACTCTACCCCAACTCGATTCCATTTTCTAATAGTGAGTTATTTACAACTCGTTGAAAATGGCCCTCAAAATTAAATATTTGGGTAAATCATAAGAACGCAAATATTTCTTTTTAATAAAAATAAAAAATAAAAAATTCTCACTTAATCTCAAAATAATTTTTCCCTTCTTCTGCCTAGTAATGTTTCATAATAAATATTGTAATCTTGACATGAAATAACTGCGAAAAAAATAAGTTTCAAAGGTGCACAAAGTACCTAAAAGTAAATATTGACTGTCACCTTAATTGGACTAATCATCTTGAAGTAATTATAAATAAACTGAGATGTTTAACCCATGCGTTCAAACGGTTAAGTACTTATTAGCTAATGCCCAGTTAAATACATCGCTTTCCTATGAATGATTGGATGGGGGGGAGCTTTTAACAACCATATTAAACCATTATAAACTGTTCAAAAATTTATCTTAAAAATAGTGCTTCACAAAAATCGCATTTTACTTCTTTCCAATTGTTCCAAGAAGCTAAGCTTTTGGAAATAAGGCTAATATCATAAAATTAAGAATATTTTGAGTTTTTCTACTGACATTTCTTGATGGAACTGCATTTTTAATTATAATAATAAAAATAAGTATATATTTTTATTTCAATTTTATTTATAATTTTTTACCAGTGACCAATTTCAGATCAGTCTGACGATGTCGGTCACGACGAAACTCGGTCACTGGTAAAAATTTATAAATTAAAGTGAAATAAAACCACATACGCATTTTTATTAATAGAATTAAGAATAATCCAGAAGGAGCGGAGAATTATATTTGAATACATCAGACTGTGTCCAAAAAGCCCCCATTTTGCCCCTTTTTCACCGCGCGCATGCGTGAAGTTGCCGAGTAATGTTGCCAGATTGCGTAAAATATAATCATAAGATCGACAAATGTAGGATAAATGTATTAAAAAAAAGTCATTTGGTAATTTCTATAAAATTTTATTGTACTCGCGGAAACATTGATTGACACAATGGAGTAGATAAGTAAAGGGCCATTTAATAAGAGTAATTTAGTTCATGAACTTTGAACTTAAAAAATAAAACAAATTTTATTTTACATAAAACGGATATTTTTAAGTCGTGTTAAATAATATTTTATGTTTTAAAGATAATTTCGGTCAAATTTCCACCACGGCGTTGTTTAATCCAAGAGGTCCAATTTTCATTCGTTCTCTCATTAGATGAAAAAAGTAGCGTAAAAAATTGAGTACCCTGGCAACACTAACAAAATGTCAATTTTGTTTTCTTTAATAATCTGACAGGTGAAAAAATAATTTATTTTTTAAGTAATGCATTTGCTACTTACACATGAAATATGATCCCATCATGTTTCTTTAAGATCCCAGAAGTTTTTCTACACTTTAAAACGACACAACACGGTATAGTTGAATTTAAATCGGGAGTTGCGTACTGAGCGACGTCTACAAAGAATCTAAAGGGTCAAAACGTAAAACTACTCCTTCAAGAGTAGTTTAGTCGCCTTTTGTTTAATGCGCGTTTGCGGTTTCTGGAATATTCTTAATTCAATGGCAAATATATTGTTTTCAATTTTAAATATATATAACAAACATTATAATACTATTTCCGGGAGGGTTGGCAACCCAGAGTGTCACCTTAGTGGCGTTCACGATTCTTTAATTAAAAACATGCAAATCTCATAGAAAACGCAAAAAAAATATTACTTTCTGGCAGATATTTTTATCAGAAGAATGGGCACTGGACACAGTGTACATAACGCACGTGTTTATGACTGCGGTCTTCTTTTGGGTTATCTTAATTGTGTACAACGCATGCATTTTTCAGTTTAATTATAATTAAAGTTGACACCCGCAGTCACTGCTCCTAGCTGATGATGGATTGATGTCAGAAGATTAGGTGCTTCGTCTCCAAGCGGCCTGACGATGAACGGAATCTGGAATTCTCAATTAAACTCGTATACTTTTAAAGGCGTCAACTCCAGTTTTGAACAACAAAAATAAACTTTAATAAAGATTATCAATTATTTTGTAGACATGAAATGGATTCAAACCTATAAAGTGTGATTAAGATTTACAAATAACAAAAATATGGATCAACAATGTTTTGAGTTTGTCAAAAGTTTTGTAGACAAGGACTGAAGTAATATACTACTATATTCCCTTCTGTAAAATGTTCTTCATGTCTGTTGTAATATGTTGAAAAAATTGATAAAACTTTGGAAAATGGAATATGGAAGTCTAGGCATTTACATAAAATAATATAATTTAGTCAAATGTATCTCTACCGAATCCATTGAGATGTGGTGCCGGAGGTTTATGCTAAAAATATCCTAGACAGCCAGAAACACGAACGACCCCATTCTTTAGGAACTGAAGCTGACGAACAGACTCTAGATCATATGTCTCGGAAGAGTTCTCCGATGTTTATGTCACCTCGCAAGAAGAGAAAAAGATTGACTTTTAAACTCTCCAACAGACACTTTGTTTGTGGTATCTCTCAGAAATTCAGAGAGCCGAGACAATTAGAGAACTGCATTCTCGAGAGTGCTATATGGTGGTCACGATCCCCAGTCATGAGGGACCGACTAGAAAGAAGAATGGAGCCAGAGAGTTCCTGATTGATTAACTGCCTGAACTATTCGTTTAACTCATAACTGCGTATGCTGATGTTTGTAATGTTTTCTTTACTTCCTATTTGGTTATGTAAGTCATTTTCTACTTCTCTGACCCTCAGCAATACGAGTCGTGTTCAGAAAATGATAGGAATTTTCCAACTTCTCGGGTTTAAAGAGTCCGATTGTCGATTTTTAAAATTATGTTGGTATATATGCCCCCGAAGTATGCTAAAATTTTCAGTTGTATTTATAGTTTACTTTATCTGTGGCATCCGCTAAAGTTAGACGTGTTTTTATGAGCACGTTCCGCTTGTTAAAAAAAATGGATCAAAGAATTAGTATCAAATTTTCTGTAAAAAGTTAAATAAATTGTAGCTTAGTGGGTGAAATGTAAACAAAGGCCTACGGTGAGTCTGCGTTGAAAAAAACAAGAGTTTACAAGTGGTATAAGCGTTTCCAAGATGGCCGTGAAGACGTTGAAGATGACGAACGGCCCGGACGCCCCAGCACATCAACAACCGATAAAAAACCGATGATTTGAATAGCATAGTGCATCATGAATTCTTGCCACGAGGTCAAACTGTCAATAATTAGTACTACCTACAAGTTCAACGTCGTTTGCGTGAAGCAATCCGAAAAAACGCCTGGATTTGTGGCAAAACAATTTATGAATTTTGCACCACAATAATGCACCTACTCACACTTCATTGCTAGTTCTAGAATTTTTGGTCAAAAACAATTCTGTACGATGGCCCAGCCTCCATATTCACTAGACAGAGCTCCGTGTGACTTTTGTCTATTTTCGAAAATAAAGAGAACCTAAAAGGGTCGTTGTATTACAACCATAGATGACATTTAAAGCGCATTGCTAAAAGAGCTACAGGCTATCCCAAAGATCGAGTTTTAGAAATGTTTCAAGGATTGGAAGAAGCGCTGGCATAAGTGCATAGTATATAATGGGGATTGTTTTGAAGGCGACAACATTAATGTACACGAATAAATAAATATTTTTTTCAAAAAATGAAAATTTCCGTTAGTTTACACCTCGTATAACATCCGCGGTTATATGTAATTTGGATGTTTTTGATTATTTATAGTTTACATGCTGGAAATGTATGACACGCCTTCGGCACTGTACTTTAGACGATAGAAGGTTAGATGACATAGGGCATTGGTTTCCGGGTGAGTTTCACACATTACAATGAAATAATAAAACAATGAATAAAAAACTCAGTCGGAGATCGAACCCTAGATCTCACATATCTAGACAAATGCGCTTACGATCAGGCTTCGAGGCAGAACATTACTATGTCAAATAAAATTGGGATAACGTTGCTCGTATTTGGTGCTACCACCCAACATATCGGCCATTAAACTTTGGCAATCTGCTCGCATTAAAAATATCGTCCAGTGAAACAAACGACTAAAAAACTTAGGGGGACTATAATATAGTACAGATTTAGGCCGACATTTTGTTGATGCCTTTGTACTAATTAATCATTTTGGACTTGATTAAGCCACCGCTTCGGCCCACACAAGGAATTTAATTAATTGCGCGTGATCAGGAGAATATTTCGGAAATAAATGCTCATCACGGTGCTTCTTTGATTACATAATCAAGATAATGAAGAGTAATGCCTGATAGAGGATTGAGGAAACTGTTAGTTGAGGTTAGGTTGGGTTTGAATAGGTGAGTTTGTTTTAAAATAACGTACGAACAAAATCACACATATAAATGGGCGGTAGTAGAAACGGTAACTATATTCGGGGTTCGAAGGTTGGCCATTGGCTTGAATAAAAGGTTAAATGGTTAATCGAACACAAATAATAAAAACCTTAAAAATTTTAAGCCATTGTGAAATAATAGATTTTGGTATTCCGCAAGGCACTGTTTTGGGTCTTTTTTTGAATGAAATTTTTGTTTTAAATTTGAAGGTAAAAAAATATCTTATGCAGACGACACAGTTTTGACAGTAAATGCATTGACTTGGGGGGATGTAAACAATAGTGCTGACTAAGATATCAATTTATTGAAAAAATTGTTCGATTTAAATTTTTTATCACTGAACAGTGAAAAAAAGTTTCTTTCCACTTCTTTTAATAAATTTTTGTGATCTTTCCTACACAGTGAAGAAAAAGATTTAAATCATTCTTCTATGTGCCCCGAAACACGTACGCTTGAGTGAGCCGATGATGTATGAAGTTTTTTATTTTTTTGAAAATCAAATTGAAAAGGGATCTAAAACGTTGCATTTTGGATCACATTGAGCGTAAAAATTATTTAAAAAAATATTCCATACTAATTTTGGCCCTCAACCGAGGTTTGAAGTTTATAACTGTCTGAGTATTTTGTTAATTTTATTTATATTGATAAAATTATTTTTTTGTTAGTACAGATATAACTTAATCACATTCCAAATTCAAACACGTTTTAAAACTACCAAAACGCAAAAAGTTTACACTCCGCGGAACTGACGAAGACAATGGCTCATTAAAACAATGCTACTTATTTATTACAAAACAAGGTGCAACTCACGCCCTTAGATGCTTTTTGGATCAAATTTAATTCACATTAAAAAAAAATTAGACTGATTTTTTTCTTAAATACAGAATGACAGCCAATTTAGCGCAAAAAAATTGATTTTTTAAAAAACTTCAAACTCTGTTTGAGGGCCAAAAGTAGTAGCAAATATTTTTTTTAATATCTTTTGCATTCCGAGTAATCCAAAGGCAACTTTTTAGACCCCTTTCATTTCAAAATTCGCAAAAAAAATCGGCCCACCCTAATGAAGGCGGCGGCCTCCGTGGTGTAGTGGTCAAGACGCTTGACTCACGCACGGAAGGTTCCGGGTTCGATTCCCGGTGAGAACACAAAAATTAAAAATGTGATTTTTCTCAAGCCTGGGTGCTCTGTGATGTAATTCACCACTATAATTAGGCCTCCTGGCCTGTTGTGGTGCAAAAAAAAAAAAAATGAACGCCAATAAAAAAATTGATATAAAATACCTTGGTATTATCTAGGAAACATTCTCTCTCCAAAAATTCCAAGCCTGTTTACTAATGCAAACATTAAGTCCATTCTGCAGTATGGAGTTATAGACTGAGGAGAAGCCTGGACGTCAAATTTACGTCCAAGTTTGACTGCCCAAAAAACAATCGCTAAAATTAAATTTCAAAAACCTAGAACTTCATCATCATCATCATTCCATGTCTGCTCCCTAGTTGGAGCATATGGTATCCACAAAGAGCCTCCGTGCATCTCGATCGGCTGCCAACTCCTTTGCGTCCTCCCAAGTCAGGTTCTCGTCCCTAAGTTCTGACATGAACTCCCGACGAACAGTCAGCAGTGGACGTCCAAGACTCCGAGAACCCGATGCCTTGTAAAGTAGGCAAGCGTGGTTAAGACTCTCAGGAGGCATCCGCAGTATATGGTCTAGCCAATCGTATCGCCTCCGCTTGATGACAGTTGTCACCGGAGCTTGCTACGTCTGTTCTCTTATTTCTTCATTCTTCAGAAAATTAAACCAACGCACAACCAAGATTATTCTGAGTCACCTTTTCTCAATTATTTTTTAACCTAGCCGGATCGAAGCGGGAAATGCGAACCCCCAAGAAATAACGTTTAATTCAATATCTTGAGTATTAGCAGATCGAATTCTTTCATATTTTCATTTATCCATGGAAAAATATTTTGCATTTTTTATTTATTTAATAACCTTGTTGAATAAATAAATGAGACAGCTAAAATTCATCCGGCACGCGGTAAACTCCTAGAAATGTAAAAGCTAAAACACGATACGTTGTGAAATAGACCATGTACATGTATGTCCATTTTGAGGAGTGATCATAGACTTTTATATTTTATATGTTCCAGTGGCGAATAGTGATTTTATTTACAGGTAAGCTATAAAAAAATATCATATATTTGTACTTACATAGGAGGTACATAATATAATGTAAGTAATTTATAATATAAATTGATATTTTTTTGTGGTTCAGTGTGATACAACAACTCTCATCCATGAAATCAACTCAAACGACGTAACTTCGCGATATATTATCCACTTCTTTAATATATAATTCATAAAAAAATAAATAAAAAATACCACTATGAATTCAGTCGCTATTAGGTATTCAATTAAAATGTCAACTGGCCGCATTGTTCTAGTACTTAATAGTGCTAAAAACGGCCGCGTGAAGCGCTATTTGTCCTGTAATATGACGCATGAAAGTAATTATGGTTTTATGTCAAAAGTACCATCTCAAAGAAAAATAGTCCTTAAGAAACACCGTTTGAAATACTGTTTTCCAAATAGAGACTCTTCAAATAATTTGTGTAATCTGCAAGTTTAATCTTGGAGAAAAAACCCGCACTGGAGTTAATACATTCAAAATATAGTATACTTATTTGTATAAAAAAATAAGCTGGAATAATTGGCTAGTTTCTTGGCTCACCGCAGGAGCTGGGCGCGCTTTATTAAAATTTATATTTATATTAGGATAAAAATACAAACGGTGGAAATGATTAAAACTAAACGGGAATTATTTATTCTGCAAATAAAGTCACAATAAAACTGTGTAAGCTAAAAAAGTAAGCTGTGCATAATCGCTTCTATACACGGTTCGCCTCTGATATGTTCTAGATAGACATATTGCACTGCATTTTTTATCCATTTGGCTAATTCATACCGAACATTTGGCTCAGCGTTTGGTGCTTTTTTTTCAAAATAAAGTCATAAAGTTAAGGGGACCAGAAAGGTTTCAACGGCAAAAAAGTGGGTGAGATTCGAATGGCGTTTATGGATGAACAAATAAACATGGATAAATAGTATTTTTTTCCAGTTTTTTATGCATTTTTGATGAACAAAACAAGCTTCAAAATGTCCAAAAACGTTTATAATTGGGAGGTATATTTATATGTAAAGGCGACCGCGCAACTCACGAACTGCTTTCTTCTTGCCACGATTCCGGATGAACGAGTTGGAGTTCTTTTATTTTCTCAGCGCCATTTTGTTGGTAAAAATAGTTCATTCTATAGGAGAACTTCTTCTATAGAATGAACTATTTTTTTTTAAAGAGTTGTCAAAATTAAAGCAATGGCGGCCAAGAAATTAAAAACTTCGAAAAATTCGAGTTATTCGTGGTTAAAACGGCTAAAATAAAATAAATTTATGTGCCGACATTGCTTTAGTGTATGTAATATATCTTTAATTTTTAAAAAATCTTGTCGATATTTGCAGCCGTTTTTGAGTCATTGCGGCAAAACTAGCGGAAATGATGTTTAAAAAAAAACGCAGTTCAAGTTTTGGAACAGGATTACGGTCACTCTGCCGGCCTTGTACGGCCTTACATTTTTGGCTCTCCTGAACTCAATTTTGAGAATATAGAATTATTTTTTGGGCCAAAATGTTTTTGAAAGATCGTATTAACCGATTATGTGAGAAACCAAATATCGGTTTTTTCGAAATATCAAACCTTTGTGGGGTGCTATTCTGAACCGCTCTCGTGGCACGATAAAACAGCTTTTCTCGTGTATTTTGTATGTAAATACACGGGATAATACGGCCACGAGAACGTTTGGAATACTACCCCTGCAGCACAATCACAAATGACTATCGACGTGCTAATTAGCGGCGTGATAACAATTTTTCGCCGTGGTTGTTTATCGTATGCGCGGTCACAATGAAACGTCCGTAAAAGTTATCGATCGGGATTATTATATTTTTTTAATATTGTCATACTTCAACTTGATGCTTGGTAACACCTAATATTAAATGTCAAAATTTAAATATTTACGTTTCGCAACGCATAATCAATCACATATTTGAATTTTACCGGTTTAAATGAGGAGGATATTCCTAAACTGTAAGTAAAATAATTTAGTTTTTTTTTTGTTCACAATTTATCACGCTATTTATTTGTTTTGAATCAAATTGAGAAAGCTATTAAACTAAACAATTGTTGACGGCGTTTGGCGTTTTGCAACACGACCGCGATAACTTCAGCGTGTTCATAATTGTTCGTTGTGATCGCTCAAATACTTAGCACGTTTTTTAGCACGTCGATAGTCATTTGTGATTAAGCCCCTGGTCTCCTTAATATGATGCGATTGATATGAAAAACGTTTTGAAGAAGGCAATGTATGAGTCCAGGCATTTACAGGGCTTCTGACTTGTCTTTGGCTAGTTTAACTGTCCACTTTACACACAGTGTAACATTCACCATTCTGCCTATGTTTACTACTACTACTACTACCATCACGCCATTTCCCCGTAGGGGTAGGCAGAGAGAATGGACCGCCACACACGTCTATCCTGGCATACAATCCTAGCCTCTTCCACATTCATACATCTTGTCATACATGCCTCTCGGTTCTGTCTGCTTTTCACATGACCAGACTTAAGATTTTGGTTTATCTGATCATGCTACGTCTTCTTTGGTCGTCCTCGTCTAACGTTGCCGTTTATTTTCGCCATATATACTTGTTTTACCATTCTTTCGTCGTCCATTCGTTCTACGTGACCAAACCATATCAAAGACCCTTTCTTAATCTTATCAATTATACTTGTCTCAGATTTACACTCTCGCCTGATTTCATCATTCGTAACCCTGTCATACATTGATTTCCCACATATTCGTCTTAGAGATCGCATTTCAACCGCGTTCACTCGGCTTTCATCCTTCCTCTGCCAGTTCCATGTTTCACTTTCAAACATAAGTGTTGGGACTAAAACTGCGTTGTGCACTGCCAGTTTAGCTTCGATTGACATATTTTATTTAGAAATTACTGTGCTTAGTGCTCCGTTCATTTTGTTGCCCGCATTCACTCTTCTTTCAAAATCTTTTTCTACTCTTCCATCTCTTGAAAACATGCTTCCCAGATACACAAATTCTTCTACTTGCTCGAGACATTCGTTGTTTACATTTATTATGCAGTCAGTAACCTCACTTCCCCTTTCAAATACCATCACTTTTGACTTACTTTCGTTCATCGCCAATTCGCTCTCCAGGCATACATCATACATTCTAGAGACTATTTGCTGCAAATCAGCCTTGCTGCTTGCTAACAGAACTGCATTCTTCAATTCTTCCATCTTTTGATCTTTGTTAAGTTAAAGAACTGAAATATTTATCTCTGTTGTAATACACTCGTATTAATATAAACAACTCCTAAGCGGGTTGAATTAAAATAACTTTTGTTTCACAATCATCATCGTTGAAAAGAAACCTTTATTGATGCGGGTGAGATTCACCTGACATACTAGGCGACGCCTGAAAATAAAAATAAAAACTAGCCAATGACATATCACAATCCCTGTACATGTCCAAACTACCTTCGCTCCTTTAATACGTTCTTCATCTCTGTTTAAATCAATTAATATTATTAACTCCCAAAGGGGTTGAATTCAGTCCGTGTCTACAAAAATGTGGACAAACTCAAAATAGTGTGAAGTTATAAAGCTTAATGAATTTAAGTAATATTCAAATTGTACTGACCAAAATTTTACAGACGCGAGAGAAGCATACCGCACCTTTAGGGCGAAAACGACTCAATTAAAAAAATCAACTTTTTGGGAAATTGCAAAAGAAGAATCTAAATTGTGACACCTTCGTATCCTTTCGTCGATTGTTTCGTATTTTTTGAAGTAAGCGCCAAATTTTGAGTTAAAAATTATACCGTAGGTTTTTAGCTATGAGTCTATGAAAAAACATCGTAATAAAATAAAAAATAAATTATTATAAGTTAAACAAGACATTTATATAATGAGTCATTATTAGAGTGAAAAAAAAACAAACAAAAGCACTTTGATAAATAAGATAATTTCATAATTTTTTTTAGGTCAGATCAGGTCACCAAAAACATGTTTATATTTATTCACGAAATGACAAAAACGTAAATAAGTCACTAAGATTATCGATAATTTAGAAATAAAATGACATTAACCTCAAAAAGTTACTAAGATTATCGGTAAGTCGGAACGAAAAAAATCACAAAGCTAAATTGGGCATTTTAGTATTTAAAAAAATAAAGTAAACATGCCATTTGTATCGGAATAAAATACTTTCGGTCACTATATGTTTGTCTGCGTTGCGTCCTTCACACAGCAACGTAAACACAACACTAATTGCGTCGCTTCCGTATTGACACGGAATCTAAATTCTCTGAGTAATAAAGAGACCGATGTAACGGTTTTGTCCTATTCCCAACTGAAAGTTCCGTTTTTTTAAATGCAGAAAGATGGATAATGTTCATTGAAGTCGTTTTATGATCTCAACTCATTTTTAGCTTTTTTTGAGTTAAGTCGTTTTCGTCCTAAAGGTGCGATACACACGAGTACAAATGTGTACTACATAATTGCATTCTAGAATAATTAATGATCACAGTAATTTAATTTAATGAAATAAATTACAAGAATATGAAGATGTATCTTGTGAGTTTTGATGGCCAGATTTACACCTTACACTAATATCTTTGATTATTTCACCTGCCCGCCATTAATTACACCTGCACGACTGTGATTGGTCCGATTTTCTCCCCCCCCCCCCCCATGACTTGGTGAACCAGGAAATGTGAAACGCGATTCCGCGGTCAATCCCGAAAGTTTGTTTGTTTGTTTATTTCACATAAACCTTTTTTTTTTTTTTACAATATTCGAGTTTGTCCAAATGTTTGTAGACAAAAGACTGGATTTCACCCCCTCGGGAGTCATTACGATTAACAAATTAAACAGGGATGAAGAATACCTTAAAAAGGGAATATGAAAGTCTAGGCATTTACAAGGCTTATGACCTGTCATTGGCTGGTTTAAGTGGCATACATTCCTATCTTCTTCCACATTCATACATCTTGTCATACATGCCCTTCGGTTCTGTCTGCTTTTGACATGACCAGACTTAAGATTTTGGTTTATCTGATCATGCCACGTCTTCCTCGGTCGTCCTCGTCTCACGTTGCCGTTCATTTTCGCCATATATACTTGTTTTACCATTCTTTCGCCGTCCATTCGTTCTACGTGACCAAACCATCTCAGAGACCCTTTCTTTATCTTATAAATTATACTTGACTCAGATTTACACTCTCGCCTGAATTCATCATTCGTAACCCTGTCATACATTGATTTCCCACATATTCGTCTTAGAGATCGCATTTCAACCGCGTTCACTCGGCTTTCATCCTTCCTCTGCCAGTTTCATGTTTCACTTTCAAACACAAGTGTTGGGACTAAAACTCCGTTGTGCACTGCCAGTTTAGGTTCGATTGATATATTTTTATTAGAAATTACTGTGCTGAGTGCTCTGTTCATTTTGTTGCCCGCATTTACTCTTTTTTCAACATCTTTTTCTACTCTTCCATTTCTTGAAAACCTGCTTCCCAGATACACAAATTCTTCTACTTGCTCGAGACATTTGTTGTTTACATTTATTATGCAGTCAGTAACCTCGCTATCCCTTTCAAATACCATCACTTTTGACTTACTTTTGTTCATCGCCAATTCGCTCTTCAGGCATACATCATACATTCTAGAGACTATTTGCTGCAAATCATCCTTGCTGCTTGCTAACAGAACTGCATCGTCAGCATACAACAAGCAGCTTACTGAAAAATCATCCTTAATGTTCTAGAATATAATAAATAAATTTTTAATAATAACTAACATTTAATGCATATAAACATAAATTGTAAATAGCAGACATAAAACAATAATTCCGACTTTTAATAGACTACTGTTTTGGTGGAGTGAACAATGACTATCTCAAGGCAGTTCTCGGGACCCAAACCCAGAAGCCATTTTTTAACAAATAGTTTTAATTTCTGTTTATTTGTATTTAATTTTGAATCAAGAGGTAGGTACAGTATTGTAAATTTTGGGAACAAGGTACCTGTGACCTTTCTGACCAAATGATATTGTCATTTTAGTTGCCACGAATAGTTGTCTCTTTTTTAATATTGTTCCATAAATTGTATTATATTTATTCTCACCATTTTTATGTGTGTGATCGAGAAGATTCCTAGCAAACAGTTGCCTGACGTCCAGACCATCTTCTCGTCTAAACGCCTCAGTTGTGGGTGTTTTAATAGGGACCCCGAGTAATGCCTTGAGTGTATACTTTTGTGCATTTCCATGGTATACATAGCACTTTTGCGGGCTCCACCCCATGCAATTATTCCGTAATCTATAACGGTTTGACTCTTTGAAAAATCTACTTGATTTGAAGTTTTTTGTTGAGGATATTTCTTACGGTATTAAATGTATTCACAAGTTTTTTAACTTTTGCTGAAAAATGTGACTTACCCAGTCTAAGGTAGGTAAAATTGATTTCGATTCCTAGATATTTTATATTTTTTACACTGTTTATAAAGTTACATGTGCATTTGTCACTTTCCAGATCAGTTTTATTGCATGTCTGTATCATTAAGTTATCACAATGAGGTTGTCCTTTTTTTGTGAAACCATAATTAATGAATTGTGTCTTTTCTTCGCTTAATGTCAGAAGATTGGAGTATAAATAACCCTTATATATTGTTGGATAATTTATAAAGCGCCATTTTTGTGAATATCACCTCAGGGGCGCTGTACAATTAATAAATATCCCAGTACGTCTTGCAGCTACAGAGCGCTTGGACGGTTGGGATTCTAGTTCCTCGTTTTCAATTAAGATCAATAAAAAATTATAACAGATAGGAGCTAGATTACAGGACGTCTTGCAGCTACAGAGCGCATAGACAGTAAGAAATTTAGCTCCCATTTACACATTTTAAAAATTCACAAACAAATTTAGTGTATTAAAAAAAATAAAAAATATGAATAATAAAAGGAGTACGATTACAACACGCCTTGCTTGATTGTGGAAAGCGCCTTTTCCGCTGTTTGGTAAGTTCTTCCCAAGTGTTTCCATCAAGTCAGTATTTTATTTTCAACCAAAAATAAAATTAATTTCAAATAAACAAACCATCACACCTTTTCACAGATGGAGTAGGCGGATAGGTACCACATCCATCTGCAAGCGTTTGTTGGATTTGGTCATGCCATGTCTTTCTCGGTCTTTCTCATTTTCTGCATCCATCTAGGGGTTCTTTCGCTCTACATTTCCAAAGCGACACATAGGTCCTTCATTAATTTTGTCGATAATGCTAGTCTCAACCTTGCATAGGCATTGCACGGCTCTCTATTTTAATAAAAAAAACCGCATTCTTCTCCGCTTCTAGACAATACAATATACAGTTAAACTTCGTTTATCCGAACTCCTGTCATCCGGATTGCTAAATATCCGGATCGTTATCAGGAAAAAGGCTTCTCATCGTTAATTTTATGCGGGATTTGGCTGCTGGTAAATGAGTTTCTTCGCAAAGCGATTAAATTTGCCGGACATGTTTAAGTATCGTCAGACAAATTGGCCTCGTGGTGTTTTGGTCAGCGCGTTTGACGATAGGCACTGACCCCATCTGCAAGAAGAAGTTCGTGAATAAATTATTGCAATGATTCGATTGGAAACATCTGTCTGATACCTCTAAGTCAAAATGGCCGATCTTACGCTAAGAGCCGCAGTAAAATTTCTCTATACACACCTCCCGCGTAACTTAAGTAATTAATGTTGGCTAATTATTTGCTACTCGCTTTAAAAAGCGGCATCTTTATAAGGGGCCGCCAGAATAGGTCATTACTGTTTTTTTGTCTTCAAGATTGTTGTAGCGTTCTACTTAATCTAAACAGTTTTATACACATTACATGTAATATGTTGTATTTGGGTACGGATCCTAATACCGAACTCTTTTATCCGTTGTGTTTTTTTTATTTATTCCTTGATACAACTGAACTTCTCGGTCGTTTCCTCTCGTCAGAGCAGTCGTGATAGCAAAAAAAAACAACAAAAACCAAATTGTAAGTAAGGTTATATTTTCTACTTGTTTTATTTTAAAAGTAACACCGACTTAAAGATTCAAGGTTTGAACCACCCTGCCCTTTCAAAAATTGTCATTTTTCCAAGAGTTAATCCTTTGTTCTATGAACATAGTTCTATGACTAGTGACTACCAAACATCTACGAAAGCTACCCTTCGAATATTTTTATCTGTTATGTTACCCATAGTGTTGAAGTGCTTTATCTGTTTAGTTTTTTTATTGTTTGCTTTTTAGCACGAACACTTTACAAATTTACTATTATGCTCAATGTTTGTTTTTGTAAATTTATTGATAATTTTAAGTTGCCAGAATTTCACTCGTCCATGTACTTTGTAGCTGCAAGACGATTAGTAATCTAGCTTCAATAGGTTAATGTTATCAACTATCAAATATCCAAATTTAGTAAATGAGGTCTAGAATTCCAACCGTCCATGCGCTCAGTAGCTGCAAGACTTGTTATCTAACGTCTTTTTTTATAAATTTGTTTTTTATGTAATTTTTTTAAATATCACTAAGCTTTATTGTCAAATAAAAAATGTAAATAGGGGCTAGATTTCTTATTGTCTATGCGCTCTGTAGCTGCAAGACGTGCTGTAATCTAGATCCTGTATATCATAATTGGAGACGAAGAACAAGAATCCCTACCGTCTATGCGCTCTGTAGCTGCAAGACGTGGTGGGCTATTTATTTATTGTACAACGCCCTTAAGGTGATTTTCACAAAAACGGCGCTATATAAATTATCCAAATATATATATATATATTTGGATTTAGTTGAGTTTTTGAACTTTTTCTCTCTTTTTGAATTATGTTATTTATAGTTTGAAAACGATTACGTATTTAAAAAAAATTAATATGGAAAAATAGTCTTACAAAATTGCACCGTCAGAGAAGTGCAAAATATAAAATTAGTGTTGTTTCCAATACGATATTTTTAGAAAAATAACTTATAAATCCGTTATAATCAAACCACAAAAATATTTTAAAAGAACTAACTTATTTGCTTCCATACTATTATAATATTGAGGTTTGTAAAGGAGTAGTAATTTTACACAGCCAAACGGGTAACAGTTCTACGCAAAACTGATCCCCAGGAGTCGTTTTTTAAACTAATAATTTCAAAATGGTTGAAACTACTCAAAAATTTCCAAACATACACCACACATCGACAGTGATAAGTTATATCAAATATATTATCATATAAGAGAAACATGAGTTATTTTACACTTGAATAAATTCCTACTGACAAGGAGCAAAAGGTTAATTATTTTAGGGTCGTCGAAAATGGCCCTCAAAATTTAAATATTCGGTAAAAGAGAGAGAAAACATTTTTGCGGCCTCAGTGGTGTAGTGGTCAAGACGCTTGACTCATGCACGGAAGGTTCCGGGTTCGATTCCTGGTGAGAGCACAAACATTAAAATGTGATTGTTCTCAAACCTGGGTGTTCTGTGATGTAATTCACCACTGTAGTTGCGCCTCCTGGCCTGTTGTGGGGCAAAAAAAATGTCAAGTAGCCACTTTACACACTGTAATATTCACCATTTTGCCCATGTTTAAACATCTACATTTTATCAACTCTTCCATTTGCTTACTTTTGTGAAGTAAAAGAGCTAAAACCTTTATCATGTGGGTGAGATTCATCTACTAGGCAACGCCGGAAAATTATTTTCTAATTTATAGATTTAAATAACTCCCTAGGGAGAAAATCCAGCAAGTCTGCAAGCATTTGGACATTTTGGACATAAATACTCATTAAAGAAAAAATGCGGAGGTGCCGCGTGGAGCGCTATATGTCCTGCAATATGACGCATGAAAGTAATTATTGTCTTATGTCAAAAGTACCATCTCAAAGAAAAATAGTCCTTAAGAAAACACTGTTTGAAATACTGTTTTACAAATCGAGAATCTTCAAATAATTTGTGTAATCTGTATGTTCAATCTTGGAGAAAAAACCCGGACTGGGGTTAATACATTCAAAATATAGTATACTTATTTGTATGAAAAAATAAGCTGGAATAATCGGCTAGTTTCTTGGCTCACCGCAGGAGCTGGGCGCGCTTTATTAAAAATTTATATTTATATTAGGATAAAAATACAAACGGTGGAAATGATTAAAAATAAATGTTAAATATTTATTTATTTTTCTGTAAATAATGTTACAATAAAACATTATTATAGTTAGCCAAATTAATGTTAAGCTGCGCATAATCGCTTCTATACACGGTTCGCCCCTGCTATATATATATATATAAATTATAGATATGTGCACGTAGAGTTAATGTGGCGTAACCAAGTATATTCCTATATACCTGCGTAAAAAATTTCAACGCTTATCAGTTCATGGTTTACCTCTTTGCTCTAATTCTCATGGCACTCTCTTAGTACCCATCCACAATTCCTCTTTCTTCTCTAACTCATATAGTGTCCATGCGGTTCGACTGTGAAATCATCTCCCATCCACCATCAGAGATGTTACTACATTATCTCTGTTTAAATCACGTCTGAAGAAACATTTTTTTTTTCTTCCTTAATCTCTCCTCCTTTCCTTTTTCCTCTTTCCTCTTTTTTCCTTTTTCCCATTGAGTAACAGTTTTGATTTAAGGTAATTTATAAACAAATTTTATATATCTTTGGATTTTTAATCTTTTTTTTCTATTGAGTATGTTCTGTAACTTGAATTATAAAAATAAAACTTTAATTTTATTGGTTGGTTGATAGAAATTGCTATTTGGCAATAAACCCGCCAATGCACATATAACATTAAGTACAAAAAGTTAAATAAATATATTATAATTTTTGTGCTGTGTTGTTTAAGTGTACTTCCGTCCCAATTTAAAACGTGACTTGTGTCCCATGGAGTTTGGAAATGTGTCATAATAAATGTAAACACAATTACATCATGAGTAAATATCACGATATAAAATAAGTTCGTTCGATAAATTGATTCATTTCAATAAAATAAAGTAATTAATTCGATAATAGGAGTCCAATTGACAGAAGACCGATTCGGGTGTTCTATAAAATGATTTATGGAGTTCTTGACAAGTTTGGGTGGATGGATTATTTCTAAATAAATGACTGCATTGGAAGGCTAATGGTCGTGCGGTTAGGATGCTGGATAATAAATTGGAAAAGTTACAGCCCGGACGCGATGTTTAACAAAATATTTCTATGGATTTTTTAAATTCTTTTTTTAAATTTTTTATTTTATTTATTTATTTGTAAATCATATAACACCAAGTATTTTACAAGTATAATACGTTGAATTACATTCCCAGGAGTTACAACAACTCGATTCGGGACATGATAATAACATTTAGAAAATAACACATATTTATTTTAACATATTACAACAGAGATGAAGAACATTTAAGAGAAGGTAATATAGAAGTCTAGGCATCTACAGGGCTTATGACCTGTCAATGGCTGGTTTAAGTGGCCACTTTACACACAAATCTAGTATTTTGTCTACGAACATTTGGGCAAACTCAAATACTGTAATAAAACCAACTGGTCCAAGAAGAAGTTTAAAAATTGAAAAAAATTTTTCAGGCGTTGCCTAGTATGTGAAATAATTCAGTCAGATGAATCTCTTCACAACAATAAAGGTTTCAGCTCTTTAATACTAAAATCAACAAACGGAAGAATTGAAGAATTATGGATGTTCAAACATAGGCAAAATGGTGAATGTTACACAGTGTGTAAACTGGCCACTTAAACCAGCCATTGACAAGTCATAAGTCCTGTAGATGCCTAGATTTCTATATTACCTTCTCTTAAATGTTCTTCATCTCTGTTGTAATATGGTAATATAAACAGCTCCCCAGGGAGTCGAATCCAGTCCTTGTCTACAGAGGTTTGGACAAACTCAAAATATTGTTGACATATTTATTGATTTTGTTCATTAACGCCCAAAAGGTTTTTACAAAACATAAAAATGAAATATATGCTAACATACTAAATAATAAACACAGAATATACAGACAAAATATGTGAAATTAGTTAGAAATGATGCAAAAAAAAAATTACTTAGTGAAAAAAAAAACATTAATAACAAAGGTATGCAAGAATAAACAGTAAGCATATAAACAAAAAATGCAAAGATATAAGATTATGAAATCAATTCTGTAAAGCAAACAATAAATAAAGTGTTACGGTAAGCAAGAAAGACAAATTTAAGTCAAATTAATTAACAAGCAAGCATATATTTAACTTTTTGTACATAATTTTATTTGTACATTGGCGGGCTTATTGCCAAATGGCAATTTCTTCCAACCAACCAATAAAATAAAAGTTTTATTTTTATAGTTCAAGTCACAGAACATATTCAATAGAAAAAAAAATTAAAAACCTAAAGATATATTAAAATAGAAATAAACGTATTTGTTTATAAATTACCTTAAATCAAAACTATTACTCAATGGGAAAAAGGAAAAAAGAGGAAAGAGGAAAAAGGAAAGGAGGAGAGATTAAGGAAGAGAAAGGAGATGTTTCTTCAGACGTGATTTAAACAGAGATAATGCAGTAACATCTTTGATGGTGGATGGGAGATGATTCCACAGTCGAGCCACATGGACACTATATGAGTAAGAGAAGAAAAATGAAACATTCCAGTCGGCGTCGTGGTGTAATGGTCAGCGCGTTTGCCTACCATGCAAGAGTTCTCTGGTTCGATTCCCGACATGGTTGATATGAAATATTTATTGAAAAGGGTGTTTTTACACCAGAATATTTCATAGTCCCTGGACTGGTACCTGAAGCGTAAGACCGATGGACCATTAGATGCGGAAAGGCAATGATGATGATGATGAAATTATGCAATAAACTACCAAACAAATCTAAATATTCAAGAGGCGTAAAATTATTATTAACAACAGAGTATGAATAAAAAATTATTTATATTTTTTATAAAATTATTGAGGCGGCCTCTGTGGTGTAGTGGTCAAGACGCTTGACTCACACACGGAAGGTTCCGGGATCGATTCCCGGTGAGAGCACAAAAATTAAAATGTGATTTTTCTCAAGCCTGGGTGATGTAATTCACCACTGTAATTGGGCCTACTGGCCTGTTGGGGTGCAAAAAAAATCCAAATCCATGACCGAATGTAATAATCCGTAAGAATTAATAAAAAAATGGTTTACAAAAATTTGGCCAAACTCAAAATTTTTTTGATAACTCTATTCTTCACCAAAAATATGAATAAAAAAAAGTATTTGCCTTAAAAAAAAAGAAGCTATTTAAAACTTATTTTACTATCAAGCTAATTTTATCTGAGTTTTTCCGATCTATATTTTTTTTAAATAGGGATATATGAGGTTGCCAAATGACTTTTATTTCATGACTTCTAACGCCCTTATTTAAAACAAAACTAACCCCTCGTCATTACAATCCTCGGCCTATTAATGTTATTATATTTCACAGGTAGTTATCAAATTGGACCTCAATCAGTGGCCAGGCTTCAATCGGGAACTGAGTATTTTAAATTTTCTTTATTTGATTCAAAACTGCATCATTAATCACTTTTTGTGCCGCACCTTTGACTACCATTATGCCTACTCTTTTTACTCGCCGCCCCATTATCTCTCTCTTTTTTTTCGAAAATAAATTCACACCTGTTCTTAAAAGGTTTCGGTAGTTAATTATTAAATAAATTCGCGTGGGAAGTTCATCTACATCAAACCCCTATCTGATTTCATTGGTGCATAAAGCACTATATTGAAGGATTAAAACAGTCAAGGTATTAGGCAGTATCATCACTGAAAATCTAGACCCCAACATTGAAATAAAATGCAGAATAAAAGTATCCCGAACAGGATTTAACAAAATGAAAAATATTCTTTGTGACGATAATTTAAACCTTAAGCTGAGACAACGAATGGTCAAATGTTATATATGGTCTGTCTTACTGTACGGTGTAGAGGCGTGGACTCTTCAAGTTAATATTATAATCCGCCTTGAAGCATTTGAAATGTGGATCCACCGTAGAATGTTAAGAATATCTTAGACAGATATGATAATCAACAATGAAGTATTACGTAGAGCCATTACGAATAGAGAACTATTCACCACTGTTAAGCTCCGTAAGATTTCATATTTTGGCCGTGTGTTGAGAGGTGATAAATATGCCATACTTCAGCTTGTCATGAAGAGGGTTGATCGAGGGACGTAGAGGGGTCGGAAAAAAAACAAACATCCGTGCATGGACCAGGATTAGAATTGTGGAGGAGCAGTTTCGCACTGCTCATGAAAGGGAAGCTTTCTCCCAAGTGATTGTCAACGTCGGGGGGACCCGACATGACACTTGAAGAAGAAAAATAATAAAACACTGCATTGATACTTGAAGCACAAAATGCTCTATTTAAGGCTGTATTTTAGAGGCTTCTGAGCAGGTGAGATAGGGATGGTATTATGAAAAATACATTGCTACACCAAGATATAATTTTCATTTTTTCAATTCCGATCGTAATTGGATAATGTGGACATTACTAGACGCCTCCGAGAGATCCTTTTGTAAGCCAACACTTTCGCCTCCTTCCACGTCAATCCCGGGTCCCTTAGTTCCGTCGAATAAAGCTGAAAGATCGTCATCGACGGCCTTCCAGGATGGCGGGAGCCCGCAGATGTTAAGAAGAAGCAATTTGAATTGAATCTTGAGTAGCTGTGATGTCACTCTAGTCTACATACGATACAAGACTTGATATACCCATCTCTCTTGTTTTGATGATAATTATTCTTTAAATTGACATCACACCGAATTCGAAAAGCGAAATTTGTATAAATGAGTACAAACAAATATTTATCCTTTCTATGCGAAGAATGAATGGGACGCCAATACAGCAATAAATCTAAATAAGAGAGAGAGCATGAAGATAGAGCATGAATATAGAACTCATAACACGAAAGCTAGAGACGCTGTTCTGTGGCTGGTGTGTTCACATGTACACAAATGTTTTCAGTTGGTTATTGGCAGTGAGCACGCATGAAAGATGACCGGTGTATTTATGATTTATATTGCTATCTTCTTCTTAATTTATATTGCTATCTTCTTCTTAATTTATTTTGCTATCTTCTTCTTGCGGTACCTTATCAGGTCCCCCCGACGTTGGCGATCACTACAGCGAAAGCATCTTGGTCCTGCGCTACTCCGGGGCCAGGACAACTGCTTGTTGGATGTACTCGCCATCGTTATTTCCGGGAAAAGATGACCAGAGTGGTTTCCCGTTGCCTTCTCTGGTGGATTTTTCTGTCGGGATTATCTTCCCACAGCTGGTTGGTTCTGGTTTGGAGGCGCCAGAAACTCGCCTTTCATCCTCTCGTTATCTGCTGTGATCACACCGTTATGAGGGTGATCCCATTGCCCAGGGTACGCGACGTAGACGCTAACGAGTTGGACTAGTCAGCAGTGTTGCCGGTGAAATGCAACTGGACATTCGCAGCATTCAATAGAATTGACGGTTCAAACCCCTTATTATTTTGCTATAATAGGGCTCAATTTACATTTTTATATAAATTATAAAAATGTCTCTATGTTTTTTTGTTTTTTTTTTAAATTTATTATCTTTTTATGCTCATTTTTTAATTGGGCACAGCTCATGTTAACACCTCATATAAAGACCTTTTCTACAATATTTGAGTTTGTCCAAATGTTTCGAGACAAAAGACTGGATTTCACCCCCTCGGGAGTCATTAAGATTAACAAATTACAACTTCTTCAGCCTTATTCTCTCCACTGCTGGATAAAGGCCTCTTTCAAACGTCTTCATTCCTTCCTATCACCTACTTTCACCATCCACTGAGGCAATGTCGTCGACCCATCTTTTCTGTGGCCCTTCAACACTTCTTTTGTTTGCCCATAGTCTCCGCTTTATTATTCTGGGTGTCCACCTGCCATCATTTTGCCTCGCCGCGTGTCCTGCCCACTGCCATTTCAATTTCGCTGCACGATCCATGATATCCACGACTTCGGTTCGGCGCCTTATTTCTTCATTTCTTACTCTGTCTCTTAGACATACATACAAATTACAATAGGGATGGAGAATACCTTAAAGAAGGAAATATGGAAGTCTAGGCATTTACAGAGCTTATGACCTGTCATTGGCTGGTTTAAGCGGCCACTTTACACACTGTGTAACATTTACTATTTTGTTTATTTTTGAACATCCATATTTCTTAAACTTTTCTATTTGTTGATTTTAGTGAAGTTAAAGAGCTGAAATAGTGGCCACTTAAACCAGCCAATGACTGGTCATAAGCCCTGTAAATGCCTAGACTTCCATATTCCTTTCATTAAGGTATTCTCCATCCCTGTTGTAATTTGATGACCTTTTCTACAATTTGAGTTTCCATTCTTTTTATACTCTGTATGCATATTTTATGTAAAAAAAAAACATTTTCTTGAACACCTATGTTTTTGAAAATTCCAAAATTTAATAAAAAATTAATAACGCCGCAACTGTTGTTTAAATGCAGTACCCTATACACCCCCTTGGTTGCGGATTGGAATTTAAAAGAGGTATGCAGATGAAGGTTAATCTTACCGCGGATCGAAATTATTTGATCCGACATGCGCAACAGGCAGGCGCCGCGGAGTGCCAGATTCGCGATGGCTGTGGCGATGACGATGATCAATGATAAAGGAAAATTCTCGACGCTTCGGGGTATCTTTGTGTCACATCTTCAGGATTGATGGAGCTGTGTTGAAGTTATCACAGTAATGACAAAGACAGTGCTGGATTTGAAAGGGTTAAGATTCTAAATAATGTACGAAAAAATAATAAAAATTAAAAAAAATATAATATTGGGAAGGATCAGAAGATTTATTGATAAGGACTCCTGCAAAACTATTTACAAAGCAATTATTGAACCACACGTTAACTACTGTAGTAGCATTTTATTTTTATCAAACAAAGAAAACATAGATAAACTAACTGTATTACAAAATAAAGCCTTTAGAATCATTTTGATAAAAAAACAGATATACAAGGGTAAAGTCGATGGTAAATGAAATGAAATTATTAACATATAAACAAAGAATATTTTACAATACAATGATATTTGTTCATAAAATTATAAACTCTAATAAAAAAACAGAATTTTGGAAAAAAAATGATCGGAACCAGCATGAACACGATCACAATACTAGAGAAAAGAACAAAATTAGACTTCCATTTAGGAAAAAGGCAAAGTCACAAAATTCAATTTTATTTAAAGCAATTAAAAAGTATTACGAAATGGAAAAAAATATTTATGAAGAAAAAAACATATCAAAATTTAAAATAATGGTCAAGACATATGTGATAAACAATTTATAAATTAAATATATTTGCAATGTTATTATTAGAACACACATAACAATATGTATGATATGTGTGCCCTACTTTAAGATTTAAATAAAAAAATAAAAAATATTTGAATTTTTTTTCTAACCTCTACGGATTATTTTATTTTATTAACATAAACGGCAAATTTGCCTTTTACTACATTTATAATACTACATATTTGGCTTAATATTTATTTTAAAAACATAAATTTCCTAATACACAAGATTTATAAAAAAAAAATAAACTTAAAAATAATACAAGATTTATATTTAAAATATTAACCTAAAAATTATACAGCATATGCAGTAAAAGTTTAAATAATAAAACATTCTACAGTAATACAACAAGAAAATCATAAGTACTGTTTCATACAGCTGGGCAAAGTGAACAAAAAACTGTGTATATTATGAAATGCATGAATAAATAAATATAATTACCATTCACCATCTTTGAAAAGTTCAAAAGGTTTGTTCTATAGGAACAATACCAACAACAACAACAACAACAAACCATCACGCCGTTTTCCCGTAGGGGTAGGCAGAGAGGATAGAACGCCATAACACTCTATCTTGGCATACAGACCTCGCTTCCTCTACATTCATACATCTTCTTATGCACGCACGCCGATTATTCCTACTTTTGACACGTCCATCTTCAAGTATTTGATGGACTTGATCGTGCCATGTCTTTCTCGGTCTTCCTCGTTTTCTGCATCCATCAACATTTGCATCGTAGATCCTTTTAGTCGTTCTTTCGCTGTCCATTCGCTCTACATGTCCAAACCAACGCAGCACCCCTTTCTTAATTCTGTCAATAATGCATGTCTCAGCCTTACACACTTCACGGATCTCGACATTTGTGCACCTATCATACATCGTTTTACCACACATTCGCCTGAGGGATCGCATTTCGACAGCATTCAAACTACTTTCATCATTATTTTTCCAATTCCATACTTCGCTCCCATACATTAGATTTGGAACTAGAACTCCGTTGTGAACTGCTAGTTTAGCCTCCTGCGATAAACATTTGTTTGCCAAAGTAGATTTTAGTGCGCCGTTCACCCTGTTCCCGGCACTCACCCTCCTTTCAATATCTTTATCGGCCTTTCCGTCCCTAGTAAACATACTTCCCAGGTACACAAATTCTTCTACCTGATTCAGAATATCTCTGTTCACGCTGATCTCACATTTAGTTATATTTTCATCCCTTTCAAAAACCATCACTTTCGATTTATCAACATTCATAAGCAAATCGCTTTTCTTGCATACCTCGTAGACTTTTGTTACTAAGAATTGAAGGTCTTTGCGGATTATTTTATTTTATTAACATAAACGGCAAATTTGCCTTTTACAAACATTTATAATACTACATATTTGGCTTAATATTTATTTTAAAAACATAAATTTCCTAATACCCAAGATTTATAAAAAAAAATAAACTGAAAAATAATACAAGATTTATATTTAAAAAATTAACCTAAAAATTATTCAGCATATGCAGTAAAAGTTTAAATAATAAAACATTCTACAGTAATACAACAAGAAAATCATAAGTACTGTTTCATACAGCTGGGCAAAGTGAACAAAAAACTTTGTATATTATGAAATGCATGAATAAATAAATGTAATTACCATTCACCATCTTTGAAAATTTCAAAACGTTTGTTCTATAGGAACAATACCCTACACGAAATATATCATACACGTGGGAATAACTATTGCCGAGTTCATGAAGTCTATTTAATACGGCATTACAAGTATACACTGTCCGTGAATTGTTGCTACAAAACGGTGGCACCTGTCTAGTCATTCTTCCAGGCACCCTGAAGTTGATGAGAGATAATAGTTCAGGGCAATCCCATGAATATGAAAGAAATTTTTCTGTCACGTTTCGTCAAGCAAATATTTGATTCATACATCCTCTTGGTTATGATACAAAATAAACGTCATTCGAGTTATGTTCATTTTCGTTGACGCAAAATTGTCCTTTTAAGTTCACGCGGCAAGTTTGAATAAAGGGCTAGAGATGAATATTTCTAAGACTAAATGTATGGTTATTAGGAAGAAGCCACAAACTTTACCAATTACTTTAAAACTTGGAGCTCAGGGTATTAAGCTAGTTCATCAATATTATGGATGCTGGCTGAATGATAAATGGGATCACTCGCGAGAGATCAAAGTCAGAATAGAGATGACGCGAGACTGTTTTTTTCAGGATGCGTGACCTTCTTTGCAGTATAGACTTTAATTTAGGCCTTCAAATGCGCATTGCTCGATGTTACGTCTTCTCAGACTTTTTTACGGCGTCGAAACGTGAACACTCACCCAAAACACTTCAAAAAAGATCGAAACCTTGGAAATGTGGTGCTACAGGAGGATATTAAAAATCTCCTGCGCGGATAGAGTCCGAAACGATGATGTTCTCCGACGGATGGAAAAAGATAAAGAGGTACTGAAGGACTATAAAGAAAAGAAAGTTCGAGTACTTTGGGCATGTCATGAGAGGCGAAAAATATAAAATTTTACAAGTCATTCTACAGGGAAGGACTAAAGGAAGACGCAGTGCAGGTAGAAGGCGCATCTCTTGGCTTAAGAACTTGAGCGACTGGTTCCATTGCAGCTCTCAGTCTTTGTTCAGGGTAGCTGCCAACAAAGTAAGAATCGCAACGATGATTTCCAACCTCCATCGGGGAGAGGAACCATAAGAAGAAGAAGAAAACAATAATAAAAGAAATGACATTCGTGTAATCGACTTCCCGAAGATTTCCAAGTGCACAAAATCCGACAGCGATTAAAGTCCAATTAAACATTTTAATTACAATCGAAATGTTCTTGGAACATTAGATCAAGGGGATCATTAGCTGACCAGAGTGTGTTCTCCTCTCACCCGCACCCACGGGGCGCCCGTAGCCCCGTCCCTCTCCGGCGCCGATCAATCAATCATATACCTGGCACCGTGTTGTATCTAAATCTAAAAATATTGTAATTCCGAGGCTCAGAGGAAAAATATCGCAGTTGAAAAATAAACTTGATTTTACGTATTATCCTGGGAGGAGCCCAACGTCTCTGTACATGAACTGAACTAATATTGTAGGCCGTCCTTTCCCAACAAAGGGAAGAAGTGTTGTTAGCCCTTGGTGCTGAAATTGTCAAACGTAGTACCTAACTACTAACAACCCTTTTACTGTGACTTGATTAAATCGATGTAGTTAATAACCTTTAAATAATCGTTTCTACGTGCATGAATATGTGATTATTACATAGAGTTCATTAAATCACTTATAAACGTCAATAAATTGCAACTTTATAATACGATTTGATAAACAAATAAATTCAAATCAACAACACAGTTTAAATCAATAAACACGAATCTAATGCCAAGCTGTCTTGTCCTGCAAATATTCATCGACTATATAATAGCTCTTTCCTAACAGCATGTGCTTGACAATTAAAAAAAAATTTTTTTGGCAAAGCCTGAATTTCAAGTGTTACCTTGTTTAAACGTATAAAATAAAAAATCAAACACTGATTTGAGTCTACTAGACTCAAATCAGTGATTTTTTGATATTATAAGTTTTTTACATTTCTTATATTATATTATATTTAAATATGGAGCTCTACAAAATAAACAACAAATCAATCAATATGTACCTTGTTAATCGTATGCAGTTTGAGAAAAAAGAATTATATTTTTTTGCAGTTAAGTAGGAGGCACGACTAGCATATCTTTATTTCTCTGTTGAACCCATGGAAATATCTGTTCCTCTCATAACCATTAATATTTT
The DNA here is from genome assembly GCF_059751315.1 of Micrasema longulum. Classification (NCBI taxonomy): domain Eukaryota; kingdom Metazoa; phylum Arthropoda; class Insecta; order Trichoptera; family Brachycentridae; genus Micrasema; species Micrasema longulum. The sequence goes on from NW_028278030.1 coordinate 244,789, forward strand.
TATGTACATACATAAAGTTTTCATAAATATATTGACATTTGACTATCAATATATTGTCTTCTTTGAACTTATCTCTTAGTGATTCTCTGGAATTCATATTGTAAATTGCTCGAACTGAAATTGCAACCTTAAAATCATTTGCCCTTGTTTTGATTTCTGCAGTCTCTGACGTCACTTCCTTCCCGGCGGCAAGTCAAGAAAACACAGTACTTCGTGTAATATCGTAACGAACGACGCGTAAAAACGCATCTTCAAAATCGGTTTAAGAAAACGTGTCCGGATCAATAAAAAAAACGTGAAGTGCTTATACAACGATCGAGTGCTATCCGGAAACAAGTGCCAAATGGAAGATAATGTAAGTTCTTATTCATATAATTTAATTCCGGGATTTACACATTTGTTTTGACGTATATCAAAAACCAAACGAGCGTACGCAAATTTTCTCCGAACGTGTTTTGGGAACAAGCAGTCCTTGTTTACGGTTCTAAATATCTAACATAATTTGGTCTGTCTCGCGGATAAATAATATATTCGGACATATCGTATTTTCGCAAGACTTCGTCGAAGAAAATAATTATGTATTGGTTAATGGATGAACTGTCATCGTACCATGACCACATTATTCGTTTATATTTTAAAACGTCCAATAATCATCATCATATAAATCCATCAAAACATTCATTTTCGTAAAATCTTCACGTGTCTTTCGTTTAATGATTAATTTGTATAAAAATTTAAACTACCCGCTTTTCGGGTGTCAATACTAAGCGGAGCGGCCCGCCAAGCGACAAACGTTTTGGCATTATCATTTCGAATACGGTTGAAATAAATACGTTCTGTTATTCGATACTTTATCGAATAACAAAAAACTCCGTTATCGTATATTTAAACTACTTTGAAATCATTTTTCAATTGTTAAATTTAAATTGATCAAAATTAGTGAGCGTAAATGTATACACTGTTACGCGAAACCCCGCATTTAAGAGGCTGAAGGATGCATTTTGATCTGGAAACAATGCGATTAGCGATTCTGAACATATTCTACGGTTTTTGTCTCAGTGCAAACGTTTAGATTCAATTGTAGATATGTTTAATGAGGCACAGGTTAAGACGAAGAGGCCACAAAAGAAAATAATATTAAACAGGAGTAAATGAACGATTTCGTATGCGAGATTTTCAATGTCAAACGACAATTTTATTATTATTTTTTTTTTAAATATAATATGTTTATTTATTAAATCATACAAATTTTTTTTTTGTACTCCCAGGAGTTACAACAAACTCATTTTGGGACAGAAAAATATTTACACATAGGTATGTTAACAACAATAATATAGCAACAAATAGTAATAAAGTAACAAGTAATAATATGTACATAAAAACTGAAATAAGATAGCAAGCAAATATATGATACAAATCATACATCCGCTTGCCATCCTTTAAACAATCCATAATAAAAATTAAAAATAAAATTGTTATATTTACATATTGCAAAAAAGAAATATTTAAGGGAATAAAATAACTTAAAACTAAATTTCACCCTCCACGTACCTCCTCAAGAAGTAATTTTTTAAATGAATACAGTTATTTATTGACGTTCTATAGGACTCCGGTAGCCTGTTGTACTCGCTACAAGCAAGGTATAGCAGAGACCTTAGACCATACCTTGTCGTGCGTGATCCAGGTACGTGAATATTTTGACGCTGTCGCGTATTATACTGATGGACGTCACGATTAAAGGTATAGCCAATATTAGTCGGAGAGTCTTTATTCACACCTTGAAGCACCGTTTTTGTAATCTCATAATACGGTATGACCAAAAATGGGAGAATGTCAGTAAGTTTGTAAATGTCTTTGACATGCGTTTCCATTGGTATACCGTATATGTTTCTTATAGCTCTATTCTGTATTACTTGTATTTCCGATACACACTTTTTTGTGGCAAATTCCCAGATGCACGACAAATATACCATATGAGAGTGTATCATTGAAAAGTACACTGCGCGGCGAAGTGAGATCGGAAGAACTCCCCTAAACCTATGCATTATACCAGTGATTGAAGAGATTTTAGATTTAACATAATCAAAATGGTGAATCCAAGAGAGCTGTGAATCTATGTAGATTCCCAAATATTTTGTCACGTCAGTTTTTTCAAGATAATTATTTCCAAGTGCGATATTGAGATAAATATCTCGCTTTTTACCAAATATTATGTAATTCGATTTTTTAATATTGAGACTGAGCTTGTTGATACGAAGCCAACTTGCAAGATGGTGAACATCTAGTTGCATTTCGTTTTCAAGGTCTTTAACGTTACGATTGTGATAGTAAATAATCGTATCGTCTGCATACAGTTGAAGTGTACCTTTAATACCCCAATGTGTAATATCATTGACATTTTGTCAAGTCCAAATCATGTGAGACTAAGGATCATGTAAAAATACCTTTATTTACAGGGGAAATAAAAGAGTTTTCTGCATTTTATAATCTAATATTAACATTCTCTCTCCAAAAAATATATAAACAGTATATTACGCAATCACACAGCCTATTTTGCAGTATGAAGTATAGGCTGGGGAGGAGCTTACAAGAAAAGTTTATGTCCACTTTTGAGTGCCCAAAAAACAATCGCTAAAATTATATTTAAAAGGCCTTAAAATTCAAATTTAATTTTTTAAGAACTAGATATACCCTCAATTGATGAAATTTTTGAAAATGCATTTATTCTACAAACTTTAAAAAAATTCGCTAATTTACAAAATTCTTGAAACCTTGAATTTCCAAATAATTTAACTTTACGCAGATGCAATACAGATGCAGCTTTAAACCATTATTCATGTGTTGGAAATAAACTAATACTTAATAAACTTCAGTTATCAACCAGAAATCTTAAAATTAATAGCAAATACATTTAAATATAAATTTTAAAAACACATGAGAACCACCTATCCTGAACTCAATACGGTAGAAAATTGTTTATCTTAGAATGTAATATTTCATTTTAAGGAATCTGTTTTAGATAGTTAAAATGAACTTTAAGTCCTCAACTAAGTCGCGTTTTTAAGTACTAAAACAAGCTTGCAGATTACAAATATAATTTGAAGATTCTCTATTTGGAAACCAATGTTTCGAACATTATTTCCGAAAGACTATTATTGTTTGATACTTATTTATTTATTTATTTACACCTTTTATCAATTTACAATTTTACGTTCACTTTGCCCAGCTAACAAGGGTACATACCCCGGTTCTAAGCTAGGCAATTACATTCCAATATATGATAATAGATAACAAATTAATAGAGAGCACAGACAAATAAAATATAATCTTATTCGTATACCCATTTTGATATATATACTTACACAAATACACATATATACACACACACATACACACACACATACATACACCCATGCGCATACACATACATACATTCGTAAAAACATAGACAATTTGTTTATGCGAAACTTAATGGTTGCCATCTATAAATATATATTTTTTATTTATTCCCTTTTTTTATATTTTATTTTTGACATCCAGTAAGAATCTCCGATCCGTGGCATGCATCAACTTTTCTGACTTCCTACGACCAATGTCATGAAAGAGCGAGGTCAACACCTTCCGCAACTTGACAACACTCCCGTCTTTCCACGATTCTGACAAAAGGATATGATACCGTTGAGATAATATTATGTATCACATAGGACATGTGGCGTTTGCAGTGTCCGTTTTTGGTATTATTAATTTTAAACGGAATCGACAAGTGCTCAGTGTACATACTACAAAAGCGAATAGAAATGTGCCTACTGCCGACTGCGACAGGGCACAAATGACTAGTTCTTGAACACTTACTTATTTCTAAAAAACACACAGTTTACCCTGAATATGGCTCCTGCAATTGTAGCCGAAACGTCGGAACGTATACACACGGTATCACACAAAAAGTAAACATATTGATGTCCTCAGTTAACTTTGTTTTAGAATTTAAAAAAACCTATAAAATCAAAACCTATTTGTTTTACGTTTACAACGTCAAAAAATGGCCCACACTCAGTGTAAAAAAAATCTAGAGAAGCCCTTAAGGGCTTTAGCTCTATTGCATAAAACAAACGCGCTCCAAATTTTTGGTTTGGTTTAAGTTTGGTCTTTAGTTCAACAACAAACTTGTACGGACGGTTTCGGTTTGCGCTTGCTATTTCAGTACAACTCCTACATTACCTACGGTCCGTTGAATTGCTGTAATCTGTAGCTTACTTCGTCGTCAATAATCTTATAATGATTTTTTTCAGTATGGGCGACTCTATTAGGTTATTACTCTAAGGGCCCACACAATTTTAGTGCCCAGGCCTTGAGTCTAGGTGGTATTGGTAGAACATACCGAGGTAAATAGAGACAGTACATAAGTTAAGTATTCCTCTGTTATCTGGTCTCCATATTATGATGTTCACATCAGAAATATTGAATCAGTTCAACATCGATTTTTAAGAAAGATAGGCTGGTGGTCGAGCTTTTCCGGGGACCAATAAACGTATAATGAGTTAGAAACTAGCTTTAATATATCTTCTCTTAAAGACCGTCGAAATAAATCCGTCCTATTTAAAATTCTCAACTCACTCCTTAATGCGCCTGAAATACTGAGCTCAATAAAATTAAATATCCCAACTAGAAACCTCAGACAAAACTTACTCTTTCATACCGATAACCATAGAACTAACTATGGTTTTCATTCCCCGATGCCCCGAATTCTTAGGTCTGCCAACAAACATACCAGTCTTGATTTCTTTGATAACAAGTTGTCTTCTTTCAATCACTGAATCTAATTTAATTATCAACACTTTTATCCCGCTTCCACTCCCACCTTGTCTTTCTACTAAAGTTTATAATAATTTTCTATGTATAAATATGTCCATATGAATGCCTATCGGGCGTATTTATAAATAAATAAATAAATTATACAAAATAAATACCCCTCAATATGTATCGATAAAGATAGTCTTTACAATCGTGGCCCTGGTGGGGAGCTTTTAATGGTGTATTATGTGGTCATTGAAGACAATTCAATATTTCGTTTATCGAGTTATGGTGTTTTCTTTCGAGCCGGTGGAAAATAATGGATTATTCCTCACAGCTAGCGGTCCATAATAATCTTTGTAGGGAGCTTGCCGACCAATCGGATATCATTATGGCTTCTGTTTAAAGGGAACAATAACCCTAAAAAACCTACTCCAATCACATATGGACGCCATTGGTGTAGCCTAGAATCATAAAATAATGAAAGCGCTTTTTTAAAATTTTAGGTGATTTTAAACAAAAATTTGAAACTAATTGTTCAAGGATGGCGCTCCTATAATTTTTGATTAAAAAATGCCATTTTTACGTTTATTTTCGATGAAAATTTTACAAAACTTGGTTTGCAGAAACTTTACACTACATTGATTGTAACAAATACCGTATCAATATAAATTAGGTCCTTTTCACAAAACACTGTACGAAACAAAAAATAAGAAGAACCATTTTGTAAAAACGACCTAAATTATACAAATAATATTTTGAGTTTGTCCAAATTTTTGTAGACAAGGACATGATTCAACTCCCTGGGGAGTGTTTATATTAACATATTACAACAGAGATGTAAAACGTTTTAGAGAAGGTTATGACCTGTCATTGGCTGGTTGATAAATCCACCTGGTCCGTAAAGAAGTATAGAAATTAAAAAAAAAAAATTCAGGCGTTGCCTAGTATGGAGATGAAATAACTCAATTAGATGAATCTTACCCGCATAAATAAAGGTTCCCACTCTTTAACTTCACAAACATAAACAGATGAAAGAATTGAAGGAATATAGATGTTCAAATATGGGCAGAATGGTGAATGTTATAGAGTGTATAAAGTGGCCACTTAAACCAGCCAATGACAGATCATAAGCCATGTTGATGCCTAGATTCCTGTATTAGTTTCTCTTAAATTTTCTTCATCTCTGTTGTAATATATTAATATTAACTTTGTGGTATAGCATTGTAATAAATTCATGTTAGCAAATATTCTTATTTAACCACTTTCCGCCTTTTTTATGTCTACCGGCTTCGCGAAGTATCCGTCTCTCTGTCCTTTCAAAAGGACTTTAATTAAACAACATGGAGGTGTTTCACATTTAAAAAGATTGAAAAAATAACATACCCCTTAAAAATATTGTTTTAATATAGCCCACTTTTTTGTTTAAAAATGGACCAATCGTGTAACTTTCAACCACTTAGCCCCTTCCCTTCCAAACCCCTCCCCCAAAATCCTGCGACATGTGGCTAAATATTACTAACCTCATTTTGGTGCATGTTCTGACATGGTGGTGTTTGCACTCCTTTTAACTATAATAATCAATCAGGTTTTCGTGCGGGCCATAGTACAACTACCGCTTTAATCAAGGTTACAGATGACATTAGATACGCAATGAATAACAAAATACTAACCTTGATAACATTACTTGACTTCAGCTGCGCTTTCAACTCTGTGGATATGATCTTTTGTTGGCTAGGCTAAAAACAGTAAATATGACACAACCGGTTATAAAATGGTTCGGATCGTATTTACCAACTAGGACCAACTATCACATGCACTCGCCTATCCCTAGGCTCCACAGATATGGCAATCAGTATGAGGACAAGGCTGATATATTTGGTTCTGGACTTGATAGTTATAAAACGAGTCTGATTTCTTATTTTTCTCGCAAATGTATTAAATTTTTTTTTTTTTTAGTATAACCATAAATCCAGTTAAAAGAAATAAATAGGTAGAAATTATAAGGAATTTAATGAAAGAATCTGATTGAAATTCACAAAAAACAAATGCTGTTTGTAAACATTCAAAAACAAACTTTTTTATACACAAAAAAAACAAAACCTTTCCATTTTTTTGTAAATGCATTCTCTGCAAATGCAACTCTGGTAGATCGATGAATAAAACATTTACGCTCCTTAAATATGTTTTGCATATTAGTTTGAAGATTTTAATATCTACGAGCACGCACAGCGAAGAGATCTATATTTCTCTGAAAACCGCACGTAAATTAGTTAAGCCTTTTAGGGGGAGCTCGGTGACATCACACGTACAGAGGAATTATAAATATAAAGATAAATTTATAATGGCAAAGTCAGCCGTTAAAAATACCATGTGTCGAAGGTTGACAATATCTTCCAAAGCTTATCTTGTTAGGCAATATCTCCTAATTCTAATCTTAATTATATTTCATAGAGATAAATACACAGAGCTACAGATTCACAGAAAAGACGAGCACCCATAGAACAAATAATATTTTTATTCGTTTAAATTATATTAAAGCTCTGTTTTATCTTATCGATTTTTTTTTATTTATGTCTCGAATTGAAGCAAATTTTATCTTAAAAGATTAGACAGAACGAAAATCGCGTATAAAATTTATTTATCGCGTAATCGATAATTTTCGTATTCATAGGGTCTGAGAATCCCATCTCCGGTGGGTATGAGTTAAACTTTACTTTATATTTAAAAATGTTTTCTTTTTTTGTTTTTTCATATTAATGTATTTATTTCGATTATATGTTTGGTTGCTTATGTGTATTTACCTACTTGTTACTATTGTTATAGTTATGCAATTTTTTAATTTTGTGTTATGTATATATTTATGTATTTTTTTCATATTTATGTTCAATATATGCTAAAGGCAATTTATACCGTTTATGTTAAAAAAAATAAAAAAAATATTAACTGTTATTGATAAATGCACCCATGTGTTTCTGTATATCCGATTGTGTTTGTAAGTGTGAAAATACAATACATAAAGCACAAAGCAATAAAATATAATATAATCCCCGGGTAAAAAACGTATTAACTCCTTTGCTTGATAGGAATTTAATTGATTGGAAGCAATGTATAGAATACTAGAAAAACTTGGACACTGGACCTTAAAAAGCTATTAACACTCGGCTTCTGTTTTCGGCATCTGCGTTTCAAAAACAAATTGTTTGCACTTAACTCTTTCGGCTAAAAACTAAGCACGTTTATTTATTAATTCACGGAATCATTCAGTTCATTGCAGTACAAAAATACAACTAAGAAAATTAGAGCAAGTACATTGAAAGCATCCACCGCATAGCCAAATCCGCTTTAAAGACTAAACGTCTTTCTTCGGATTCACTCACACAAGCAAGCATTTTATTTTCATTACGAATTGATTATATTTCTTCCTCTACTAACCGAATTCAGTAAGGAAAAGCGCGAACAAATATTTACATTTATTTATTCATATTTTTTCTCTTACAAACTATAATTAATAATTAAAATAATGTGACCTCACTGGGGTTACCCGTGCCGAGGTCACTTAACAATATACTTAAAAAAAATATTTTTACATTTGAGAATAAACAAAGAAGACTAACTTAATAAAGAGAGATAGTTAACAAAATGTTCAGACGTTTTAAACACTACATATTTTTGTTTATATTTCATTTATGTACATCTATATTATTTATATAACAAAACTCACAATGAAAAAACAAAAATCTAATATAAGCTATACACTTGTGGAGCAGATGATTTAATATTAGTTTGGGCGAATGAGACGATCCATTTTACTTCTTCCTAGCTCAACTATCCATTTTTTTATACCCGTTTCAAACATTTTCTCGTTTCTAATTGTTTTAATGGATAGTGGAAGTAGGTTTTAGATTTTAGTTGAATAATACTCAAAATCCCTTTATCCGAGAGTGGTATTAGTTTGAACTTGTTTATGTGGTCATTGTGTTGAGGATCTAGTGATTATATAATTTGTATGTGATGTATTGTAGGTGTTATGCCTTTCATTTGAGTAAGAGTAGTTTTTGAATCTGTAAGTGAGTATTGTTTTAGCGAATAATTGCTTTGGTGTTATAAGTTGTGATTTCTGGAATATTTCTTCAGTAAATGTCTGTATCGACACTCTAAGTATTATTTTAACTATGGAAATCTTCTTTTTCCACATCCGCTTCTAAGTGGAGCATGTGGACATCACCAATTGCCTCCTGGAGACCCTATCGCCAGCCAGCATTTTCGCCTCTTCCCACGTCAATCCAGCGCCCCTTAGTTACCCCGAATAAAGTCGAAAGATCGTCATCGACGGCCTTACAGAACGGCGTGGGCTCGCAGGTTTAAAGAAGAGGAAACTTGGGTTTAGGTTCTCCTGAGACATGCGCAGCACGTGTCCAAGCCAGGTCCACCGCCACATCCTCAAGACGCTCGTTATAGGAGGCTTCTGCGTCCGTTCTCGGATTTCAATGTCAGTTATAAAATCGAACGACTTTGTACCTAATATATTTTTTAAGCACTTACTCTCAAAACTCAGAAGTTTGGTGTTTCGAGCTTTGGTAAGGTGCTAAGATTCGCATCCATATAGGAGTACTGGCATTATACTAGAGTTGAATAATCGGTATTTCGTTTTGACCGAGTATAGACTATGTAATATGTATCTGAAAGAAAAATTTACTAATGGAATTTATAAAAAAGACACAAAAAAAATATTTTGTACATATTAAACTTTCTAAACATAAAAATCTGATTTTTCTTTGGTCACCAAACTTTAGAATTGTGATTTCTCAAAATGGTATTTATTACGAACAAATTTAATATGAGGAGTACGTATAAAAATACACTGGATCAGTCTCACAAGGGTAAAACGGGGCGCAAAAATGAGTTTTTCCACTTCGTTCTCACCCAGACATCCCCCTAATTTTTTTGATTTTTGATTGCCTAAATCATCCCTGTGTGAGGATTATAAGCCCTACATCCTACACCCTTCGGCCACGGAGTTAAAGGCATTTTCTGCCCTGTGACTTTGCGAGTCTCGTGATAGTTAGTGGTTAGAGTTAGAGAGAAAATAAACCTTGTTTATTTATTTATACAAAGATAAACATTGCTAAAAAATAATAACGTGTTCCTTTCTTGAGACCAAGCCTTGTGTTGAGTTCGAATACAATATAATGGAAAATGGAATCATATGTATTATAAAATAATTACAAAAATAACAATCTATATATATATATATATATACATAAAAAGGCCATGTTTGTATGTGTGTCTTCCATGGACTGAATAACTACTGAGCCTATTTACGTGTGGTTTTTAGCGAAATGTATATCTTTGCCATGAGCATATTTATAGCTTAAAAAAAGTGAGGAGCGCAAATGTTTTTTTCGTCGTTTACCAGCGCTGCATTCGCCGAGATTGCATATACAAAGAAATTAATAAGATGTTTTTTTTTATATGCATATATTTCTTTCAGCGCAAATAGCTCCTTCGGGCAGCTTTTCTCGTTTGAGAAAGAGCAAATTTTCCGTGTATGTGGGCACCGCCAAGGAGACTTATGTCCTAATATGTCGTGTGCGGTATGTGGTGGACAAGCTGCTGTATATACGTATATATATATTTATTTTTAAAAATGTTTTTAACATTTGTTTTTTATGGATCCCAATCAGATTATTTCCTTATATTCCTTCAAACTTCTACCCATTTATTTATTTTTACTGGATTTTTGGTTTATTCTAAAATAGTATTAACCGACATTTAATACATTTTTTTTAAAACGCATTCCTAAATAAAGTGCAATCCTTTTGGTGAGAAGAGCAGAGTTTGATTCTTGCAAAAAGAATTCTTTATTTGAAAATGATTTTTTTATAGTTTTTGAATTCAACCATATTCAAGTAACTGGCCAGGTACCTAGTTACCAATGAAAAGTTACATCATCTTTTTTACTTTTATGCAAACGGTTTTTACACGCTTTCACGACACAACCAAGTATTTTGGTTTCAAATTAAATGTCAAGCTCCCGGCAAAACCCGGCTGGCGGTTAAAGAACGACTAAATACGCGTAGGGCAGGACTGAGCGTTTGGGCATGAGTTATGTGTAACCGCGCTTAAATCGATCCTGTATTGATTAAGTCAATCGAGGACACACATACGAACATTGCCTTTTATAAAAATAGATAAGATGAAAAATATTTTTCGTTGGTGGTTCCCGCTAGGTTGAGTGTACGAGCACGCGGCCATTTTGGTCGCATCCGGTAATGTATGGAAATAAAATTGTAAGTTTACATTTTTATTCGGCAATTTTGTCGCCGCGCGGAAATCGCCTTTATCTACTTCTGTCTGGGGGAGAATCGGGCGAGATTTGGGTGGCCCGTGGCGCGCCGATAGGGAGTCGCGGTCGCTTTTCTCGCGTTCGGAAAAACATCAAAATCTCGCATACCGCAAAATCATTTTTTAGGAGTGAGAATATTTTAATAATGGCTTATTAACAAAAAAATACAATTTCTTTATCTACTACATACATACTTAGGCAATAGATTTCTCTGGATCATGTCTAGTCTGCCTAACTAGGTACAACCTGTTTTAAGGCAGACATTTTTATGCAAAAATAAACAATAACATGACTACCTAGTAGTTTATTTATTATACAGTTATACAATATTTAAATAAACTATTAATTTTTTTACAATATTTTTGAGAAGTTTTTTGATTTTTCGCCGTATAATAAAATGTATAATATAATAATAATAATAATAACCGGCATTCAAATGAATGGCCAACGCTTAACGAAAGGAATGAACGTCGCTTAGCCTCTTTTATTTTCTTCATCATCATCATCATTCCCTTTCCGCACCTAATGGTGCATAGGGCGCTGCGTTGGTACACCAATCGCAGCGTATCTTGATCAATTTTACTTCATGAAGGTAAGGTGGTGAGTCTTACGATTTAGGTACCAGTATATAGACGATGAAATATTCTAGAGTAAAAATACCCTTTTAAATAATGTTTCATATCAACTATATCGGGAATCGAACCCGAGACCTCTCGCATGGAAGGCAAATGCGCTGACCATTACACTACGAGGCCGACAAAAATAATTGTTTAATTTGTTTTGTTATCTGAAGTTAGGTAAGTTTGGGATAGGTATTACCTCTTAACTTGACTTATTTTTTAAATTTATTTAATTAAACCAACACAGTCATAGTAATAAACAATACATAGAGAATAACAACAAATAACAAGACCAATTATGGGTTTCATATAGGAACAAAAGTATATTTAAAAAAAAGTACAGTTCGCTAGGAGTGAAAGGAAGTGGGATAAAAAAATAGGGAAGGAAGAGAAGAAGAAGAAATAGTAAGTAAAAATAAAACAATGAAAAAATGTATATAAATGTACACATACAACATACATTTTTTTTTTTTTTTAATTCCATCTTCAAGTATTCGTTGGATTTGGTCATGCCATGTCTTTCTCGGTCTTTCTTCATTTCTGCATCCATCAACATTCGCAATGTAAATATTCTTAGCCGTTCTTTCGCTGTGCATTCGCTCTACATGTCCAAACCAGCGCAGAGCTCCTTTCTTTATTTTGTCGATAATGCTTATCTCAGCCTTACATAATGTGCATGTAACGAACATAGCTTTACCACACATTCGCCTGAGAGATCGCATTTCGACAGCATTTGGCCTACTTTCATCCCTGTTTTACCAAGTCCACACTTCGCTTCCCATTCACCAGAGTCGGGACCAGGACTCCACTGTGAACTGTTAATTTTGCCTCTTGCGACAATTATTTATTTGCCAAGGTTGATTTAAGTGCACCGTTCACTCTGTTCCCGGCACTCACCCTCCTTTCAATATCTTTCTTAGTCATTCCATTCCTATTTAACAAACTTGCCACATACACTAATTCCTCTACCTGTTTAAGTATAACCCCATTCATTGTAATTTCACATTTAAATTGTAATATCTACAAACACGCGCAGCGTAAAGATAGAAGCATAAATCTTTTTTTCATCGACCTACCAGGGTTACATTTGACGAAAATGCATACACAAAAAAAATGGTTGTTGATTTTTGTGATTAAAAAGAGATTTTTTTTAAATGTTTACAAACAACATTCGCTCTTTATGAATTCCAATCAGATTCTTTCCTGACGATGCTGTACTCCTTGCTAACAACAAAGAGGAACTGCAATTCTTAGTTACAAAGGTCTACGATGTATGCAGGAGAAGCGATTTGCTGATGAATGACGATAAATCGAATGTGATGGTTTTTGAAAGAAATGAAAGTATGACTAAATGTGAAATCACTGTAAATGGACTTATACTAAAACAAGTAGAGGAATTTGTGTATCTGGTAAGTATGTTCACTAGGGATGGAATGACTGAGAAAGATATTGAAAGGAGGGTGAGTGCCGGGAACAGAGTGAACGGTGCACTTAAATCGACCTTGGCAAATAAATGCTTGTCACAAGAGGCAAAATTGGCAGTTCACAACGGAGTCCTGCTAAAATAATATTAACTAACATTCAATACATTATTGAAAATCGCATTCACGAACAAGGTGCACGCCTGTTGGTGAAAAGAGCCTAGTTTGACATATGCGAAAAAAATCTTTATTTGAAAATGAATTATTTTATGTTTTGGAACTCAACCATATATAAGTACCTAGGTACCTAATTAAATTCAATACTTGAATATTAAAACATTTTAATTTTGGAATTTAATCACAAATAAGCACCTAGGTACCAGAGGCGGTTCCTTAGTATGTGCATAAGTGCAGCGCACTGCCAAGTAAAAAGTTTTGTAAATAAATTAGTAACTTTATTGATAGTAAAAATATGTTCTAAGTAGGTAGAAAGAAACAGGGATTCGTTGCAATATTATACTCGTAAACATCATAATATTCAACACTAGCGTCAAAAAATCTAGCGAAATCGACTATAGCGGTCGATTTTCTCATTTTGTCCACGCATGCGCAATCGTCCCATTGCATATTCTGTTTTGCACAATCTTTTACCCTGGATTTGTAAGAAATATATCATATTTCCTAAAATCGTCATTTGAGCGAAACAGACAATGCTTCATAAGAAGATAATATACATATTCCGGGCATTGCCAACGCATGCGCAGATTTGAAATTCGTTTGTAATGTCACTTTGAACATGCGTAATGACATGATATTAGTACGAATTTAGTCAACTATAACGTGCGTATTATGTTGGGCGCATTTAGCATTTCTGGTTCCGATGCGCGGGCTGTCATACTAGTGCTCGTTTATCACGTCAGACCTATCGTATTATTATAATATTATTGAACTTTATAGTTTGCAAGTTGACAAAATGTAAACACTGCCAATGTTTACATTTTGTCAACTTGCCAGGAGCCGCCAGTGCTAGGTACCAACATATCAATAAAAAGCCTTTTTACTTTTATCCGGACAGTTTTTGCACGCTTTCTCGACAAAATCAGGCATTTTTCTTTTAATTTATTTTTGTTTCGAAATTAATGTCAAGCTCGCGTCAAAACATGCCTAGTGATTAAAGAATGACTAAACTCGTTGTGCATGGGTTGAGTGTCATAATTTAAGGGGCTCAGGGTAAATTGCATGCTGAATTTTCTTCATTAACACGTATTCTCGTAATTTCTCCCTAGATTATGGCACTAGAGCAGTGATTATTGCACAGTTTTGATTTGAACACTACGAGGACTCTTAGCACATGCAGAGATAAAACGAAAAATTAACCCTTAAAACATATATATAATTAGCTCAAAAATAAGTAACGTGTGTCCTTATTTACGAAAAAACGTTTGTTCAACCAGCTAACAGCAGGCAAGCCAAGGTTCAGGCAGGACAACGTCTGTCGAGTCCGCTAGCCTAATAAAAAAAAAACGCAAATAAAAGTAGAGATACGCGGTTTTTATTAAGCAGCGTGCTGAGGAAATGGACCTTTACCATAATTTATTCCACTTCTTTCTCAAATAAGTATTATTTGCTTCAGGTTTATGGTTTATGGTCTGAAAACAAATTGGGAAAATATCGCTTTTGGAAAATTTTAAATTTCAATGTATTACGCATACACGTACAGGTACACATACAATACTATCATCATATGTATTTATTTTTTTGTTTGAATTCTTTACAAGTTATTTACAATTTGCTTTTTAATTCGATTACTTTTTTTATATCCATTTATTATTTTTTTTCTTTTTTACTATGTAAAGTTTTACTTTTTATTTTGCATGGCAGTATGCTTCTAATTGTTTCTAAATGTATACAAAAAAGCGTTGTTTATCTTTTAAATTTTTACACACTATGTTTGTACTTACCTGTATATTTTTTGTATAGTAAAATTAAATAAAATAAATAAAAATAACAATATTATCATTATCGTCAATAGGGAAATATTTCATACTACGAATACCGATAAAAATATATGAAATTGATTTAGAATAATTAGCTGTGCTTTTTAAGTCAATATGGGTATTGTAGAGAAATGTTTTCGTACATATTTTAAAAAAAAAACTTTTTAAAAAATACGTCGCTAGAAAAACGCAACATGTTTGGCCTGACAGTTGTGACGTCAATATTCGTGACAATGTTCTAAACCAATTTGAATAGTCAGGATCAAATAAAAGTGAATCGTGACGTATTAGGGGCGTGGCCAATGAAAGTTTGTTTTTGACTGTTTTTGCGGGAATTCAAAATTACAAATTTAAAATAAATATGCAACTTATAATTGGCAAAAACCTTTTTTTTTTGCTGAACAGTATTTCATGGACTTTTATTACTAAAAAATGTAAAAAAAAACCTCTTATTTCCCTCTTATTTATTTATTTATTTTGTTCATTTACGCCCAAAAAGCATTTACAAAAAATAAAAATAAAATACATGCTAACATACTAAAGAATAAATACAGAATATACAGAAAAAATATGTGAAATTAGTTAGAAAGGATATAATAAAAAGTTTTGCAAAGTAAAAAAAAACAAAAATAACAAAGGTATGCAAGAAAAAACAGTAAGCATATGAACAAAAAATGCAAAGATATAAGCTTATAAATTTTGTAAATCAAACAAGGTAAATAAAGTGTTACGGTAAGCAAGAAAGACAAATTTAAGTTAAATTAATAAACAAGCAAGCATATATTATCACGAAAAAATAAGAAATAAAAATATGTAAATATGAAATGCGTATTTGCCAATACTACAATGCAATTTGATATAATGGTAAAACATAAAAAAACAAACCGTTTTTGCTGGTATATGTAATTTTTAATACTATTTAAATGTTATTTGTGTTTTTTTTATACTTTTTTTAGCTTGTATACATAATTTCAATACGTTTTTGATAAAAAAAATTAACCTGTATTGGGTGTGCGCATATTTTGTTAATTAAAAAAAATGATTTTATTTTGTACTAGTTCAGTATGTATATATAATTTTCTTTTCCAGATTGCATAATGTAAACATCATTTTGAATTTATTTCCATGCCTAGTATTCTGTTTATTTTGTTATTTTCAAGTATTTTTCATACCCTTTTTAATTTGTAGTATAATCATAATTTTAATTTTTCTGCTTTTGTAAATAATATTATAGTTTAAAATATAATAACGTCTTTAAATCAATTTGTTATCTGTATGTCCCTAAATGAGTTTTTTTTTTTAAAAAACTCCTTGGGAATATTGTATATAATTATGTATAATATGTTTTCAATTTAATAATAAAAAAAAGTGTAAGGTAATAAAAATAAACAAGTAAGTACTTTTTTAATTTATGGAATTGAATTGTCAATAATAGTTTGACGAGCAGCTACAAATAAACTTGATATTGTGGACTAATAAGATAATAAAGAATTGGACAGAATTTCTGCAGCCGTTCCATAAGTGTTACCTAACCTATGCAGTCTCGGTATCAATGAATTGTTTTGTTGGTTGTAAAAAGTACTGGAGCAATGAAACAATAAAGTACTCCTAGTGTTGACAGCGGGTACTCTAAAATTAATCAATTCAAGTATTTTTGGTACGTCAAAAAGAGAGTTTACAATTTTATACAGTACAATGAGATCATTAATAGTTCTTCTTTCAGAAAGTGTTGTTAGGTTGAGCAGTGTCAATAAATAGTCAAAATTCACATTTTGGATTGGAATGTTTAATTTGTAGTTTATATATCGTAGAAATTTATGTTAAACGTTTTCTATATTATAAACATAAACATTATTATGACCATATCGCTCTAAAATGACATAGCTTCAGTATGACGTCATAGTTGAAGATAAAATTCTCCCGACTGACTACAAAGATATACTACCGATCCCCTCACCACCAAGTTTTGATGTAAGTACATCGACTTTATACCGATGGGTCTAGAACCCCTCAGTACGTTTATCTACTCCTTGAAAATGTCGAAAATTTTGTTACACCGAGCAATATTTTCTTTAGTTACGATGTATTTAAATTTTTAATTGTTTTGAGTTCGGATTTTTTTTATTAAAAGCCTATTAAAAATATAAGAGAGAAATACGTAAATTTTGTTTTTAATAAAAAAGTAGAGTTAAATTCAGACGCAATTGTCAGTTTAATAAAACGAATGCGTAGATGCAAATAAATAATGTCGCAAGGTTCTGTCCTATATAAGAGTATCTAGGCGTTAGAAAGTTACCACATTAAAAAATATATTGAGTTATTATATTTATTCTATCTGTTTGACTATCTTTCTGAGAGAACGTATCTAGAGTCGGCCTTGTAATCGCTCAGTCCTCAGTAGATAAATGCAGACGATCGTTAAGCATATCGTTTTGGCAATGGTTAAAAATCATGTATAAACCATATTCAAGATGGCTTTTTTTGCTTGGATTGGGATTTATCGGAGTTTAAAATCGCTTTGACGTGGGCAACTTTCTATCACAGAAGCCTATTTAAAATGTAAATGAGAACTATTTTAAATGTTAATAAAGTAACAAACTCGGACTAATTTTTGCGGTCATTCGTTGGTTTGTTTCGATTATATGATGTCGATATGGCAAGTAGGTAGAACATACTGAGGTAAGATACAGATAGTACAGAAGTTAAGTATACTGTCTCGATATATACAGATGAAATTAGCGTTCATAACTGAGGCTCTAGGCCCCTATCATGGGTTTTTGGATGGTCCAAAAGTCCTAACTCCCATAAGAAACAATTTTACAAAAAAGCAAAACGATGGAGACACGCCAACGGTAAATATTATTATTTGTAATGTATTACGGAAAAACATGTTTTAATTTGTTAAATAAGGGTGTTTTGTATAAATAACTCGCACATACGATAGTCAGATAATCTTTCGACAAACAAATCCTTTCACCCCTGTTGCCACAAACACCGACTGAACAATTATTACGTTATTGACAAATATTAGTTCGTCGTAGACACGCACCCTCTTGCTAGGGGTAGAATATGGTAGATATTTAAATTGTAGGGCGTACGGATCACCCTCGGGGGCAGAAGAAGTGTCCCGATTGCCTAAATGAAGTACCACTACCCTAGCTACTCGTTATTCAAACACTCACTCTATGCAAATATCAAGGGGTTGATTACTTGGTGATATGAATTCCGATATTTCCAAGGGGATGATTGCAAAAATAAACACTGCTTTAGCGATTTTTTTACATTTATCCATGGCTTCATAGAGTAAGCGATACTTTATTATTACTTTTTGTAATATAAATGTATTTAAAAAATGATTACTGGATTTAGGTAGAGAAAAATCGAAAAACTTATTCAAAAACATTCTAAAATAATAAATGGTAGATTAAAATATCGTATTACTCCTTTGTGAATTAACTAGTAGGTAATTATGTTTTTATTTATTTTTGCATAAAAGTATCCTGCATTAAGGCTGTAGTCGGGTAAAACGAACGCAAAATTAGGAAATCATACGATTTTGCCATTTAAAAACGAACGTTTTTATAAATCGCGCAATAATAAACATTAAAAAATTACATAAAACATTTAAGTTTGTTAGTGAAAATTATTGATGGAAGTTTATTGTAATTTATTATATAAATAAAACACGAGTGATACTTTAATCCACAAATTTGGAATATCCAGTGACCGGTTTCATCGCTTTCGCGACATCTTCGAGACTGGTATCTTTATTAAAAAGTTAAATGTATTTATACAGAACAGAGGTAAGGATACATAATTCAAAGTTATATGTAAGTAATTTAAATAAAGTTATTTTCCTTAAGATAAAAATAACTTTATTTAATTTACTTTCATATAACTTTGAATTATCTATCCTTACCTCTGTTTTGTATAAATACATTGAACTCTTTAATAAAGATACCAGTCTCGAAGATGTCGCGAAAGCGATGAAACCGGTCACTGGATATTCCAAATTTGTGGATTAAAGTATCACTCGTGTTTTATTTATATGATAAAAAAAATATAAATTATATATTAAACAAAAACAATATTTTTCATAGGTCATCTATTAAAAAATATAATTAAAAGTTTTATATAACTAAAATATAATTAGACCGGCAGATTACTCCATTTCAAATTTACGCTAAACTCAGGTATCTGGGATCTCAATAAAGACTATTGAACTAAAATTTGTTAAAATGATTTAAGGATATCAAATTAAACAAAAAAGTGGCCGCGGCAGAATTTAAATTTTTTGTTTTAGAAAAGAAATATAAGAATTTTAAATCACATAATTTTTTGTGACATTTTCCTTTATTTCTACTTGAATTTATGCCTTCGGTAATACCTTTAAAAAATTTAATCTATTGAAATACTTTAGTTGAAACATTTTTTTATAGAATTATATTCTTTTTTTTTTTAAAGAAGATAATTCTGGTAGTAATATTCAATTTAAACAATATCTTATTGACTTTTTTATAACCGTCAGACCTGCCCTAATCGTTTTCGATTTTTCCATTTTAGCCATTTGCGATTTTGCCATTTTAAAATTACTAAGTAGGCAGACTAGACATAATCCAAAGAAATCTATTACCTAAGTATGTATGTAGTAGTCAAAGAAAATGTATTTTTTTGTTAATAAACCATGATTATTATTATTAATATTTTGTTACCCTAATAATTTCACTTCTGTTCAATGTACTTCATAGTCCTAACACTCCTATATACCTGCGTGAAAAAAATCAACGCTTATCAGTTCATGGTTTACCTCTTCGTTTTAATTCTCAAGACACTCTCTTAATACCCATCCACAATTCCTCTTTCTTCTTTAACTCATATAGTGTCCATGCGGCTCGACTGTGGAATCATCTCCAATCCACCATCAAAGATGTTCCTACATTATCTCTGTTTAAATCATGTCTGAAGAAACATTTCCTTATCTCTTCCTTGACCTCTCCTCCTTTCCTTTTTCCTATTTTTTCCTTTTTCCCATTGAGTAATAGCTTTGATTTAAGGTAATTTATAAACACATACGTTGATTTCTATTTTTGTATATTTTTAGCTTTTTAATTAATTTTTTTTTTTTTGAATATGTTCTGTAACTTGAATTGTAAAAATAAAGCTTTTATTTTATTGGTTGGTTGGAAGAAATTGCCATTTGGCAATAAGCCCGCCAATGTACAAAAAGTTGAAAAATAATATGAATATGGAATTGTATTTTGATAATAAGTGTGAATAAATAAATAAATAAATAAATAAATAAATAAATATGTTAAAGAATGCTATGTTTACAATATTTGAGTTTGTCCAAATGTTTGTAGACAAAAGACTGGGTTTCACCCCCTTGGCTTTAACTTCATTAAAATCAAAAAATGGAAGAATTGAAGAAATATGGATGTCCAAACATAGGCAAAATGGTCAATGTTACACAGTGTGTAAAGTGGCTACGTGTAAATACCATATTTTTATCAGATCAGTTAAAGACATTTTAAATTTATCTCCTGCTTGACTTTTAACTTTTAATTTGATTCTTAATTTTGTCTTTCAATTTTAACTTTTTAATTTTAATTCTTAATTTTAACTTTTAATTTAAACTTTTAACGTAATTTTAATTTAAACTTTTAACCTAATTTTAATTTGAACTTTTCATTTTAATTTTAACTTTTACTTTTAATTTTAATAATTTGATTTCAACTCTTAATTTATACTTACCTACATCTACTACCTGCATCGAATAATTTATTGTTAGTTGTGATTTTTTTTACAATTAAATTGAAATGTTCATGGAAGCAGACAGAGAGGGAGGAAAGTAGAGTAGTTTTACAATGTCTTCTCCTTTATATGAACTTTTTATGTAATATTTTTATTTTTACTTTTTTAGAATTAAATTATTTTTCCCCTCTCCTCCTGCATTCATTAGTGTGAAATCTGTAATTGGTCTTACTTTTTTAAATTGTTCTTTTGTACCTTGTTTTTTATATAAAGACTGTATGATTTCATTAATAAATAAATAAATACTTAAACCAGCCAATGACAGGTCATAAGCTCTGTAAATGCCTAGACTTCCATATTTCCTTATTTAAAGTATTCTCCATCCCTGTTGTAATTTGTTAATGCTATGTTTGTTTAGTTTTCTATTGTTTACTTTTTGTGATGTTATATTAGATTTTAACACTATCTGCGGTTTCAATCATTATTCTTCTAGTGGTCTGTCGGTGGATAAGGAAGTTTGATAGTTATATATTTATGGGACATGCATTTATTAATGTTCTTACCCTTGCAGGATGACACGTCAAACAAACTTTATTTTAATTTGGTTTGAACCCAAACTGGACCTTACCCCAAAAATACAATAATTTCGAAACTTTTTCAGTAAGCTGCTTGTTGTATGCTGATGATGCAGTTCTGTTAGCAAGCAGCAAGGATGATTTGCAGCAAATAGTCTCTAGGATGTATGATGTATGCCTGGAGAGCGAATTGGCGATGAACGAAAGTAAGTCAAAAGTTATGGTATTTGAAAGGGGAAGTGAGGTTACTGACTGCATAATAAATGTAAACAGCGAATGTGTCGAGCCAGTAAAAGAATTTGTGTATCTGGGAAGCATGTTTTTAAGAGTAGAAAAAGATGTTGAAAGAAGAGTGAATGCGGGTAGCAAAATGAACGGAGCACTAAGCTCAGTAATTTCTAATAAAAATATGTCAATCGAAGCTAGGTTTTAGTACCGACACTTATGAATGGAAGTGGAACATGGAACTGGCAGAGGAAGGATGAAAGCCGAGTGAACGCGGTTGAAATGCGATATCTCAGACAAATGTGTGGGAAATCAATGTAAGACAGGCTTACGAATGATGAAATCAGGCGAGAGTGTAAATCTGAGTCAAGTATAATTGATAAGATTAAAAAAGGGTCTCTGAGATGGTTTGGTCACGTAGAACGAATGGACGACGAAAGAATGGTAAAACAAGTATAAATAGCGAAAATGAACGGCAACGTGAGACGAGGATGACCGAGGAAGACGTGGCATGATCAGACAAACCAAAATCTTAAGTCTGGTCATGTCGAAAGCAGACAGAACCGAAGGGCATGTAAGACAAGATGTATGAATGTGTGGATAGACGGATAGACGTGTGTGGTGGTACATTCTTTCTGCCTACCCCTACCGGGAAATGGCGTGATGGTAGTAGTAGTAGTTGTCGAAACTTTGATATTCATCCGGAGGCAGTTAGACTAATTGGAATGTAATCATATTTCACACGTGTTATTTTGAGACCATTTAGCAGCTTTTCATCGCTGTGCTCCTTCTTAATAAAGTAGAAAAAAAATAAAACGGCTCACCTTAATGTACATGTAGGTACAAACAATGGAAAAAAATATAGCTTACCTATATAAATTCACCGTTCACCTCTGGTAGGAGCTCCAACCCTCAAAATGATGATCACAGTGTTGAATTAGATGAAGAGATTCCTGAGAATGTTGAAAGCATAAAATATCTAAGAGTTTGGATTGACTCTAAATTATCTTTTATAATAAATGCAGACTATACGAGTGAACAAATCGCAAAGAAGGTATCCCTGTTAGGAAGGATTAGGAATAAACTAGATCTTAAAACCTCTCTGCTGATATTTAAAAGTATTGTCGTTCCCCACATTGCTTATTGCTCCAGCATTTTATATTTAAGTAATGAGGGAGATCTAAAGAGACTCCAAATAATACAAAACAAAGCGATGACGATAATATTAAGATGTGGGAAACGCACAAAAGTTAAGAACATGATTCAACTTCTAGATATTATGAAAATTGATCAAAGAATCAAATTCAATGCTGCTAATGAAATTGACAAAATTATTAAAGGAATAGTTCCAAGATATTTTCAAAATTCTTACGGTACATAAATGTTAAACTTAGAATCAGTCGTGAATTTTTAAATTACGATTTTTTACTAAAAACATCAAATTTGTTAAAACTTAACGAAAGAAGAAAAATTATAGACCTTTTAAATTTATTAAAAATTGTAAATTCAATATGGGATTGCCCTGAACTATTATCTCTCATCAACTTCAGGGTGCCTGGAAGAATGACTAGACAGGTGCCACCGGTTTGTAGCAACAATTCACGGACAGTGTATACTTGTAATGCCGTATTAAACAGACTTCTTGAACACGGCAATAGTTATTCCCACGTATCTGATATATTTAGTGTAGAGTATTGTTCCTATAGAACAAACCTTTTGAACTTTTTCAAAGATGGCGAATGGTAATTATATTTATTTATTCATGCATTTCATAATATATACAGTTGTTTGTTCACTTTGCTCAGCTGTATGAAACAGTACTAATGATTTTCTTGTTGTATTACTTTAGAATGTTTTTTTTTATATTAAAAAAAGAAATACTAGCGTTCTTATAATTTACCCAAATATTTTAATTTTGGTGGCCATTTTCAACGAGTTGTAAATAACTCACTATTAGAAAATTGAAATCAAGTTGTGATAGAGTGGGGTTTGAATCTCTG
Source organism: Micrasema longulum (assembly GCF_059751315.1). Lineage (NCBI taxonomy): Eukaryota > Metazoa > Arthropoda > Insecta > Trichoptera > Brachycentridae > Micrasema > Micrasema longulum. Next base: position 268,518 of record NW_028278030.1, read on the forward strand.
ACCTCTGGCCCGTGAGTCCGCAACACTAGCCACTGGACCACAATCCGATTGTAAATCTTCTTATATTAACTATGTTAAATAACTAATTTAAGGCATGTTTCACTTATCGTAAAATATTACAACAGAGATGAAGAACATTTAAGAGAAGGTAATATAGAAGTCCAGGCATCTACAGGGCTTATGACCTGTCAATGGCTGGTTTAAGTGGCCACTTTACACACTGTGTAACATTCACCATTCTGCCTATATTTGAACATCTATATTCCTTCAATTCTTTCATCTGTTGATGTTTGTGAAGTTAAAGAGCTGAAACCTTTATTTATGCAGGTGAGATTCAACGAATTTAATTATTACACCTACATAATAGGCAACGCCTGAAAATATTATTTTTTAAATTTCTATACTTCTTCATGGACCAGGTAATTTATCAACAATATTTTGTCAGGCGTTGCCTAGTATGTAGGTGTAATAATTAAATTCGTTGAATCTCACCTGCATAAATAAAGGTTTCAGCTCTTTAACTTCACAAACATCAACAGATGAAAGAATTGAAGGAATATAGATGTTTTAAATATAGGCAGAATGGTGAATGTTACACAGTGTGTAAAGTGGCCACTTAAACCAGCCATTGACAGGTCATAAGCCCTGTAGATGCCTGGACATCTATATTACCTTCTCTTAAATGTTCTTCATCTCTGTTGTAATATGTTAATATAAACAGCTCCCCAGGGAGTTGAATCCAGTCCTTGTCTACAAAAATTTGGACTAACTCAAAATATTGTTATCGTAAAATGTTTACCTCGGCACGGGACACCCCAGTGCGGGAAGATTATTCTGTATATAAAAATAAAACAAACATTGTAAAAGTGTAAATGAATAAAAAATAAAATAAAACAAATAATTTTATAAATCTTACTTCTACATGTCTTAGGTAGTTTCACCCTTCCTTGTCGGTTTTAAGGTTCCGTTTGAAATAGGTCCAATGTCTGAAATAAGTTTGAATATTTTTAAACTTTCTCACATGTTTTTCAACAATCAAACCATAATCCGGCATTTATCTGAATATTTGCGTAGTCCCCACGTATTGCTAGTAAGTGCAGTCACGTGGCAGCGTATCGGGACACAGCAGGACTTGATGGAGAGCTCGTATTACGGACACGTGTCGTGCACTATGCGGGATTCGAACCTCAGTCCCTCCACATACCTAAATATCCATAGATATTTATTTGTTTGTCCGCCGTGTGGCCAAATGAGCAGCGAGTTTGCCTGCCACGCCAGAGCAATAATAATAATAATAATATTTGGCTGATTTATATAGCGCCATTTTTCTAAAAAATCACCTCAAGGGCTCTTTACAATTTTTTATTATTTTTTTTATTTTGGGGACATCAACAGTAATATATGTAACAAAAATACAACAAATAAAATATACAGAGAATAAAACCAATGACAGATATCCACAGAAATACATTAAATACTCGTACAATACATACTAGTGTGTTTGTGTGAGTGTAAGTGAGTGAGAGGGTGGGTGAGTGGGTGTTATATTGGAATGAGAGTGGACATGTGTGTAAATATTGCACAAGTGTCAAGTGTTGAAAATACAAATATATTAAAAATATTAAGAATTAGAGATAAAATATAATAAAATAAAATAAAATAAAATAAGATAAGATAAAATAAGACTTTATTATTGAAACTAAGTATAAGACAAAAAACGTATGTTTTAAGGCGCGCATTTTAAATGTTATTTTTTTACAATCAAATGGATCAATAAGGGGAAAGTTCAAATTATATTCACTAACAAAACGTATAAGTGGAGAGTTCTGGGCATAGTTCGTACGAACTGCTGGCACATGAAATAGAGAGCTCGACGTGTGACGGGTGCGGTAGCCGGGGACATTTAATGATAACTCCGACAAAAGAGCCGGACTATCAAGGCGTCCACTAAGTATGTCATGAAGCACCCCAATGTCCAACAGTAGACGGCGATCTTCTAAAGTAAGCGAATTGTATATCTAAACTTACATTCTAACTAAACTTAAGTGATACATTATATTTCCAGATTTAAAATTGAAGGTATGATAGTCTAAAGAAGTTGGATTTTAGTTGGGATCTGAACTGACTGGGACTGTCGATGATTCGTAAGTTTGAAGGCAATTGGTTTCAGGCAGAGGGGCCGGCGGCGGCAATAGCACGATCCAAATCTAGTGTTTTGGGAGCGCCGGATTTCGACAAGTTTTCCTCTTCCTGAATCAAATGCTGACCTAAGAGTAGATTTTCTTTGACATGTATTTTGCCTAATACAAAGGTCCGATAGCAATAGGTCTCGGGTTCAATTCCCGGCGTAGCTGACACAAAATATTAATTTAAAATTGTGATTTTACACTAAAATATTTCATAGTGCCTGGACTAGTACCCGAAGCGTAGAATTAAGAATAGTCCAGAAACCGCACACGCACATCAAACAGAAGGCGACTCAACTACTCATAAATGAGTAGGTCTACGTTTTGACCAATTAGTTTCGTTGTAGACGTCGCTCAGTACGCAACTTCTGATTTGAATTCAACTATACCGTTTTTAAAATATCACTTTAACTTTAAACTTCATTGTCAAATAAAAAAAAATAAAATAAAAATGTAAATGTAAATAGTGAGTTATTTACAACTCGTTGAAAATAGCCCTCAAAATTAAATATTTGCGTAAATTATAAGAACGCAAATATTTCTTTTTTCAAAAAAAAAAAAAAAAAATAGGGGCTAGATTTCTTATTGTTCATGCGCTCTGTAGCTGCAAGACGTTCTGTTATCTAGCTCATATATATCATAATTGGAGACGAGAAACTAGAATCCCAACCGTCCATGCGCTCTGTAGCTGCAAGACGTGTTGGGATATTTATTTATTGTACAGCGCCCTTGAGGTGATTTTCACAAAAATGGCGCTATATAAATTATCCAAACATTATAACATTATTATTATGCTGTGTTGTGTCCTTTTATAGTTTAGAAATACTGCCAGGATCTTAAAGAAACAGGATGCAATCACATTTCATCTGTAATTCGCAAATTAATGTGTATGTTACAAATGCATTACTTTAAAATTGAATTATTTTTCCATCTGTCAGATTGTCGAAGAAACAAAATGGAAATTTCGTCATTGTTGCTAGGGTAGATTTTTTTTTACCCTACTTTGCTCATCTAATAAAATTATTATTAAAATTGAACCGTATGTTTCCTGAACTATTACGACATTTGTTTTTTAAGTTTATTCGACGTTTCTATTCCTGTTTTTCTGTGCATTTTTCACTTTAACGCTCACTTCTTTTGTCAAACTCCTTACCAAACTTCTCGAGCTGGGGTCGGAAACTTGTCCGATAGCTTCTTCGCATTTCCTCTCTCATTAGCTCGGATCGCAGGCTGTGCAAATCTGTGTTCATTAGACGATATCTAGGAGGCAGTGCATAACCAAATTAGCGGGAAGAATAATCATTTCTAATTGAATCAAAGTAGAAAGGGACTTTGAACGTGGATTGAGATACCGAGATAGATTAACTAAGGTTGGCTGGGACACATTTAGTAATTAAACAAAGGCGTAGTCAAATACAGACTGCCTATCAATTCATGGTAAATTTTATGGGAAATAATTTGTTTTTAACTCTTGTGTGAGTTCGTATAAATATGCTGGATTTTTATACAAAAAATATTTTCGAAGAATAATGTGAATGTAATGTTTAAAAGGAGCCTAATATAGGAGACCACTGGTTAAACCTGGGCCTCGATTATGATGGAAAGATAAAGACGTCATACCTTTACCGTGATAATATATTGATAAGTTTATCTACGCACCGAGCAATTTTTTATTTAATTCTGGTTTATTAAAATTTTTAATCGTTTTGAGGCTCGCACATTTTTTCTTAAAGCCAATTAAAAATATGAGAGAGAAATAAGTAAATTTTGAAGTCGAATTAAATTTCGACTTAACTGTCAGTTTAATAAAACGAACGCCTAGATGCGAAAATATTGTTGCTTAGTTCTGTCCTATTAACATATACGAGTATTTAGGCATTAGAAAGTTACAACTGTAAAAAATAAATTTGGTTATTATATTTTTTCCATCTGTTTTACTATCTTTCTGAGAGAACATATCGAGAATCGGCCTTGTAGTCGCTCAGTACTACCTCAGTAGATAAATGCAGTCGATCGTTAAGCATGTTGTTTTGGCAATGGTTAAAAGTCATATAAAAATGATATTGTAATATGCTGTATAATTTTTAGGTTAATTTTTTTTTGTAAATCTTGGATATAAGAAAATTAATGTTTTTAAAAAAAAAAAAAAGCTTAATATGTCAGTACTATAAATTTTTGTAAAAGGCAGATTTGCCGTTTATGTTAATAAAATAAATAAATATAATATTTAAGCGAGCTTTTTTTGCTTGAATTGAGATTTATTGGAGTTTATAATCGCTTTGAAGTGGGCACTTTCTACCACAGAAACATATTAAAAATATAAACAAGAACTATTTTAAATGGTAATGACGTCAGGAATGCGGACTAATTGTTTGCGGCCATTCATTGGCTTGTTTTAATCATATGATGTCGATATGACAAGTAGGTAGAACATACCGAGGTAAGATACAGATAGTAGAGAAGTTAAGTACACCGTCTCGATATATGTAATAATGTATAAAGTATCAATGATGTGTATAAACTTAATGTTTATGTATATGTATTTAAAAAATATAATATAAATATGTATGTGCGAATATATATGTATAGATGTGTGTGAATGTATGGTTATGAATGCATTACAAGTGCCCCGACTCAACACGGATTTTCTAGCGAGTCGGAGCAAGTTCACAGACATGGGTCGTTCCTGATTGTGTCGCTATAAACTGTGTCTCTGTCCTTAACAAATGTATTTATAATGTAATTAATAAATAAATAAATATACAGATGAAGATAGCGTTCATAATCGAGGCAGTGGTGGCTTCCAAAAATAATTTCAAGGCGTTTAAAAAGTTTTGTTATCATTTCGGCAAATTGATTATGTTAAATTAATTTATCCCCAATCAGTGGAGAATTAACTTCCCTCTTTTCTTCAAACCAATGAGGTACATATTGCGAACTTTTATATTGCATTCTTTCTGCACAAACATGCTGAGGTTACCAGAGTACAGAGAGTTCCCGCTCCAATTGTTTCATTAAATGTCCTCAGATGCGGTGTGTGGTATGTGGAGCTGTAAGATAATCGGTTTAATTTTTGTGGTACTTAATTAAATTCGTAATTTAATCCAATACTTTCCCACTTCTCTGGTTTTCCAAATAACTACCCCGCGGTTTGTAGGAGTAAAGTTAATAATGAATTTATAGGAAACCCCATTAGAGGGGTAATTTAGGTGGTTGCCTTGCGACGGAACCCACCATCCCTTATATTATGGAATAACTGTTAATACGCTTATACTACGATTGGGTAAATTATACCAAAGGGTAGGTTCGGAGAAGGTTCCTACTTTAATCCGATATGATTTGGTCGGCGAGTATTTGAAATTCAGTGACTGTTTGTAAATTGCTTAATAAAAGCCATAGGAAAATATGACACAGGTACAATGAACACAGATAAAAATATATTAAATGGATTTTTAAAAATCATTATACAGGTAAATGTCGTTTTACTTCGGGGTTCCATTTCGAGAGACACTGGCGTAAAAAAATTGGCGTAAAATGAACTAAAAAATAATGGAAGAAATAAACTTAGGTTCCGTGACAAAATTCTAAGAGCAATCTAACATGTTACACAGTGTGTAAAGTGGCCACTCAAACCAGCCAATGACAGGTCATAAGTAAATTTATTGCAACAGAGGTTTAAGTGTCCACTTTATACACTGTATAACATTCACCATTCTGCCCATGTTTAAACATCTACATTTCCTCAACTCTTCCATCTGTTGACTTTTGCTTAGTGAAGGAGCTGAAACCTTTATCACACATGCAATTTAAATATGAATAACTTTGTAGGGAGAAAATCCAACCAGTTTGAAGGCATTTGGACATACTCAAACATTGTTGCAAGGTCATAAGCCCTATAAATACCTAGACTCCCATATTCCTCTGATCTTCAACCTCGTAGATGAGAAACAATGAAGCACTGTTCATCGATCAGCATAGAAAAAACTATGGCCTTAATTCTCCAAAGACCCGTCTTTGTCGTCTTGTTAACTCAAGACAAGATCTAGACTTTTTTGGTTTAAGTTTACAACGATTTAAACGAGCACTAAATAAAAAGTCCAGATCTTGTCTCGATGTCCCTTATGTTTGTCAATGCTTCTTTTCTTTTTTTTAAAATGTTTTAAACTATTCTTTTATGGTAATATTTAAACCTTATAAAATGTATACATGGACAATGTCCGTTAATAAATAAATAAATAAATAAATTCCCTTCTCAAAAATGTTTTCCCTCTCTTTTGCAATAAATTTAAATATGAACGACTCCCTACCTAGGGAGAAAATCCATCCAGTCTGCAAGCATTTGGACATACTCTAAACGTTGCTGTATTAACTACCTGGTAAAAGAAGAAGTATAAAAAATTAGGAAATTGTTTTCAGGCGTCGCCTATTAAGTGGATTGGTTCGGCCGGATGAATCTCATCCACATGATGAAGGTTTTAGCTCTTTTAGTTCACAAAAGTCAACAGATGGAAGAGTTGAGGAAATGTGGATGTTCAAACATAGGCAGAATGGTGAATGTTACATAGTGTGTAAAGTGGCCACTTATACTTGCCAATGACAGGTCATAAGTCCTGTAAATGCCTAGACTCCCATATTCCCTTCTTAAAAATGTTTTCCCTCTCTGTTGCAATAAATTTTAACATGAACAATCTAACATGTTTATGTAATACATATCCTCTATATATTCCAAATAAATTATAAATGTATTTAATAAATACAGATGAAATTCGTTCACATAATAAATAATCATCTCTTTATATAAATAATGAATTTTTTGTCATAAATACAAACTCACCAGTTCGTCGGTACTAAATTAAATTCTCACACTTTTTAGAAAAAAACATGAAATTTTATTTGCTTTGATTGTTGCTTCCTTTTTTGCAAAATCATAGCATATACTACAAATATTTTAATATTCTTTTTATTTAACAATAATAAAATTAAAACTTTAATCATACTTTTATTTTTCTTAAAAACGAAACGAAAACTAACTCTGAAAAAATTTCACACACACAATAGGCTGCTCGCATACACGGTAATAGAATAAAACAACCTGTAAAAGTGTGTCTGCTAATAGAATCGCAGCGCCTACTGTCTGGTGTCGGCCGAACCGGGAAATCCCACGCCGGCACTAATCGGCGTAATGAGGAAGTTCAGTGTCTTTTTTTTATTTTATCATTCGTTAATAGACTATTAAACTAAGAAACAAAAAAAAAATTTTTTTTAAATATCGTATTATCGGCGCTATGATTTTTAAAGTTTTGTATTACCGAAATAACTCCGCGTGTGACGTCAGAGGTTGTTCACTGTTAGTTCTTCCAGTTGGTCCGTTTACGGTAAGCCAACCGGATATCCTTCACAGCTGTCACATCATTGGTTGGTTCATATGAACCAGTGACGTCAATGTTAGAAGTGCGTTTTTATTATTTCTTTCGTACATTTTCTAGAAACTTTGTCGTACTGTTTAATGCTCTAATTTTTACCGCGCGCAAGAAATCATTTTTTGTATCCAATTTTCCGTAGGGCTGAAGTTCCTCATTGTGAATCGGCGTAAATCGAACCGGCGCAAAACGACGTTTACCTGTATTTTGTTTTTTTTTCTTGAATACATATGTGAACTCTATAAATTATTACCAGACTTTAAAATATTCCACTATTCGTGATTCTAAAATAAAATACCTAAATATTTGGTATGATGGGAATTTCACATTTAAGGGTTAATTGCTCGCAAATAGTTTTTCCCGTATTTAGAATTTTCCGCATAGGGGAGAAATGAATCAACAATTATTTCCTCACTCATTTCCTGAAAATTACAATCTAACACATGATTTTCGGCATTACAAATATTACGTTAACATTTTCGTATAAATTATCACCTCATTATTCCGTAAAGAGCGGATGTAATCGCAATATGCGTGCTAAAGTTAACATATAACAACAGAGATGAAGAACATTTTAGAAAAGGTGATACAGAAGTCTAGGCATCTACAGGGCTTATGACCTGTCGTTGGCTGGTTTAAGTGACCACTTTGCACACTGTGTAACATTCACCATTCTGCCCACATTTTTTAATAAAAAAAAAATTTTTTTAAATATATTAATTTCATAAAAGGTACATGTTTTTTTAAAAATTCTATACATATCTTCTTTTATACATCTAGTAAATGTTATCACTGTAACTCTCTAAAAAAGAGACTAACTCTTGCGCTTGGAGAGTTACAGAGACTTACACTGTTGTAGTTGTTTATTTATAAGAGTTTATATAATTTTAAATACGAGTACATGAGAAAAAAATAAAAACATAAAAACAATAATACATTCAAACTAATTAAAATTTAATGTAGTTTTTACTCGTGTTCGTAAAATTTCTTTAGATTTACTTTAAATTTATTTATTGATATATTATTTTTAATAGTTTTTAGTTCATTGGGAAGATTATTATGATTTTTTACACCTTTGAAGACAAAGCTATTTTGACCATGACTTGTGTGGAATTTAGGAATTTGAATATTATGTTGGTATATGAGTGACTTATTCATCTCGAATTCTTTTATTTTTTATAAATTTGAATAATAGAATTTATTTTATAAATAGTGTCTACTATATGAACCTTAAAATATTTTGAATCGACTTTCTGTATTAAATGTTGAGGGTTTCTTTAGAATTACTTTAATAATTAATCTCTGTACTATTTTAGGAGGGTTTAATATATTTGCGTATGAACCACCCCACCCTACAATATTGTACCAAAGATTGTACAATTAAGTTATAAGCTATTTTAAAAATTTTGATTTTTAAAATATTCCTTAATCTAATAAATATGTATATACAGTTACTAATTCGTTTAACTAGTTCACTGATATGGTCTTTCCATTTGAAGTTTTGGTCTATGTATACACCGAGATATTTAATTTTATCTGTTGTATCAAGAATATTTTGAGTTTGTCCACTTTACACACTGTGTAACATTCACCATTCTGCCTATATTTGAACATCTATATTCCTTAAATTCTTTCATCTGTTGATGTTTGTGAAGTTTGATGTTGTTTCAGCTCTTTAACTTCACAAACATCAACAGATGAAAGAATTGAAGGAATATAGATGTTCAAATATAGGCAGAATGGTGAATGTTACACAGTGTGTAAAGTGGCCACTTAAACCAGCCATTGACAGGTCATAAGCCCTGTAGATGCCTATACTTCTATATTACCTTCTCTTAAATGTTCTTCATCTCTGTTGTAATATGTTGTATCAAGTACTGAACATGTAAGATCGCAGTTAATTTTGTTGCAATTGCTTTGGTGAATATTTGAACATCTATATTCCTTAAATTCTTTCATTTATTTATTTTTGTCAAGTAAAAGAACAGAAACCTTTATGCGGGTGAGATTCATAGCATTAATTTTCAGTAGCATCGAACTTCTTTATTAAAGTAGGTTCTTTATTCAGTGCCCACTGGGTGGAGATAGAAAAATGGTGATGGTAAATAGCCAGACTTACCTCTTAGAAATTTCTTCATCTCTATTGAGATATTTTCAACCTCCTTTATAAAGGCTCACCGCAGTCTTCTGGGAAAGAGATTTTCCATTAATTAAATAATAATATTATGAATGCTCGAAGCTACGGGATTTGTAATAAGTACCGCGCTGAAGTAATAAATCGTCCCTGGCGTGAGTTGATATAATTATTGGGCGACGTGACCGGTTTCTCCACTCTGCCGCCGTCGTCAGACCGTCCCATCAATCAACGCGCCTGTCAACCCCTTCAGCGCGCCAATTTACAGGCGCAATCCAAAACCACGGAACTGAAGCTATTTCGTTTTCTGACAAATATTTTAATAGGATCGTTTCATGTTTTTTTCATTATTTTAGTTTTTAAATAAGCAAAAATATTACAATGGTATTATTTTTTTTTTCGTGTGGCGTCACATAAATTTTATGGAATGGTTTAAAATATTCATATTTTGAATTACCCGAAAACGAGACGTTTCGTGCCCTGTGAGACAAACGGCACGTATGACGTTTTAGCGCGGAACTTGTACGCGATGTTTATTAGAAGCGCAGTCGGCAGTCATAACGCGTGACGTCAAAATGACGTGATGCCAACTGCCTGCCGTTTTGTAAATACATTATATCATTAGAATTGTAAAAAGCCGCTACAAATTTACATAATATACAATAACAACAACAAACGGGTTGTGGTCCTGTGGCTAGTGTCTCGGACTCACGGACCAAAGGTCTGTGGTTCGAATCCCACTCTACCCCAACTTGATTCCATTTTCTAATAGTGAGTTATTTACAACTCGTTGAAAATGGCCCTCAAAATAAAATATATGGGTAAATCAAAAGAACGCAAATATTTCTTTTTATAAAAAAAAAAAAAACCATCACGCTGTTTGCCCGTAAGGGTAGGCAGAAAGAATAGAACGCCACATCACCCTATCCTTGCATACAGATCTCGCTTCCTTTACATTATTACATCTTCTCATGCACGCGCGCTGATTATTCCGACTTTTGACATATCTATCTTCAAGTATTTGTTCGATTTAGTTATTTCAGGTCTTTCTCAGTCTTCCTCTATTTTTGCATCCATCAACATTCGCATAATAAATATTCTTATCCGTTTTTTTACTGTCCATTTGTTCTACGTGTCCAAACCAGCGCAGAGCTCCTTTCTTGTTGTTGTCGATAATGCTTATCTCAGCCTTACATAATGTACGGATTTCAACAGTTGTGCATCTATCGTACATAGTTTTACCACACATTCGCCTGAGAGATCGCATTTTGACAGCCTACTTTTATTCCTGCTTTTCGGGACCAGGACTCCATTGTGAACTGCAAATTTTGCCTCTTGTGACAAACATTTATTTGCTAAGGTTGATTTATATCTGTATTTTTGACGCTATTCCCGAATTGTGAAAACACCCTATTAAGGAAAACGTTTTTTAGATAACAACGTTCTCTTACATATACGGAAATGAAAATTTATCCATTAAACATCATGAAAATAGCTTTGGTTTCCAGGGCCGCGATTACAAACGCTATCTTCACCGGTACGTATCGTGACGGTATTAAGTATTAAAATCCATATTTATGTACGAAAATGTGTATATTTGTATGAAAATTTAAAGTATCTTTGTCGGTCCCCTGTAACTAAACACGTTAAGAAAACAAATATGCGTATTAAATTTTTCAAATTGAATTTTACTTTATAGTTTAAATTGAATATAAAAGTTACTTCCCGTTGCGATATTTCTTTTCAATTTTGACACAAAACGCATAAATTGCCTTTAACATATTCGTGGAACATAAATATTGGTTGCGCCACATGTACTATGTTTATATTTACTAGGTTGCTGAGTTTAATTCATTGCTACTTACTGAGCCTTTGTGAAAACGTTGTTTTTATATAAATACATTAGGATATATGGTTTTTTTGGTTAGTTCTTGGTTTAGTGCGTCGTAAGAGTAAATGTTATTTATTTATATATATTATTTCGTTTTGTTTTATTTGTGATTTTTACAGCAATTACATAAAATAAGTAGATATACAAGATTACTGGTTAAGTCGATCTAGATCCTTTAAGACGTTGTAGTTTCCATCATTCCGGACTGATTTGACTATGAAACACCGTACCTCAAACTTAACCAGGTATACAAGATTACTGGTTAAGTCGATCTAGATCCTTTAAGACATTGTAGTTTCCATCATGCCTGACTGATTTGACTATGAAACACCGCACCCCAAACTTAACCGTTTTCAAGATACTGCATATTGAAGTATTTTTTTTTTTATATGGATTTTTGTCTATTGGCCGAATTTTTCGGCTTTTTGCCTTCCTTTCAAAGCCTTTCATCTAAGTTTTTTTCAAAGAATTTTGATAATACCCTAGCTTGTTATACTTTGTTAGATAGCCGATAAAACGTAGATATTGCTGAACGTTCTTGCCCTAACTATAATGTTTTTTTTTCATCTATCGATATGTTTTACATACCCCTTTATTTATTTAAAAATAAATTTAGACTTATTATTTCTGGCTGCGATACGATCCCACTTACTATTTAATGATGCACACTCCTGAACACTTACTTCCACACTAATACACATAAACACATGAACATATATCTACACTTACTCTCATACAAATACACATTAACACATCCTTTTGTTTTAACACAATTTAAGTTTAGTTTTTTGGTTGAGAATAATATAGCAACATATCTACTACATAAAAAACGCAAACACAAATAAAGTAAAGGCAAAAAAGCCAAAAACATTAGGCCAATAGACGAAAATCCGATTTTTTTAAAAATAAACTTCAAAATGCAATATCTTGAAAACGGTTCAGTTTGAGGTACGGTGTTAAGAAGTAAAATTAGTCAGAAATGATAGAAACTACAACGCCTTAAATGATCTTAGTTGACTTAACCAGTAATCCTGTATATTAGCAATACTAGAGCCAATTAAAAAAGTCCATTGTTAATCTGTCAATAATACGTAACATGCAAGAAAAGAGTTTACATAAATATATCATTCATGTGTGTTTATGTGAATGAAGATGCGTGTGTGTGGGTGCGTAAGTAAAAAATATAATAATTAAAACGTGTATTTTTATTGAAGAGAATACAGGAAAGAGCTTAGTAAGAAGTTTGATTATAAAAAAAATAATGCACATGTTTTATTTTTAAAGATAACTTTAACTCTACCAATACTCTTAGCACGACCTTTATCTATCATGCGATGAAAATATAAACTAAAAAAATAATGTTAAAAATTCACCATTAAATCTGTACCTCAGAGACAGACGGATACAAATCCAAACGTCAAATGTTCAACAAAAGCCTAAAGAATCTTCTTTCTGTAAGTGATTTCTAATAACTTAAAGCTTTCATTTGTATTTTTAGTATCTTAATACATTTGGTTCTTTCATTATAAGACTTACATTTCTTCAAAATCAATGGACATGATCATGAGCTGGATACGAAAATCGAAATGTCATTTACTCAAATTATGGATTTTCATCCGTCTGCCTCTGAGGTACAGAAATATATTTATGTTCTTTTAGATCACCCCTTGCGAATATGTCCCGCCGGGCGTAAACACCATTAGCTTTTGCGTCTCGCCACAAAAAGTCCAAGTCATCCCCACGAGTGTTTAATGGGCGTCCTTTATATCAAATGCGCTTTTTAATCGTGGTTTAAATTTGCCGTAAATTTTGATTAATTGCACGTTATGATGGTGGTAGTAACGTAAAAATACTTGTATTAAACCTTTATATAGAATTTATGAGAAAATTAGTAATTAATGTCACTCAGGCTGGTTTTCTAGCAGGGGCAAGCGGGAGGCATCGAGCTGTGAATTTAATCAATCAATAATATACGTATTAAAATGTTTTTTGATAGTACTCGATAGTAAATGAATCATTTCAATTTTAATTAATTTATTTACTGACATAACAAAAATATATTCACATTTTACAACAGAGATGAAGAACATTTAAGAGAAGGTAATATAGCAGTCTAGGCATCTACAGGGCTTATGACCTGGCAATGGCTGGTTTAAGTGAAGAAATTGAAAAAATAATATTTTCAGGCGTTGCCTAGTATGTAGGTGAAATAATTCAATTAGATAAATCTCACCCGCATAAATAAAGGTTTCAGCTCTTTAACTTCACAAACATCAACAGATGAAAGAATTGAAGGAATATAGATGTTCAAATATAGGCAGAATGGTGAATGTTACACAGTGTGTAAAGTGGCCACTTAAACCAGCCATTGACAGGTCATAAGCCCTGTAGATGCCTAGACTTCTATATTACCTTCTCCTTAATGTTCTTCATCTCTGTTGTAAAATGTTAATATAAACAGCTCCCCAGGGAGTTGAATCCAGTCCTTGTCTACAAAAATTTGGACAAACTCAAAATATTGTTGAAAAATATATTCAAGGCATTCATAACACGAGTATCTGTAAAATGAAAATGTGATAAAATGGTGAAATAAAAATAGCCAGTAATTAGAGTAAAAGGAAGCTATGATCTCTGAGCTTTTTTTCAGTATTATTATTATTATTATGGATAACTTATATAGCGCCACTTTCGTAATATAATACCTCAAGGGCCCTTTACAAAGTGATTTTATAAATATATAAATTTAATTTTAACTACAATATTTGACAACAATATTTCGAGTTTGTCCAAATTTTTGTAGACAAGGACTGGATTTAACTCCCTGGGGAGATAATAACATTAACATATTACAACAGAGATGAAGAACATTTCAACCACTTGACACCGCAAACTTAGCATTCTCCATTAATTGGTGAATTTAATTAATCTGATTGGGATCCATAAAAAATGAATGTTGTTTGAAAACATTCAAAAACCTTTTTTTTATGCACAAAAAAATCTATCTAATTTTTTTGTTTATGCATTCTCGGCCAATGCAGCCCCGGTGAACGATGAAAAAAACATTCACGCTCCATATTTTTTTTCTACTAAATAAATTTAAGATTTTAAGAGCTATAAATATGCTCATGGCAAAGATCTACATTTCGCTGAAAACTGCACGTAAATCGGTTCAGTAGATTCAGTCTATTGAACATGCGAACATTGACTTTCATATATATTGTTAGAGTTATAATTAAGTATTTAATAATAATTATTATAATGGACTCAGTATTGATGTCATAGAATTAAGAATAGTCCAGAAACCGCATACGAACATTAAACAGAAGGCGACTCAACTACTCATAAATGAGTAGGTTAACGTTTTGACCCATTAGTTTCTTTGTAGACGTCGCTCAGTACGCAACTCCTGATTCGAATTTAACCATGCCGTTTTGTTTCCTTTTAAAGTATAGTAATACTGCTAGGATCTTAAAGAAACAGGATGCAATCACATTTCATGTGTAATTATCAAATGAATGTGTTTGTTACAAATGCATTACTTAAAAATTGAATAGTTTTTCCATCTGTCAGATTGTCGAAGAAACAAAATGGAATTTTCGTAAGTGTTGCCAGGGTAGCAAAAAAATTTACCCTACTTTTCTCATATAATAAGAGAAATAATGAAAATTGAACCTTGGATTAAACAACGCTGTGGTGGACATTTGGCCGACATTATCTTTAAAACATAAAATATTATTTAACATGATATTAAAATATCTGTTTTATGTAAAATAAAATTTGTTTTATATTTTAAGTTAAAAGCTCATTAATTTAATTACTTTTATTAAATGACCCTTTACTTATCTACTCTGTTGTGTCAATCACTGTTTCCGAGTGCACAATAACAATTTAGAAAAATTAACAAATTGTTTTTTTTTATTACCTTACATTTGTGTTATGGTTATATTCTTCGCGATCTGGCAATATTACTCAGTGACTTCAATTATGCGCGCGGCGAAAGTGTGTCTAAGTGGGGGAATTATTGGACACAGTCCGATGTATTCAAATATGATTCTACGCTCCTTCTGGACTATTCTTAATTCTCTGATTGATGTAGACATTTTTAACTGCACGTTGCATATGTATAGAAAATTTCTTCATGGGGTCGATTATTGGGATAGTTGCTGAATGAGCATCTTGAGTGGTTTATGCTATGTATAAAATATGTATGCTATTTCAAGGTTCAAAATCTCGCAACTCGGCGTACCATGTTGGATATGAGGTTTCTATACAAAATTGTTAATAACGTAATTGATAGCCCAGAAATTGTTAGAGGCATTTCATATCGAGTCCCTGTCCGTAGAACTCGTCAATCTGTACTCTTCGACATTCCTAACTCAATGACTAATTATTTAAAAAATAGCACTCTACGAAGAATACAGAATAGGCATCATCCGCATACAGAAGACAGTTAACAGTTATACCACTCATTTTTGCTCCCATTCTTAATTCTTTCAGTTCTTCCATACAGTTATCGATGTATGTTGAACAACCATGGTGACATTACACATCCTTGTTTGACTCCTTTTGGAATATTAAACCACGATGCGAATGACCCATTCACCTTCACGCATGCTGTGCTGTCCTTATACAGTGACGCAATAGCCCTCATCAGGTTACCATTCACTCCATACTCCGATAAAACCTTCTGCAATTTATCTCTGTCAACTATATCAAATGCCTTTTGCAGATCGACAAATGCGCAGAAAAGTTTCTGGTGTTTAGAAAGAGTTTTCCAAAAAATACCGGTATTAGAAAAACGATCCTATGGTCTCTAGATCTACATATCAGGGGCGTGCGGTGGGGTTTTGGATTAGGGAAGCAATTAGTATATAAGTAATTGGTACATAATAATATACACTGCCCTTAAGAAATTAAAGATAAACTAAACACTTATATGATTAGAAAAAAATAGCAATAATTTCACATATCTAGTAATAAATTGAAATAACAAATCAACCAACTTTACTATTATATAACATAATAAAAAACTGCGAGTATTTTGCGGCGTTTTATTTTATTTGACTAAAATGCAGTGAAACCAAAATTGATATTATCTTGTTAGAAAACTTTACTTTTCAACGAAAAAAAATTGGTCATTATTTGAACCCGAAGAAAAAATGTATTAGATTATGATTTTTTTTATTTTGTATTCCTACTTCACCACAAAATAATAATTATAATATTATGTTCAGCGCCAAAATACCAAAATCGCATCTGCTGCGTTGCGCGGCGTTACGTTAAAAAACCTATTGGTGTGTTTTGATTGCTTCCCTTGCCTAGTGAGAATTGAAGTCTGCGCCTGCGCCCGGACTGCGCGTTCAGTACGGCGCTGGAACGGAATTTCGAATTTTCTTCCACCGCGATCGTTCTTTAAATCGATACCCAGCCAGCCGGTAGCAAGTGCTCGCCGATCAGTACGCGCATGACAGCGCAGGTGAATGGATGTGTTAGTGGGTTGCCTTGCTTTTTAACATTTTTTTTATAAAGGGATTGTAAAATTCTTCCGCAATTTATTGCGATTATAAATAAAATTATTATTACATTTTTTGTTTATAGTAATCTAAATGTTAGGTATTATGACTGATAATTAATTTATGAAATATAATATTTTATAAACATTATTTGGCTAAATTTAGGGGAACCAATGGTTCTATGCGTTCTGTGAGCGGACCGTACGGTTTTTTACCGCACGGAAAGGGTTAATGTCAGAAGCGCTTATAAGAGTGTATTTTTATTGAAATACAATCGTCCAATTTTCAGGTAGCAGAATGCAATTTAGATGATACGAAAAATGATCGACGGATTGAGAATGATTCGCGGTTTTTACTGCCTTTTTTCAATACATTTTATTTCAATCATTGTACCGTTGCAGACTCCATAACTGCCATAATTTCCTTTGATCTTATTGTGTATTGTTGTGTTAATATTTCAGTAGTTATGGAGCGTTCGCACGCATAATATTAATTTAAGGTTAGTTATTTATTATTGAATCGAGGCACACGATACGCATATCAATTACTAGTGACTAGTGGCCGACTGAAACAAGATTTTCAGCCGGAAACGAAATTCATTAAAATTTTATTTATTTATTTAAAACACACACTTTTACAGAAAAATATAATTAAACAATCTTAAACTTACAATCTAAGTTGACTTATAAGATGTACATTTATCAAAAAGACTATTTCAAAAAGTACAATGTAAATATAAAAACGATATGCAATTGAACATTAAAAAGTGCTACTCTATCAGTTTTACTCGTAAAACTAACCCAATATTTTTTAAATACTCTCTTGGTGATAAAATATTAAGTAGAGTTAACATTATTAAGGATCTCGGGGTTTATTTTGACACAAAATTAAATTTTAAACATCATATAGATTACATAACTCGTAAGTCACTTAAGCTACTGGGGTTCCTAAATAGAGTAACCAAACCCTTTAAAAAACCGGAAACTGCCATATGTTCATATATGAGTTTGATTCTCAGTAATCTTGAGTATGCCTCATGCGTATGGAGTCCGCAATATCAAAACCATATAAATTTAAAAAAAGTTCTTAAAGTACCTTTTGTATAAATTCCAAATTTCTAACCCACGTTCAAATTCAAATTACGAGCAACTTCTAACTCTTTTTCATTTTAATTCTCTGATAAAACGCCGCGTTGTTTTCGATATAAAATTTCTGTATAAAATATTAAACTACAAAGTAGATACTAACCTTCTAAATAAAATACAAATAAATGCGGGATTGAGAACACTCAGACATCGGGAAATATTTAAACTGCCTTTGTTTTCAAATAATGATAATACCACACACCTATGGCCCGCATGTGTCGGGAATATAATATATACTGCCGAAACGTCTGTCGAAAAACTGTCCGCCCTCTTCTAGAATATGCCTCCGTGGTCTGGTCTCCATTCTATGTCAATCGCATAAATCACATTGAATCAGTCCAACATCGCTCGCTTCGAAAAATTGCGTGGATGCTCGGACTAGAGAGAGATAATTATTCTTAAGCTAAAATAGAGTCAATGTTAAATATTTCTAGTCTACAAAAACGTAGAACTAATATTGACTCCATATATATGTTCGACATACTAAATGCTATAATCGATGTTCCATCATTACTGGGACAAATAAAATTCAATATTACGACTCGTAGATTGAGAAACAATGAAGTACTGTTCATCGATCAGCATAGAACAAACTATGGCCTAAATTCTCTAATGACCCGCCTTTGTCGTATTGTTAACTCAAGACAAGATCGGGACTTTTTTGGTTTAAGTTTACAACGATTTGAACGAGCACTAAATAAATAGTCCAGATCTTGTCTCGATGTCCCTTATGTTTGTCAATGCTTCATTTTTTTTTAAAAAATGTTTTAAACTATTCTTTTTTTGTAATATTTAAACCTTATAAATTGTATACATGGATAATGTCCGTTAATAAATAAATAAATAAGACAGTGACAAGAAAACAATGTTCGAACAATTATTTATCAAAATTCTGTGTCCTCACAATTTATCTAAACCAAAACACAAAAATTATAATGTATACATTCATATCAAATTTTGACTGAATACAATAATTTATATCAAACTTTCGATTGTGTTCATTTAATCTATTCAGCAAGAACTCAAATCTAGTAGTGGCAAAGCATTGCCGGGCTCAGCTCGTATAGTATGAACGTATACAAAAAAATAAAGCATGTAAAATTTTATTTTATAATTATAATTTCTATTTGCAATTCAGGTTCTAGGTTCTAGCATTTTCTTTAAAGTTGTTTGGAGGATATTTTGTTTTTATGGATTTATATGGTAAAAAAAACTTTATGAAAGCATATTGCGCACATATTTGTGGATATCGGTAACCCATAGCAACAGTGATATGTTAGTGAGAAACTATTTGCATTTGTTTCTTGGTAATTTTTCAATACCATATAGAAGAGAAACTGCAGTCTAGCATTAAAACCCACGAACCTATCGAGCTGTATGTGATTTGCTTATTGCTCAGATGATGCGAGATTACCAGGAGTTCTTCTGATGCCAATTCAGAACACACCCTCAGGGCAGAATGCATAACAAGATTAAGGGGTCGGTTTGTTAATCAGTCATTACGTTTGCTCAAACTGTTGTCGATGGAGAGGAATATCAAAAGTAATTTGTGGAGATGGGCCGACTATGACTTTGGCCGACTAGCCGAGTGGCCGACTAGTGGCCACTTAAAACATGGCAATGATAGGTCATTAGCCCTGTAAACACCTAGACTCCCATATTCCCTTTAAAAATGTTTTCTTTCTCTTTTGCAACAAATTTAAGATTTTGCTCATTGAGTGATCGTATGAAAGAAGACAACTTTTTATCAAAAAAATCAAGACTCGTATGTTTGTTGGCAGACCTAAGAATTTTGGGCATAGAGGAATGAAAATCACAGTTAGTTCTATGGTTATCGGTATGGAAGAGTAAGTTTTGTCTGAGGTTTCTAGTTGGGATATTTTATTTTATTGAGCTCAGTAGTTCAGGCGCATCAAAGAGTGAGTTGAGAATTATAAACAGGACTAGAAGGTCGGATTTATTTCGACGATCTTGAAGAGGAGATATATTTAAGCTAGTTTCTAACTCATTGTATGTATAAAACAAACACCATATTTTACACGCATTACTCCATAAGCCACACTCCAAACTCCAAATATTTCACAACAATGGAGATACCAACACAAATCTGTGGCGAATGGTAATTTTATTTACAGGTAAGCTATAAAAAATATCATATATTTGTACCTACATTGGAGGTACATAATATAATGTTAGTAATATATACTATAAATTGATATTTTTCTGTGGTTCTGTATGATACAACAACTCTCATCCATAAAATTAACTCAAACGATGTAACTTCGTTATATATTATATCTAAAGATATATTATCCATCACTTTAATACATAATTCATTAAAAAATAAATAAAAAATACCATTATGAATTTAGTCGATACTAGGTATTCAATTGAAATGTCAGATGCCGCATTGTTCTAGTAATTACTAGTGCTAAAAACGGCCGCATGGAGCGCTTTATGTCCTGCAATATGACGCATTAAAGTAATTATGGTCTTATGTCAAAAATACCATCTCAAAGAAAAATAGTCCATAAAAAACAATGTTTGAAATACTGTTTTCCATATCAAGAATCTTCAAATAATATGTGTAATCTACAAGTTTAATCTAGGAGAAAAAACCTGCACTGGGGTTAATACATTCAGAATATAGTATACTTATTTGTATGAAAAAATGAGCTGGAATAATCGGCTAGTTTCTTGGCTCACCGCAGGCGCTGGGCGCGCTTAATTAAAATTTTAGGATAAAAACACAAACGATGGAAATGATTTAAAATAAATGTTTTTATTTATTTGTTTTTCTGTTAATAAAGTTACAATAAAACATTATTATGGTTAGTCGAATATAATGGTAAGCTGCGCATAATCGCTTCCATACACGGTTTGCCCCTGCCGTCTAGATCTCTAGTTTATGAGAAAAACATTTCTAAGTTATAATAATACATTCAGAATGTAGTATACTTATTTATACGAAAAAATAAGCTGGAATAATCGGCTAGTTCCTTGGCTCACCGCAGGCGCTGAGCGCGCTTTAATAAAATTTATATTTATATTAGGATAAAAATACAAACGGTGGAAATGATTTCAAATAAATGGTAATTATTTATTTGTTTTTCTGTAAATAAAGTTACAATAAAACATTTTTATGATTAGTCAAATATAAAAGTAAGCTGTGCATAATCGCTTCTTTACACGGTTCGCCCCTGACACAAATAGAGTCACGTGTTATACAATCATATTATCGTTACATTTTGTTGTCCTGTTTAGAAATTGTTTTCAATATTGTGTTGTGTACGTAATTAGTGCTGTGTATGCATATGTACCGTTATTTTTTTTCAAATATAATCCTGCAAAAGCAGACTTTTTCATTTCCAACTAAAAATAGTAAAATTTCTCAACTTGAATGAAAAAACGCGGCCAAAATATAAACCATAATGGCCCATCTATATTTGATATTTTCCGATTGAAGTATCGTTAGCAGTTATACCACCGAGTAAAAATATGCCTATCTCAAAATCATCAATTTTTCAAAACATCTTTCTCAGTTAACCCTTTCGTCTCGAACCCTAATATTGGACGTTTGGAGATACGAGACTAAAGCGCATAGGACGAATGATGCAAATCGCATTATAGAGGCAGACTTGACGCCATATCGCTACATTGATTTGTGCTCTGTTTGTAAAACGCCGTATGCTCCATTAAAATTATTTTTTTAAAATACTCTGGAATAAAGAAAACGAAAAATGAAGTTTGAAACAATAAAAAAACGGCGTCGCCAAATCCTTCCCGTTGCATAGCGGTTGGCCCGTTCGGTGCGCCTACTTAACAAAAACAAAAGTCAACAGATAAAAGAGTTGCGCAAATGTGTATATTTAAACATACGCAGAAAGGTGAATGTCACACAGTGTGTAAAATGGCCACTGTAACCAGCCAATTACAAGTCATAAGCCCTGTAAATGCCTGGACTTCCATATCCCTTTCTCAAAAATGTTTTCCCTCTCTGTCGCAACAAATTCGGAACTAAATAACTGCCTAGGGAGGAAATCCAACCAGTCTGCAAACATTTGGACATACTCAAAATATTATTGATAAATCCACCTGGTCCATGAAGAAGTATTGAAATTGAAAAAATATTTTTTTTGTGAAAATGTAGGTGAAATAATTGAATAACACGAATCTTACCCGCATAAATGAAGGATTTAGCTCTTTAACTTCAAAAACATCAACAGATAAAAGGTTTGTGGGAATATAGATGTTCAAATATGGGCAGAATGGTGAATGTTACACAATATGTAAAGTGAGCACTTAAACCAGCCAATGAGAGGTCATAGGCCTTGTAAATGCCTAGACTTCTATATTACCTTCTCTAAAATGTTCTTCATCTCTTTTGTAATATGTTAATATAATAGATACTTAATACCAAACTAAAAATTATTTCAAACACACAACAATTTACGTAGTGCGTTATAAGTTATTATAAGTTATGAATCGAAATATACAGGTGTTCATTAAACCCTGTCACATCCGAAACCACGATGATCAGTATCAGCAAGAATACATATTGGTGCATTAAAATATTTTTTTAAAACGAATAAAATTGAAAAAATAAAAAAATTACAAATGGTTGCAGGGGTGTAACATGGAGGGGGAGGGGGAATCTGATACTGCGCCGCACTCCTTTCACTTCTCCCTTAAAGTAAGCAACCATTTTTTTATAAACATTTATATAATTTTTTTTAAATAAATTTCGTTGTTCTAACTATTTTTTTATATATGCTAATATCCTTTCTTGCCTATACTGATCATCGTGGTTTCAGATGTGATAGGGTTTAAAGAACACCCTGTATTCATAAATAAGTAAATAAAATAAAAACATAATAATAAATATTTACGTATTTATTCATACTTATATTTGTATTTTTATTTACACTTTTATTTATACTTTTACATTGTTTGTATTCTTTTTTTATACAGATTAATGTTCCCTCACTGGAGTGTCCCGTGCCGAGGGAAACATTTTACAAAATGTGAAACATGCCTAAGATTAGCTATTTAACAAAGTTAACAAAATTAACAAAATAATAAAAATAAAAATAACGTAACTAAATCAATTAATCTAATTATAATTTACATAATAAACAATAAAAAACAAAAATATTTATAAAAAACATGACCACTTTATATAGACTAATTAATAAAATTCATAAACAGTGCATACATTTTACAATAATATCAATAACATTCTGTAAATAAATAAATATCGTAAATAAAAATTATGGTTGCCTTGTTTTACGCGAAAGGCATCCTTATGGCCGATACCGAAAGGATCATAATGACCTGATCACCGGAATAAACGATACCTATAGGAATATTTGATTATTTGAAATTGGAATTCCTTTTCAAACAGGAGGCGGCTACCGAACTATTATTTGAAAATCGAACGCGGGCATTATAGGGAGTGAAATGTACAGCGCGGGACAGAGACAGATGTAAAAGTTAACTCTTTAAACTCTCGCTGTTTTTCGAGACTTTTTTATGTAAAAAAATGTCGCGTGTTAAGGTAAGTTGTGTCTGTTTTTGTTGGCAGCTTTAAAAAAGAACTGGGAGTGCAGCTAGGAATAGCAGGCGCCACATTCAACAGTATGAAGGCTGTCTGGAGATAGGATATTTACTCAGTGAACACCAAATGCCGCCTATATAACGCCTGCATATCACCTATTCTTCTCTACGGATGCGAATCGTGGCACCTCACTAGAGCCCAAAACCGCAATTTTTTTATTTATTTATTTTAAAGAAACAAACAGTCGACAATGATACAGTAACATTAAAAAAATACAGTTTTAAGGCAGACCAGCAAAGTTTCTAAATAAGAATCATACATATTATTTATTTATTTTTGCACCACAACAGGCCAGGAGGCCCAATTACATTGGTGAATTGCATCACAGAACACCCAGGCTTGAGGAAAATCACATTTTAATTTTTGTGTTCTCACCGGAATTCGAACCTGGAACCTTTCGTGTGTGAGTCAAGCGTCTTGACCACTACACCACGGAGGCCGCCTAAATGTATTATTAAATTGTGTTACAACAAAAGGGTGTGTTTAAGTGTATTCGTATGAGAGTAAGTGTAGATGTGTGTTTTCTGTGTATTAGTGTAGGAGTTAGTGTTCAGGTGTGTGTAAGTGTGAGCATCATTAAATAGTAAGTGGGATCGTATCGCAGAAAGAGTTTTGAGAATAGGTGCCTCAGAAGAATCTTGGGTTTGCGGTGGTTTGACTTTGTGAGGAATGAAGTAATAAGAGAACGGACGCAGCAAACTCCGGTAACAGCTGTCATCAAGCGGAGGCGATGCGGTTGGCTTGGCCATGTGCTGCGGATGCCTCCTTAGAGCCTCAACCACGATTGCCTATTTTATAAGGCATCGGGTTCTCGACGTCCTGGACGTCCACTGCTGACTGTCTGTCTGCAGTTTGTGTCCGAACTTCGGAACGCGAACCTGACTTGGGAGGATGCACAGGAGATGGCAGCCGACATAGATGTTTGGAGGATCTTTGTGGACACCAGATGAACATGGAAAAATAAATTAATGAAA
Source organism: Micrasema longulum (assembly GCF_059751315.1). NCBI lineage: Eukaryota > Metazoa > Arthropoda > Insecta > Trichoptera > Brachycentridae > Micrasema > Micrasema longulum. Next base: position 293,398 of record NW_028278030.1, read on the forward strand.
TGTGTCATTTTTTTCAACTTTATAAATGAGCACCAAAATAAAATCAAAAAGCGGAAGGTTATTTATGTAATTCGAATGAAAATTTTCTACTTTGCAAGATATTACGTGTGGTTTTACGTTACATGTATTATTTTGTTTTATTACAAGCCTTCAAAATGCATTGACAAGTAGACAAAAGTGAGCATTTTCGACGCCTGTTTGCGTTTAATCGTAGGAATAAAGCTGCCGAAGCTGCTCGTGATATTTGCACAGTGTACGGTGAAAAAAAAAGCAAATGAAAATAAAAGTTTTCGAAATGCTAATTGTTTAAACGTAAAATCTATGTTTTGTAAACCGTGTACTCAAAATAGGATGATATGCAGAACAAAATTTCACGTGAAAAAGTCGGCAATTTCAAAAGACTTTTTCACATAATTGGTAGGTCACTAAATAAAAACACTTAAAAGCAATATTAACTCCAACCTTTTATCACTGGCAGAAATCTTTCAAAAGAATCCTAAAATTAGGTGGTACCTAGATCAAATTCTTCCGTTCCTGTTTTGAATGGAATGAATTTTTTTTGAAACGTAATATTTGTTCCTGACAAGAGCCGGAGCGCCGCTCTTATCAGATAAAAAGTGCCGGAGCGCCGCTCCGGTGCGCTCCGGCCCGACTACACTACTGGTTATTGCATGTATAAAATTACTATAATAAACATGGGCTATTGTGTAAATAAGTAAATACGGTTATTGCCACCATTCGTGTTCGCAATATGGACATAATGCAAGTAATCTAGCTCTTACATATCATAATTGGAGACGAGGAACTAGAATCCCAACCGTCTATGCGCTCTGTAGCTGCAAGACGTGCTGGAATTTTTTGTTTTTTTCTACAGCGCCCTTGAGGTGATTTTTACGAAAATGCCGCTATATAAGTTCTCCAAATCAGACAAATATCAAACAAAGGCCTTCCATATATATTACGCAATAACTCAATCAGTTTTGAAATATGGAATAATTGGATGGGGATGTGCAAATGACACACTGATCAAGCAAATAATAATTTTACAAAAAGCTTTAATAAAAATTTTCTTAAGAGTCCCAATCAGAACTAGCTCCCTCGGTTTATTTGAAAATCTTAATGTAAAATCTATAAAACAACTTTATGTAAAAGCTTTGTTACTATACGCACACAAACATTATTCTCTACGTTCCATAACTTCTACTGTAGACAAGAGTTACTAGATACTCCACCGTGATGCTGCAAAAAAATAAAAAAATAAATACAACCTTCGGTCAAAGAGGATTGGCCTACTACTCGGTTAAAGTGTACAATCTACTTCCATTGTCCATAAGGACAATTAGTACGTTCTCACAATATAAAATTGCTATTAAGAAATGGATAGTGGAGGTGGGTTGCACACGGATCGATGAGTGGATCAAGCCAAATAGGTAAAATGTGTATAATGTTTATGAAATTTGTTCTATTGGTCTATATAAATTGGTCATGTTTTTAATGATTATTTTAGTTTTTTATTGTTTATTATGTAAATGATAATTAGGTTAATTGGATTAATTACGTTTTTTTATTTTAATTATAATGTTAACTTTCTTAAATAACTAATTTAAGGCATGTTTTATTATACTTACTGTAAAATGTTTCCTTCGGCACGGAACACCCCAGTTAGGGATCATTATTCAGTATTAAAAAAGAATACAAACAATGTAAAAGTATAAATAAATATATTAAGCCAAACTCACAGTAAGAGGGGCAGTAAAAGTAGAAGAGTTAAATTAAAATTAGTTCGCGATACATGAATACTTTGTATGTTTTTAAAAGACTGTATGATTTTAACAATAAATAAATCAAATAATAATTTGATACGTAATGCAACTTCTATTGTTTTTCCCTTTAAATTTAAATAAAATATATGTTTTTTTTAACAAATTATATGCATTAAGGGGTTAGCAGCAATAAGTGGCATTCGAGTAAGATGCAATGCATTATAAATTCGCTTGGATAATAGGAGAGATGGGGAACCATTTGCAGATACTGCTGAAAGGGTTAACGCCATCTTGGAATGTTAAATGGAAATTGGAATCAGAATTCTAAAGTAGAAAGGAGAAACAATATCTCATCCGCTTTAGGTCCTCGTCTGCCATCTTTCATTCGTTTATATGTTTGAAATATTTACACATTTCTTGTCATGCGGTTACGAGAGGAGATCCCAGCAAAATGCTCATACGAGGTTTTCTGTAATTTAAATTATTTCAAACCGTAGGCACGTACGACTTTTGCTCAAGGAAATTTCTCTTTTGTGGCCCCAAGAGTGTTCAATGTCCTGTGCCTCGATTATGAACGCTATCTTCATTTGTATATTTCGAGACGGTATACTTAACTTCTGTACTATCTGTATCTTACCTCGGTATGTTCTTCCTATTTGTCATATCGACATCATATGATCGAAACAAGCCAATGGAATGACCGCAAACAATTAGTCCGCGTTCCTTACGTCATTAACGTTTAAAATAGTTCTCATTTATATTTTAAATAGACTTCTGTGGTAGAAAGTGCCCACTTCAAAGCGATTATAAACTCTAATAAATCCCAATTCAAACAAAAAAAGCTCGCTTAAATATGACTTTTAACCATTGCCAAAACGATATGCTTAACGATCGTCTGCATTTATCTGCTGAGGTAGTACTGAGCAACTACAAGGCCGATTCTCGATATGTTCTCTCAGAAAGATAGTAAAACAGATGGAAAAAATTTAATAATTAAATATTTTTTTAGAGTGGTAACTTTTTAACGCCTAGATACTCTTACATGTTAATAGGACAGAACCTAGCGACGTTATTTTTGCATCTAGGCGTTCATTTCATTAAACTAACAGTTATGTCAGTATTTAATTCAACTTCAAAACTTACTTATTTCTCTCTCATATTTTTAATAGACTTTCAAGAAAAAAAGTACCAACCTCAAAACGATAAGAAATTTTAATAAATCATAATCAAAAGAAAAATTGCTCGGTGGAACATTTTGAATGCGTAGATAAACGTATTGAGAGGTTCTAGACCCGTCGGTATAAAATGATGTACTCACATCAAAACTTGATGGTGGGGGTATCGATAGTATATCTTTGTAATCGGTCGGGAGACTTTAATCTTCATCTATGACGTCCTACTGAAGCTATGTCATTTTAGAGCGTAAATATGTACTGTGACGTACGCTTCCCCTTGTTTCTTATCGATGTACCTATCCAAAACTTGAATGTGGTAATTTTTGTGTGCTTTTGATAAATAAATTTTAAAAAATAAGTATTGTTATAATATTATTAAACTGAATATAGAAGTTGACAAAATGTAAATAAATGCACTTTCAATTTGGTCAAAAACCGCCAGTGTAAGCATCGGTATCGTATCGAGAGAAGAGCGCGTATCGACGCATTCCTAATTAAAATCAAATTATATAGGCACTTAGATACCCCAAAATACGAGGCGTGAATTTCGTGCCTACCTGGGTAGGCAATTTTCATTCAACCAACCAAATTTTCAATTTCCTAATTCAAAATCAATATATAACCCCTAATTAGCCGCAAGCCAGTCGGGTAGTTTGATTGGCCGCGGCGGAAAGGGTTACCAGTCGGTAGGGTTTTAATTGCCCTCCTAACCGGTCCGCCCCACTCTTCCCCGCCACGACTCGAGGGATTATTATATTACGGGTTAATTTATCTCTTATTCTTATGTCTGTGTCTGAGCGGATTAAGAACACAGTTCTGAGAGTGCTTTTTATTCGATGACTGCTCTCAGGTAAAAATGCTGAATAAGAAAATCGAGTAAAGATATGTCCGCCTCGTGGCATTCGCTTACCATGCTTGAGGTCTCGGGTTCGATTTCTGGGAGAGTACACATGAAATATTGATTTAAAACTTGGTTCTATATTACGAGACTTGATACATCTTGGTTATATTGAGGGGAAGTATGGATTTTACCCGTGGCTTTTCCCGACTGACTTCTGACTAGGAATGATGGGCTCCGATCATTGTTAGGGAGAAGGAATATTCATTTGGGTGTTCACTTTTTTCAACTCATCGGTGATCGCATACATAGTTCTGATATTCTGAATGAATTCAGTAAATTTGTCCGTGAATTAAAAAAAAAAAAAAAAAATATTGATAAACCCTTACGGGTTACATACATTTAACAAAATATTTTTACATTAAAAATTCACATTCTGCTGTTAATAATATTTTTAACATCTTTTGTAAAGGTTGTCTGAGTCTTTTGTTTAGTTTTGTCTGCTAGTTTATTGTATAATTTCAGTCCATGGTTTATAAGCCTCGATTGGCCTTTTCTCGTTTTAAAAGGTTGTATATGATATTTTTCTGATATTCTCGTATTGGGTTCATGTTTACTACAGTTTTTTTTCAAGTTTTAATTCTTCTACCCGTATGCAGAGACAAACCTTAAGGTGAGGAAAGTACATTCTATTGTTTCTTCGGGTTATTCTTTGCATTTGAAATTAGAATGTACTTTCCTCACCTTAAGTTTTGTCTCTGCATACGGGTATTCGTCTACAATTACATCAGTGGCTAATTTATGAATAACTTTTAAAGATTCTAGTTTAAAGAGTTCAGTTACATTTAATTGTTTAGTTTGTTTAAAAAGTTCTTTAGTTGCTGTTAGATAGGGTGGTCACGTACTAACTTTAATATTTTATTTTGCTGTCTTTGTAGTGTGTTTATGTCATTTTGATTTCCTGTTCCCCATTTGTTGCATATAACATATTTTAGTTTTTACATAGGCTTCATACATTTTTTTTCCTTTATTGGAACAAAGTTTTTGATTATAAAAAAAAGACTCGATAAAGTCGCCACTTTACTAATTAAATTGTTTATATGAATTGTCCAAGTCAATTGTCTATCTATTGTTAGTCCTGAGTATTTAACATGTTCTATTTCAGTTAGTCGTTCATTATTTAATTATTTTATACTAATTTATTTTAATTATCTTCGACAAAGGCAACACAGGTTGTTCTACCTACCACGATGCAGAACCAACCTGTCAATGATTATGCCGGTAGGTAGAGCAATCGTGTTATTCTATCGTATCGCCTCGGATGTCGATATATTTCATGACAGTGGGATTACTCCTAGGAAGGCAATTCCCAAATTGTAATATGTATGTCAATTTTACATGGCAATTTACATTTTTTTTTCTCTTTTCTATTTAATAAATCTGATATGTATTTTTTGTAATGTGTTGAGAATTAATTGGATACTCTGTAATGTTCTCAATGTTTCTAAAAATAAATAAATGTCTTCAACTTTTTTAAATAATAAGGCTTTAAAAAAAAATACTATTCGAATCATACATATTTATTTATTAATGTTTGCTTTTTTAATATAGTTCAAAACATCTTAAGAACTAAAATAAACTTTTAATAAAATTCAATTTTTATATCAAAATTTCTCAATAACATTTTTTCAAATTAATTTTAATTTTTTGATCTTTTCTATATCCTTTATTTCTTCAGGTAACTCATTGTACAGCTTCAATCCCTTGTACAACCAGTTTTTTACTTCAATGTATCGTTTTACCGGCCCTTTGATTTTTAAAAGTTTTGTATTTTTGAAATTACTTTACGCATGTGACGTCTAAGTTTTCCTCGCTTTCTTCTCGATGAGTTCTGCTGATTCGTCAATTGACTTGCCGTAAACCGGAAACCCATTACAACGCTCTTATCATTGGTTGATTCAAGGCAGTTCGTTTGTAATTAAATCTTTTTTTTCATAGATTTTCAAGAAACTTCGCTGTACAATTTAATGCACTCATTTTTACGGCGCGTAAGAATACATTTTTTATATCCAATTTCCTGTAGGGCTGAACTTCCTCTTTTTTCTATAGGTGAAGAGGGGTCCGCACCTCTAAGAAAATCTGTATATTGCAAATAAAGTGGTTTATATACCAATATATATTTTAAGACAAATTGAAACAAATTATATTATTATTTTTATAAATTTTGTAAAAGGAATTATTGAACAGTAGGTATACCTCTAAGTTTTTTTTTTTTTAATGATTTCAGATTATTCCGTATTTTGCTTGTGTTTGACTTTACATCACCGCGCTTGGGCGCGTTTGGATGAGTTTTTTACAGCTTTTTAAGAGCTTACAATTCGTAATCAATATTATTATTCCTTCAATTAGAAATCCGTCCAGCGCTTCTGTTTTACGCGAATGATGCAAAATGTCCATTTTTGGTATGATTTCATCCTGTATCTTGGAAGATCATACTGGAGTATTGTCTTTTATTTGGTGATCCGGGCCTCTTGCTTACGCAACAATTTGCCCCTCCGTATCCTGTAGAAAAAATATAAATATTAAAAAGTATTTTCAAGGGTTGCCTAGTAGGTAAAATGGTTCAGCCGGATGAACCTCACCCAAGTGATAAAGGTTTTTTCACAAAAGTCAACAAATGAAAGACTTGGAAAAAACTATTATAATAGTCAATTCATCACACGACTTGGAATTTTTCAGGATAGATTTTCTAGTTTTTTAGAAAGTTGGATTGGCATGGTTCAGCTCGAAGTCTTATGGCTTCCGTTTTTATGAATATAGGGTCAAAGCACCAGTAAATGACCACCCCCCAGTAAATGACCATTGGTTAATAAAACAAAATATAATAAGGATTGCTGCATGTGTCCAGTCAAAAAACTTTTAACACTAGAAACTATGACAAAAGCAGTAGGCGGCCACATCTTTTTATTTATTTATTTATTTATTAATTTACACGCCCGATGGGCTTTTACATATTTTAGAAATTACATTTAAGTGCAGCAGTGAAACATAAGTGTGTAAATTTAGAATTAAAGATAACATAAGAAAAGCTAAAAGATACGATAGTAAGTAAAAATCAGGAAATGTACCAACATAGGTATATGGTACATAGAAAAATATTTAAAAATTTACATATGAAAACATACACGCATACATATACATACATATAAGTTTATACATTATTATAGAGATACATGAGAAAAAAAATAAAGTAAATAAGGAAAAATATTAAGAAATTTTACACAAATTAATTTATAACCTTTTGAATACTTAACCTATATTTATATAAAGACAGACAAAATATATCAACTTCACCATACTCGTTACCTAGCCGGTGTAGTCTAGGTATTGGTGAATTGTAATAATAATTGTGACTGCCAGGAGATTAAAAAAATAACGTTAGCTGCCGAGTATTTCGAACAGGTACTTTCAAGCAACAAATCTATCAGTTTTAAACTGTGAGTTGTCAAAAGGTAATAGTGCGTCTTCCCGTTATTGTTCTGAGATTGATAGTGTTTTTATAAGGAAAGATGTGGTTAGTGTTTTATTTGATGCTATTTCTTATGCAATTCTTTGAATATATCCATATTCTAATGTGTCAGGGTGTTTTATAATGTCATGATGTAACTTAATCTGAGTATTATTTTTACTGGGGTAGTAGTGGTCATTCACTGGTGATGCTGCTATTTTTTTAGAGTAATATTGATTATTATTGTAATACTCGTATTTCAATAAAAAGTAAAAGTAAAATGTGTTTTTTTATTGTTTTCTTTTATTTTGTACGCTTAAATGATGAAATTTATACCTTTAATGGGGATTTCACTACAAGCTGAACCTTAAACGGTCATTCACTGGTGCTTTGACCCTATATGTATGTAAGTCTTACTTAACTCTTGTGTGGCTGTGATGTCACACTAGTCGACATAGGACACAAGACTTGATACATCTCTCTTATTTTTTTAAATAATGAATTCTTATTTTTTTGCAATCTTCAAATGGATAGTTTCAAACCCGATTTGGAAAGTAAAATTTGTAAAACTATGCTAAATGTTAATACAAAAAATATTTATCCTTGCTACGCGAAGAATGAATGTCCGCTAATTCAGCAACACATCTATACAGATACCTTATACAAGAGAGAGCACGAAGATAGAAGTCATAACAAGGAAGATAGAGACGCTGTTCTACGGCGGGTGTTGTCTAAAGCAGATTCAGTCTTTAGTCGGTTGATGACAGTGATAAGGGACGCAAGCGCGTAACATGAGTGGCATTTGTGATTTTAATTTATTTTGCTGTAACAGGGCTAAATTATATGCTTTTTCGCATAAATTATGGAAAAAGGAATTATTAAAGATAATGTTTCCGTGTTATTTTTTTTTCAAATGTCTAAACTTTGGAATATTCCGTCTTTTACTAGTGGTAACACGATGTTACATCACCGCGCGCAAAGGGATTATTTACCACAGTCTTTTAAGAGTTCATAAATAAATGGAATAACTCCCTAGGGTAGAAATCCAAACTGTCTACAAACATTTGGATTTAGCCACTCAAAACATCGTGAATATAATTCTTCGAACCCCGATTAAAACAAACTGTTATAAAGTCTACGCTAGAGCGAATGTTTCAATACGTCTTGTTACAAATTCAGTTCAAGAAACATTTTTCTAACTGGTTCTAAGCGATCCATCCGCGCAGGCGTGGTCGGGCAAGCCGCGCCCCCTGCCTTCGTGGTGGGGGTTATTGAATTAGCGGGGTGTGGAGGGGATGCGGAAGGGAGTAGCGAAGAGGGCAGGGGTGCGAATTAGGGGTAGAAAGACGAGACAAGGGTTGAAAGTGTAGGGGGCTTACGGTACAGATTGGAGAAGGAAAGGTTATATTTCTTATTGTAATGGGATTTGTTAGGGTTTCGAAAAGGATGCTTTTATAACCTCACGTATATTTTGCGCTTTATTTGTTATTTGATTTACAAGATATTTTTTAAACTGTCATCACCATAAATCTATTCACACACTATGGTGCATAGGGCACTGATTTCGTACGCTATATCTGATATTTAGCTTCCGTTCCGTAAGGTCTATCTCTCTAAATCTATTTCACGCTTATGGTTCGGTTTCAAACTTTATTTATCTATTTTTTAAATAAGTAAGTGTTTACGTTATGTCTGTGTCCAGACATAATTACGGAAACATTGGTAGCATATATAACGTCTAAATATTTAACGAATCTGTACGTACACTCTGAGAGATAGTAGAACAAACGGAAAAAATATAATACCTAATAATTTTTTTACAGTGACAACTTTATTACGCCTAGGTACTCTTAAAATGTTAATAGGGCAGGATCTAGCTACATTTTTTTTTTGCATCTAGCCACTCGTTTCCGAAACTGACAATTATGTCAGAATTTAACTCGACTTCAAAATTTACTTATTTCTCTCTCATATTTTTAATAGGCTTTTAAGAAAAAAAGCGCTATCCTCAAAACGGTAATAAAATTAAGTAAATCGTAATCATAGGAAAAATTGCTCGGTGGAACAAAATTTTTGCCACTTTTAATGCGTGGATAAACGTATCGAGGGGTTCTAAACCCGTCGGTATAAACCGATGTACTTACATCAAAACTTGATGGTGAGGGGATCGGCAGTGTATTTTAGTAGTCGGTCGGGAGACTTTTATCTTTAATTATTATGTCACACTGAAGCTATGTCATTTTAGTGCGTAGATATGTGTACCGTGGCCTACGCTTCCCCTTGTTTCATATCGAATTACCTACACAATTTGACGGTGTGGGGTCGGTCGTGTATCTTCGTAATCACAAGAGAGAATTTATCTTCAACTTTACCGTCGTGGTGAAGGTATGATGTATTTATCTTCCCATTATAATAGAGTATAACAAGAGTATTTGCCTCTTAAACATAGTTTTACTGGTGTGAAAGATGTCGATCTCAAAATTGATAATGTTCAGCTGGGTGACTTCTTCTCCAATCGGCATAACCAGAGGCAGGTTGGTTCTGGAAGCCGGGAGGTAAAACAGTCTGTGCTGACGCTGTCGGAGATAACATCAGGAACATAAAAGTTGATGCTTTCTAAAATGAATGAAGCGGTTTTGAGTATTATGAACAAAGAGAGGAAGTTACTGACCACTGTCAAAAAAATGAAAAGCCTACAAAAGTTACATTTTCCGCAATGAGAAGTATGCCCTTCTCCAACTTATTATGGAAGGAAAGGTGGAGGGCAGGCGGGGTAAGGGACGGAAAAGAGCATCATGGCTCAGAAATCTCAGACAGTGGTTCGGTGTGCCGGACGCATCAGCGCTAATTAGACTAGCCCAGGGGTCGGCAAACTGCGGCTCGCAAGCCACAAAAGGTGGCCTCCGTGGTGTAGTGATCAAGACGCTTGACTCACACATGGAAGCTTTCGGGTTCGATTCCCGTTGAGAACACAAAAAAAAAGTGATTTTTCTCACGCCTGGGTGTTCTGTGATGCAATTTGTCACTGTTATTGGACATCCTGGCCTGTCGTGGTGCATTTTTTTTATTTTATTATTTTTATTTTGTTTATTAAGAAAAACAACAGCAATACAAAGAAATATACACAACATTATAAAAAAAAAAACATAAAATAAAGCCAAATCAGTTTTCCACATAAATACAATTATAAAAATCCAGTTCAGTTAAATATAATTTATAGAAGTGCATGTGTGCGAGTTTTTTTTTTGTGTGTGAGGATGCGTGTGTAAAAAAGTGGAGTGTGGTTTTGGTAGGTATGTGAATATGTGTGTGATTGTATATGGGTGTGAGGGTAGGTTTAAGGTCAGGGTAAGTGTGTATAGAAACAATTTAAAATTATAATGTAAAAATATATATTTTTTTTATAACGAAACATAATTTTTTTCAAATAATAGTTTTTTAATTTTGGTTTTAAAAGTGAGTTTACTGCAATTAAATATGTCTATGTTATTGAAAAATAAATTATAATTACGCGTCAAGCGAATCAGAGGAGAGTTCTGAGCATAGTTGGTGCGAACTGTGGGTACATGGAAAAGAGATAGATTCGTGTGACGGGTGCGGTAGCCAGAAAAAACTTAATTTTTTTCGCAGTCCTGGGGATTGGTTTGCAGCAAAGTCCTGCATCTCGTCCTCCATTGGTCTCTATTATCTGCAGCCCTCTTCAGCTCGACATATGAGACGCAGTTTAAATCTTCGCACACTTGCTCCAAATATTCCCGTCGAGGGCACCCTCTGTAATTTGTGCCCTCAGCCATTCCCTCTATGATATCATACAGGAGACCCTCATGGCGTATAATGTGGCCGATCTATTGGGCTCGCCTCTCTGAGATGGTTTTGATTAGGTGCCTCCCTTCTAATAATAATAATAATTTTAATATGCGGCTCTTTAGCCACTTGACCGCGGCTCACACAGCGCAAGAATGTCACAACCGCGGCTCACACAAAGAAAGAAAAAGCTCACATCTATTCGATTTATTTCGACTACCGGTTCTAAAGAAAAACTTTCAGGATTATTGCCACTGAAAGTTCCATCATGTGGCGAGGATATTGCAAATGGTGTCATTAAATGCATGGAAAAATATAATATTAAACTCGATAAAATTGTTTTAACGATGCAGATTGGGATTTTTTTGTAAATATTTTGAAGTCAACAAGAATCACTTTGTGCGCAGATATTCCCAGAAAAAAATGATTTAATGATCAATATTGTCATTACAATTTTAACGAAAGATTTTTGTCATAGCCAATTTTAAGAATTTCTAGTTAAAATAAAGAGCAAATACGCATATTTTCTGCTGGCTTTATACACGTACTTAATTATTAAGGTACGTTGCCATTACAGAAGAAACAGTCTAAAACAAAAAGCATTTGCCTCTCAAAGGAAATCTTAATCGTTTAACGGAGCTGATCTTTGGCTCTTTTGACTAATGAGTTTGCTGACCACTGGACTAGCCCCAGATCGTGATTTATTCAGAATTATGGTCGCCAACCTCCGGTAGGAGAAGAAGAAGAAGAAGAAGAAAATGGCTCTAACCAGTCAGAAAAAATGGGTCAGTGTGTAGGTCAAATATTTACGTATTACTAACACAGTAATTTCATTAAATTCTTTTAAACAAACTAAATAGCAATTTTATGTGAAAAATTCATCAGAGTTCATAAGATTGAGAAATTCATAAGAGAAGATAAGAATCATATTTAATGAATTTATATTAAAATACCATAATATAAATCGATTTGTGGTTAATTTGTTATAAAATCGTCACAATAAATGTAAAATAAATGTAGATTGGTTCGTTAGAATTGCTTCCACAGAGATACTAAAGATCTCAATTTGCGCATGCGCTAATTTGCGAATTCAGTACTGGGTGACCGCCCAAAAGGAACCAAAGACTAAAGCAGTTCCATATTTCAGAAACATCAACAGATGAAAGAATTGAAGGAATATTGATGTTGAAATATGGGCAGAATGGTCAATGTTACACAGTGTGTAAAAGTGGCCACTTAAACCAGCCGATGACAGGTCATAAGCCCTGTAGATGCCTAGACTTCTATATTACCTTCTTGAGAATGTTATTCATCTCTGTTGTAAATTGTTACATATTTTAGACATTGCTGGCAATAGATTTCTCGGTGCTTCAAAAGTTCAGCTTCCTGAAATAATTGGTTGGAGGAAAAGTTGAATTTTTACGAAGTATAATTTTGATTATTAGTTTTTTCCTATACTATTTTTTTTTTTGTCTATAGTGCTAATTTCAGTCATGCATAATGCACGGATCTCGACATTTGTGCACCTAAAGTGCAAAATTTAGTATTTTTATCCATACAGTGTCTCGATGAATATAAGTCATATATGCCTAGACTTCTATATTACCTTCTCTAAAATGTTCTTCATCTCTGTTGTAATATGTTCATATATATTTGGCATTTTTGCGGATGTTGGGCCACCGGGAACTTACCGATGTGAAGGTGCCTACGACAGTAGCTTGTTACTTGACCTAATGTCTGCACAATTGTAAAATATATGAGCTGTACTATTAATAAATATACATTTTTTGTCTTTATTTTTCTTATTATTATTTATGTATATGTATCTGTGTGGATTTAAGTATGAATATGTGTTTTTTTATGTATATTTTTTAGATTCCATAAGTATATTAAATCATGTAAAAGAATGCCTCGACCCGGGTTGTGCCCAGTGAGGTATTTAAAAAAAAAAAGTGTTCTGTAAAACTTCTACTTAAAAATACTTCAAACTTTACACTTAAGGCAATGAGTACCAAGACATTAAATTTAGTACATAAAGAACGTCTCTTCCCCTTTTTTTCATGGGTAATAGTTCTAGATAACTATTTGTCACTATTATTTAAAATTGTTGAAACTTCTTTATTAGTGTTTTTTTTTTCGTTTCTTTTCTTGAGTTTATTTATAAGTACGAAATATTTATCTTTATTATTTATTTATTTTTTACATCATTATATATTTGTATGCATAAATATATACTATATACCTAAGTTTTAGTTTTAAATAATAAAACATATAATATATTTTTATCGTTTGGTGTTATTCAAACAAACAAACCATCACGCCGTTTCCCCGTAAGGGTAGGCAGAGAGGATAGAACGCCACAACACTCTATCTTTGCATACAGATCTCGCTCCCTCTACATTCATACATCTTCTCATGCACGCGCGGCGATTATTCCGACTTTTGACATGTCCATCTTTAAGTATTTGTTGGATTTGGTCATGCCATGTCTTTCTCGGTCTTCCTCTATTTCTGCATCCATCAACATTCGCATTGTAAATATTCTTAGCCGTTCTCTCGCTGTCCATTCGTTCTACATGTTGGTTGGTTTTTTTAACTGGTTCAAAGTATTTCTAGTACCAAATTTTTATCGAAAATTTTATAACTGGTAATTTATTTTTTTATATGGTTTATCTTTTTTAGACTTTCTTAATTTATAAATTAATAATATTGTTTCAAATACTCTGTATTACTTATAATTATAACACATGTATGTATATTTAACTGTATTTGTAACTAATATGTAAATGGCATTAAGTGGCGTTTATTTCAATAAAAAAAAAACGTGAAATAAAAATAAATAAATAGTTTGAACACACAGAAGTCGCACCCCGACAGCATTTAGCCTACTTTCACCCTTCATACTTCGCTTCTTCGGTTTTCTTTAAGGGTAGGTTCCAGCTTGAGTCCAACTGTGAACTTCTAATTTCCCCTCTTGCGACAATTATAATTTTGAATAACAGATTCTTTTTTGTTACATTTTGATCGCTCACTTACCTATCTGATGCCTTGGTGTCTATATTACCTTCTCTAAAATGTTCATCTCTGTTGTAATATGTTAATATTAACACCTCCCTAGGGAGTTGAATCCAGTCCTTGTCTACAAAAATTTGGACAGACTCAAAATATTGTTGATAAATCCCCCTGGTCCATAAATAAGTATAGAAATAGGAAAAAAATATAAATTTTAGGCGTTGCCTAGTATGTAAGCAAAATAATTCAATTAGATGAATCTCACCCGCATAAATAAAGGTTTTAGCTCTTTTACTTCTCAAACATCAACAGATGAAAGAATTGAAGGAATAATTATTTTTTTGAAAAATATATGTATATAAAAATGTAGTACTTTATATAATTGGTAGACATTATTATTTATTACAATATTTGAGTTTGTCCAAATGTTCATAGACAAAAGACTGGACTATTTAAGGTATTCTCCATCCCTGTTGTAATTTGTTAATGTATTATTTATGTTTAACTAACATGTATTCTTGGCACATACATATACCATATATTTGTATGATAACTATTTTAAATTTCTTACATTTAAATAGCTAGGCATTTATAATTAAGTAGTTTTAGTTTTTTTTGTTATTGTTGTATTAGTATCGGACTACTTGTGCTCTAAAAAATAAAAAATCTCCATCTTAGAACAGGCTGAGCCATGTTAGATGGAGACTATCATAAACAGAGAACACTCTGTTTTCATTTTCATTAGTTTTAAATAGATTTCCTGTTATTAAATATGTACCTATACAATTTTTTTGAAAAAAAATTATTAAATAAATAATAAGGATGTTCAAATAGAAGCGGATGGTGAATGTTACACAGTGTGTGAAGAGGTCACTTTAACCAGCCAATGACAGGTCACAAGCCCTGTAGATGCCTAGACTTCTATATTAGGCGTAAGTATAGCCTGTGAGCTCGCCAATACATGACAGATGACATTAACATAACCATAGAAAAACATAGCAGTTGAGCTCTCAGAAGTAAAGCAACGTGAATGCAGCAATGCTTGAACTACATGTCAATAATATTCTAATAATAAATAATATTATTTGGCCATACGGAACTTTAAAGCACACCTTGGTTTAATTACTAATAGTATTTTATCGGTTAGGTAGGTGTATTTAAAAAAAATGTTGCGTACCTGAAAAAAGCACAAATAATTATGTTTTTGTAAATGATGTCAGTAGCGACACTCAGAGAGTGGCTTTGTGACGTTTTGACATTTTTTATAAGAAATTCATGGCGTAGCCGAAATACTGTTATAAAAACGAGGATGTTTTTGTTGATTGACGTTAGCAGGCGCTACCCAGGGGCGACTTTGTGACGTGAGAAATTATTTAAAAAAAGAGATTCATGGCGTAGCCGAAATATTGTAATTAAAACGAGGATGTTTTTGTTGATTGACGTTAGCAGGCGCTACCCAGGGGTGACTTTGTGACGTGAGAAATTATTTAAAAAAAGAGATTTATGGCGTAGCCGAAATATTGTAATTAAAACGAGGATGTTTTTGTTGATTGACGTTAGCAGGCGCTACTCAGGGGCGACTTCATGACGTGATGAAATTATTAATTTAAATATTTTTTTCATTTTAAATAGCGCGTAGCCGAGATAAGAAATTGCGTGGTGTTTCGAAATTTAACCGTGTAGGTAGCCGCCTAGTTACAATATTATTTTTGTATTTGTATAACTCCTGTTTTATAATGTTTATGTATTTATCGCTATAAGAATTAAACTAAAGATAGTTTTTACTTTTAATCGCTATCCGTTTTTTAAATTATGTTTGTAACACTCAGTAATATTTATTTTTCAAGTATTCAATGTTATTTTTGCATTTTAATTAATATTGTTAATATAAAGCGTATTTTTATTTATTCGAATTTACTAGACTGTTTTTATTACAAAAAATAAAAATGCATATTTTTCCATGTATTTTTCTGTCATAAACAATTTATTAAAATAATACACATCAAATTTCCATTGTCTGTTGATTTTATTTGCAATCTTCTTTTTTTTCGATGGTTAAAACTCTAGGAAATTCAAAGACAATAAAAATTTTACTGTCATATATTGGCGAGCTCACACGCTATACATAGCCCCTATATTACCTTCTCTAAAATGTTCTTCATCTCTGCTGTAATATGTTTACTTATGTATAAAATAGAAGCTCATTAAAAAGCAAAAAATCCACTTTGAATGGAATAAAAATCTTGTTTATAATAAGTAAGATAAATAAAAATTATAAAAAAAAATAAAAAAATATATAAATCTCAAAGAAACACAACTTTCTGTCCGACGACGCTGTCTCCCAAAAGCCCATAGCCAGAAGTATAAAAATTCTAAATCAAAATAAAATAAAAATCTCAAGTTTAAATTACATTTTGTTTATTGGTTCAACTCTCCTTAAACTTAAATAGGTACATATTCGGTATATCAACTCTATTTATATAAGTACGAGTATAATTATATCAATTGCTACATATTTAATATATACAAGCATCTCATTGCCTAATTTTAAAAACATTTAATAGAACATGATTCCCTAAGCAAATTATATTAAGTACACATTTTGCCAATACTTTTGTAACTAATTATTTTTTCAACTCATGATATTGATCGTCCAGCCCATAAGACACTGCAGATTACAAGCTCAAAAATTTCAGACCTAAATTAATTTCTGTGGATATGAAAATAAAGTTGTATTCTGTACAGGGCCTTAATCATAAACTCGGCGTAAAGTTACGCCTATAGTCCTTAAAATATAGTTTGATTAGAATGACAGTTGTCAGCAAAAGTGACGACATAACTTTGTAGTAATTTATATTGACACACCAAAATCATTCGTATCTGGCATGTTATTTTTTTTTTTAAATACAATGCTTGACATATAAATCAACACAAATGTACAAAATCAGCTTTAAAACAAACAAAAAAACAAAAATAAACCTAATTATCGACGGCGTTCTTACAAGGTTACATCATTTTGCAAAAATGTTAGAGATGGGACAAATTGATCAATGTAAATTGATTGAATAAAAAATATTCATGTGATTTTGTTCATGAAAAAAAGTATAAATGTCTTACTTTTTGGTGAATAATTGTCTTAAACACACTATAAAAGGCTTGTTTTTGCGTTTTTATATCAATTTTTGGAAACAGAGTTTCATGTTTGCATGAAAAAACCTAAATGAAAGAAAGCCTTGACAGATCACTGTGGTTTAATCTAAATTCTTGTTAATATTACGATGTTTTTTTTTAATATTTGCACAATTTTTTTATAACGCACATATTGGGAAATATCACATACTAGGAATACCGATAAAAATATATGAAATGGATTAAGAATAATCAATTGTATTTTCGAAATCAATATTCATGTTCTGGAGAAATGTTTTCATACATAAATGTAAAAAAGGAACCCAATAAAAATACGTTCGTAGAAAAACGCGACGTGTTCTTGGTTGTTGTGACGTCAAGATTCATGAAATTGTTTTACACAAATTTCAATGGCAGGAACAAATAAACATGAATCGTGACGTTTTAGGGGCGTGGCCAATGGAATAACCGTTTTTGCGGGAATTCAAAATTACAAATTTAAAAGTATTTTTATGCCACTAAATACTTTTTACTGGACAGTATTTCATAGACCTTTATTACTTTCAAAATGTTAAAAAATAAACGTGATATTTCCCTATTATTCCACTATACTTATGTGTAACTTTATGCTTAGTTTATGAGTAAGGCCCTGTATTTATTAAAGGAATTATTTAAATTATCATTTATACTTGAAAAATTATTTAACAATTATTTTTAATGAGCTCTGGCTCTCAAAATTATCATCAACGATCGACGTATAATTAAACAGACACGTTACTAGTGTTGTTGGTGATCGGCCGAATTTCCGGTTTCGACCAATAAAACAAGTTTCGGCCGCGGTCTTCGGATTACTTTCCGCCGTACTCGGGTGCATCTTATGGATCGTGATGACAGAAGTTATATGTACAACAGATCGACAAACCAAAACGCGCTTAAAATAAACAAATTAACTCATTGAATTTATGCCTCGTAACACATGAACTTGAAAGGTTTAACAATAAAAACGCCTGATTTGGAGGTTATAAAGTGACTTGGTAATGAGACACAAATAAAGATGAACTAAGGAAAAATGCACATTTCTTTCATACATGAATGATTGTATAAAGATCTTGATTTTCAATCACTTTTTTTTACAATTGTTTGGGGCAATGTAATATTTGTTATGTCTCAGATGCAGCTGGTAAAGGAATTGCGTGTCTATTTTATTATACGTCATTGACGAATAAATTTTATTGTACCAGAGAGGAATTAAACATTAATAAAAAGGTTAATCTCGTTTTTTAAACTTATCTGTAACGGACTAATCGATATTATGCATTTTCTTTTATATACATACAATGAAGAAATTGAGCTCGCTAACGATAATTTAGTTTTTTTTTTATTAAGGAAGGACTTTGAATTTTTTTACTGATGTAATAAATTTTGTATGTTTTTTTACGGTATCTTAATTTCTTTATTGTACCTACATAAATATTTAATTTTAATTAACAATGATTTAAATATTTGTATTTGTAGACAGGCTGGATTTCCTCCCAAGGGAGTTATTTAGATCTGAATATGTTGCAACATAGAGGAAAAACATTTGGGTTTCAGCTCTTTTACTTCACAAAAGTCAACAGATAGAAGAGTTACGGAAATGTGGATGTTAAAACATGGGTAGAATTAGTGAATGTTACACAATGTATAAATAAGCCCTGTAAACGCCTAGACTTCCATATTCCCTTTTCAAAAATGTTTTCCCTCTCAGTTGAAATAAATTTAGATGATTGTAATTGCTTTGTAAATTGCATTTTTTTAGGCATATAAAATTAGTGAAGAACGGTTTTTCTTCAAACAAAATATAAAATAATCACACAATTGGTAAAACATGTTTGAAAAAAATAGTACGGATCCTTTAAAGAAAATGTTGTTTCAATCGATTTCTATGGTTTCACAAAAGCTCATACATAAATATGACAAAACACATGCTTTGCACATTGCACACGTTCGATTCAATATATTAATGGCATTAAATATACCACTGTTTTAAGGTAGTATTATTTCATTGTTTCATTTATAGTTGGAATTAAATCAAGACAGGCGTTGACGGCCATTTATCGTGATTTTATTAAATGAATTAACCGCTTTCAATTAAATTAATTTGTGTTGTTTATAATGATATTTATTTTGCATATGAAAGCAGGTGTTGACACCACTTGAGTAAGGAACGTGTAAAACAGCAGTTGGAAATATTAAAACATGGATTGAAAACATAAATTAGTAATGCGCAACACTGCAAAAGAATTGAAGAAATATGGATGTTCAAACATAGGCGAAATGGTGAATTTTACACAGTGTGTAAAGTGGCCACTTAAACCAGCCAATGGCAGGTCATAAGCCCTGTGAATGCCTAGATTTCCATATTCCCTTATTTAAGGTATTCTCCATCCCTGTTGTCATTTGTTAATCTTAATGACTCCCGAGGGGGTGAAATCCAGTCTTTTGTCTACGAACATTTGTACAAACTCAAATATTGTAATAAAACCAGCTGGTCCAAGAAGAAGTTTAAAAATTGAGAAAATTGTTTTCAGGCGTTGCCTAGTATGTGAAATAATTCAGTCAGATGAATATCTGCACATCAATAAAAGGTTTCAGCTCTTTAACTTCACTAAAATCAACAAATGGAAGAATTGAAGAAATATGAATGTTCAAACATAGGCGAAATGGTGAATGTTACACAGTGTGTAAAGTGGCCACTAAAACCAGCCAATGACAGGTCGTAAGCCCTGTACATGCCTAGAGTAATGTAAAACATGGTTTGGAAATATGGAAAACATGAGTTAGGAACATACATCAGGGGTTGGAAATACGTAAAACATGGATTGCAAACGTGAAGCTTTGGATAGAAACACGTAAAACATGGGTTGGAAATTAGTAAAACATGTGTTAGAAAAGGGTGTGTTGGAAACATGTGTTGGAAACATGTGTTGGAAACATGTGTTGGAAACATGTGTTGGAAACATTTGTTGGAAACATGTGTTGAAAACATGTGTTGGAAACATAAAGCAGGGATGGCGTTAATGAGGAAATTAGCAAGTTTTGAAAATACGGGTATTGCACTTTTTGCAATGTACATTAATTTGAATACTGCAAAACGGAGACTGCTGGTCTAAATGTTGGAAAGTTTCTTAAAACAGTGGTTTATTTATCACAATTATAAGTAGGCCTCAATAATATTTAATATACAGATTTTAAAAATAATAATCTAGTTAATTATAATTTAATATTTACATAATTAGTATCACGGATATTTAAGTAGTTTAAGCACAAATAAATAACCTTTTTACATTGTCAAATAGCTCCTTTAAAAATCTATTTTACAGAAAAGATTTATTTTCAGATTGGTTTTGATAAAAAAACAAATGAATGTAAAATTATAAAGTTTATATTTGAAGCTGTAATTTTGTGGTTATTCATTATAATAAAATAAATAAAACCACGTGTAGTATTTAGTGAACGTGATAAAAATAAAAAAGGAATCAATTCATTAGTTACGTAAACCTTGACGAAGAAGCTTGTTTGCTTTGAAACCGGTCGGTGGAAAATAAAAATTGTGGTTAAAAACAAAGTTGTTTTATTTATTTTATTACAATGTAAAATTCTTCGTCACTTTAAAAATTGATTTCACCGAGGAAGAAAATTAAATAAAGTTAACTTTATGTATGTGAAAATGACAGTTTTATAGAAACAGAGATGAAAACGCTTGTTCTTGTATCTAGCATTTGGAAAAAGTAACATATTGTTGATTAAATCAACTGGTCCAAGAAGTACAAAAATTGAGATGCATTGTATTTTCTGGCGTTGCCTAGTAGGTGAAATAATTCATCCAGATGAATCCGACCCACATCAGTAAAGCTTTTGGCTCTAATACTTCAAAACAATCGACAGATTGAAGAGTTGAGGAAATTCGGACGGTTAAGCATTGCTCAGATCAAATGCTAAGACTTCCATAATATCTTACTAAAAATGATTGAAATGAAATGTTGCAATATGTTTCGACCTACATTGTTAATCAATATTTATTAAATTGAAAACAAATTAAAATTTAAGGCTTCATGGTTTAAAAGCTAAGACGCTTGCCTTGGACAAGGATATCCGGGTTCGACTCCCAGTGAGATCACAATAAGTAAAATATGATTTTTCTCAACTCTCGTTATTCTGTGCCATACCACTGTAATAGAACCTTATACTGTACTAGTGGATCCGACAGATGTCAGATGCCTTGACCAAATGTTGACAAAAGACTTTTTATTGATAAGTAGGTACCTTGGTACTTGTTTGTGATTAAATTCCAAAACTAAAAATTATCAATATCAAAAAATATTGAATTTAAGTAGGTACTTGTTTATAGTTGAAATCCAAAAGATAAAATAAATATTTTTTCAAATATGGCATTCTTTTTGCAAACGTCAAACTCCGGTCGTCTCACCAACAAAGGGATGTATGTACAAAGTAAGAATACGCTTTTTTTAAAATGTATTGAATTTAATATTATTAAAGTGTTCCCAAAAATCCAATAAAAAGAAATAAATGGGTAGAAATTTTAAGGAATTTAAGGAAAGAATGTGATTGAGGATTCACAAAAAACAAACGCTGTTTTTAAACTTTCAAAAACAAACTTTTTTTACTCGCAAAAAATCAACATCTTTCCATTTTTTTGCAAACGCATTCTCCTCGAATGCAACCCTGGTAAATCGATGAATAAAACATTTATGCTCCTAACTTCTTTTTTACATATTCGATTGAAGATTTAAATATCTACGAACACGCACAGCGCAAAGATCTATATTTCTCTGAAAACCGCACGTAAATCGGTCAAGCCGTTTAGGAGCACGGTGACATCACACGTACAGTGGAATTATATATATAAAGATATAAAAAAGTAACATAAAAAATCCTTGTTTCCAGTTTGAAAATATAAAAAATTAAATTAAACAGCAATCACAAATAACGAATGTGTATGTATGTACATTTTTAATTATAAAAACTATAGTTAAAGTTTTATAGTATCTACACATTTTAACTAGATTTTTATACTATTTATTATTTATACTATACAAAACGCTTTAAAATTATTTAGTCCATTTGTTAAAACCAACTTATTACACAAAAAAATTCAGTTGCAACCATGAAGAAGACAGACACAAAATACTGTTGGGCGTTAAGACTATATTTTTTTGCTTCCGTGTGTGACTTAAATCACTGTTGATATTATTAAATACAGGAAAATCATAGAAAGATCAGGGTTTTTTTTATGATTATTTGTTAATACTTTTTAATTAAGTAAAAAAAAAATTTTTTTTTTGTAGGTCTTTTTTTGTATTTTTGAAATTACTCTGCGTGCGACGTCTCAAGTTTTCTTTTTCTTCTCGATGAGTTCTGCTGATTGGTCAGTTGACTTATTGCAAACCGGAAATCTATCACAGCTCTCTTATTATTAGTAAATTCGGAAGAACTAGTGACGTCGTTCAAAGTAGTTCGTTTTTATAAAAAACTTTGTTTTTTTTTTCATACATTTTCAGGAAACTTCGCGACACAATTTAATGCTCTAAATTTTACCGCGCGTAAGAATACATTTTTAAATCCAATTTCCTGTAGGGCTGAACTTTATCATTAAATAAATGAATTTAATCGTTAAAAACAAATTGTTTTGAAACAGCTGGTAAAATGAATGCAGAATTAAAAGTTTAACGTTTTTAAAAAATATTCATATTTTGGTTTATAACCATATAGAATCTCTTCTGCACAGTTGCAACAGATCGTTTAAAAATCACTTTACAAAAATGTACACGAATTTTAATTTATTTCAGACGTGAATGGGTTCCTCTTCTGTGTCCGAGGCCGTTTGGGGCCGAGGGGGCGCGGGAGGGCTGCCCGGGTCCAGGTCTGGGCTGGGGCTGCGGGCCGCCCGATGCGGGGACCCGTACAGGCCCAGAGGGCCGAGCGGGCCCAGGGGGGCGGAGGGGCCGGCCAGGCCTAACCCCAGAGGAGGCATGATGGAGCCGATGGACGGCGGGTATAACCTGCAAGGAAGGAGGGGAGATGTTTGTAAAAAAAAGCGAACTTGAAAGCATTGGTGGAAATAATTGCAGAGATAAAGAATTTCGTAAAATTGTAGAAATGGGTGGACACATTGGCATAAATAATACATTGACATGCCCCATAGAGTAAAATATTTTTAAAAGAAGTGACATCAAAACGTACCCATAGTTACTAAGTACTGTTTATTCACACCAGTAGCTCAATCACAAATGACTATCGACGGGCTAATAAGCGACGTGATAAAAAATTCTCACCGTGATTGTTTATCGTATTCGCGATCACAATGAAACATCCGTGAACACCTATACTAAATGTCAAAATATTTACGTTTCGCGACGTATAATCCTGCAGCGCAATCACATATTTGAATTTCACCGGTGTAAATATGAAAAAAAAAATTACAATACTGCTATTTTTATTTATTTATTTATTGTTTATCATGATATTTATTGCATTTGGCCGGTGGTTGGCAAGCCAAATGTCAAGAAAAGCATTCGCTAAACCAGCTGTCATTTCGTATTTAAGTAAGAAAATCAGTCCTATAAAATTTTACAATGTGCATTAAACCTTATTTAATAAGCATCTAAGGGCGTGAGTCGCACTTTTTTGTTATAAATGGGTAGCATTGTTTTTATGAGCCATTGTTTTCGTCAATATTATCCAGGCGCTTAACGGAATCAGTTCCGCGGAGTGTAAACTTTTTGAATTTCGGTAGTTTTAAAACGTGTTCGAATTCGTTATGTGATTAAGTTATATTTTTACTAACAAAAAAATATTTTTATCAGTACAGATAATTAACAAAACGTTCAGAGAGTGATAAACTTCAAACCTCGGTTGAGGGCCGAAAGAAGAATGGAGTATTTTTTAAAATAATTTTTAGGTTCAATGTGATCCAAAATGCAACTTTTTAGACCCCTCTCACTTTGATGTCTAAAAAAATAAAAAACTTCAAACATCATCGGCCCACTTAACTGGGTACGTCTTTGATAGTTGATGGAAGATGTTTCCACTCAATCGAGCCGCACGGATACTTGATGAGTTAGGGATGTCATTTGAAATAATTTGGCTTGTTTGCTCACCTATAAGGAAGGGGTTTCTGCAGAGTGACTGCTGCTGCCGCAGCAGCCGCTTGTCTGTAGTACAGGTCCGCCGCGGAGGTGGGAGGAGGAGGCGGGCCCCCTTGCCCACCCTGGGCGTAGCCCCAGCACGCCGCGTACCCGCCGCCCCCGTACAGCCGCTGGAAGGCCGCGTAGTTGCCGGCCTCGGCCAGCAGCTCGAGGCCCACCGCCGTCTGGCGCTTCCATTTCGTTCTGAAAGAATGAGACATAAGCGTAAGTTAATGAGACGCAAGTGTAAATTAATGATACGTAATGATATACAAGTGTAAATTAATGACACGTAATGATATGCAAGTGTAAATTAATGATACGTAATGATATGCAAGTGTAAATTAATGATACGTAAGTGTAAATAAAACTCCATGAACCGATTAGAGGCTTTTGAAATGTGGCTTCACCGGAGAATGCTGAGAATTCCGTGGACAGATTTAGTGACCGACGTGGAGGTGCTGAGACGAGCCAGTGCCGAAAAAGAACTACTGTTCTCATTAAAACAGAGAAAACTCGCATATTTGGGCCATATCATGCGCGGAAGCAAATATGCGCTTCTACAGCTGATCATGATGGGGAAGATCGAGGGAAAGCGTGGAGTTGGAAGGCGACAGATGTCCTGGCTGAGAAACATCCACGACTGGACGGGAGTGCGCGGGGTGGCCTACTCTAGAGTGATCGCTAACGTCAAGGAGACCTGATATGGCATAGAAAGAAGAAGAAGTTTAAATAGGTTTATATTTTTGACAGAGAGAGATGCAAAAACCAGTAACATCAATTTAGAAATTAATGTAAATATTATAAAAAACACATTAAATATGTTTTTTTATACAAAAAGAGCACTTTAAAAAAAAGAAAAAAAGTATCTTAGTTTTCCTAATGTGCACAAAATATACTTTTGCAGATTTAACAATTAGTACCATGCAGTAATCATGTTCATTTCATTTATTATTTTTCTGTTTATTCGCATCTTCAAATCCGATTCTCTTTCACACATTCAGCCGTCTCTCTTCCTCGGACTCACCCCATCTCCACGCTTCAATAAATTATCAATTAGTGGCTCACCAGAGCGACGCCGGGGTGAGTACAGCGCCGATAATGGATTCACTGGGTCCTCAGTCCTAACCGCGCCAACCCTGTTGTGGCGTAGCGTGGATAATCCACTTGAGAAGTGGCGATAATTATCGTATTAAAGAATCGCCACCCGACCCTACCGAGTTATGAGGACCTTTTCGGGTATTTGTGATCATGACATAATTGCTAACTTAATATTTCAGTTCGGGGACACAACGGCGTTTTAATCAAATAATTATACAACTATTATGAATCTTTTCTCGGATCGGTTTCTCATTTAATAACATATATACAAAAATCTAAAAATGTTACCTGTGTCGATATTCGCTAATAAGCGGAATGGGGAATGTTGTAGTACGTAAAGTGGCCACTTAACCCAGCCAATGACAGGTCATAAGCCCTGTAAACGCTCGAATATCCATAATCCTGAATTTGAAAAAAATCTACCCCATCTCTGTAGGGATATTAATAAAAAAATAAAAAAATAAATTAAAAAAAAAAATCTATTATGAATGATCACTATTTCTTTATTTATCCACATCCGCTTCTAAATAGAGCGTATGGGCATTACCAGATGTCTCCAGGGAAAGTACTCGTACATTCTTCTGCACACCTTCTTTCCAAACAAAACGTATTCCAAAACGAAAGCCATTTTCAGGAGAAGTGTACAAGTTTGGATTTTGTCTAAGTGAAGAGACCATTGCAGGAGACTGCTGCAAGATATCGCATAGATTTATATTTATTTATTATTTATTTATTTATTTATTGACGGACATTGTCCATGTATACAATTTATAAGGTTTAAATATTACAATAAAAGAGTAGTTTAAAACATTTAAAGAAAAAAGAAAGAAGCATTGACAAACATAAGGGACATCGAGACAAGATCTGGACTATTTATTTAGTGCTCGTTTAAATCGTTGTAAACTTAAACCAAAAAAGTCCAGACCCTGTCTTGAGTTAACAATACGACAAAGGCGGGTCATTGGAGAATTTAGGCCATCGTTTGTTCTATGCTGATCGATGAACAGTACTTCATTGTTTCTCAATCTACGAGTCGGAATATTGAATTTTACTTGTCCCAGTAATGATGGAACATCGATTATACCATTTAGTATGCCGAACATATATATGGAGTCAATATTAGTTCTACGTTTTTGTAGACTAGAAATATTTAACATTGACTCTATTTCAGCACAAGAATAATTATCTCTCTCTAGTCCAAGCATCCACGCTATTTTTCGAAGCAAGCGATGTTGGACTGATTCAATGTGATTTATGCGATTGACATAGAATGGAGACCAGACCACTGAGGCGTATTCAAGAAGAGGGCGAACAGTTGAGCAATAAAGAGTTTTGATTGTACGGACATTAGTAAAATCAGAGGATATTCTGTTAATGAAGCCAAGTAATTTCAGTGATTTATTTACTGTATTCTATATGCTCGTTGTATGTCAGTTTATAGTCCAAAACAACTCCTAAATCTCTGATGGACTTGACTACATCAATTTTGGAGTTTTCTAATAGGTACTCGGAGGAAATTGGTTGTTTTGTTCTATGAAATGACATTATTTTGCATTTTTTAATATTTAGTTCTAATTTATTGACTTTACACCATCGGTTAATTTATGTACTATTAAGCGTGTTTTCCAGATGTTTATTGAAATATATACTTAATTAGTGAAACGGTAACTGTTCTTGCTCTTGCTATTGCAGTTGAATGGGCCGAGGAGGTACAACGTTTTTTTATTATTTTAAACATCAAAGAGAAAGGGGTCTAAAAAGTTGAATTTTGGATCACATTGAACGTAAAAATTATTTTAAAAGGTATTCCATACTACTTTTGGCCCTCAACCGAGGTTTGAAGTTTATCATTTTCTGAACATTTTATTGATTTTCTATTTGGATAAAATAATTTTTTGTGAGTAAAAATATAACGTATTCACGTTACAAATTCGAACACGTTTTAAAACTACCGAAACTCAAAAAGTTTACACTCCGCGGAACTGATTCCGTTGAGCGCCTGGCTAATATTGACGAAAACAATTTCTTTGGCCATACTTATTTACAAGGTTTGTAAACAAGTATGGCCAAAGAACACTTCATTAAATAATTACAATTTTTTTTTAATAAGAT
Organism: Micrasema longulum; assembly: GCF_059751315.1. Lineage (NCBI taxonomy): Eukaryota > Metazoa > Arthropoda > Insecta > Trichoptera > Brachycentridae > Micrasema > Micrasema longulum. The sequence goes on from NW_028278030.1 coordinate 321,027, forward strand.
TCCTTAAGATGATTTTAAAAAAAAATGTTGACAAAGCTTTTAAGAAAAAAATAATTAAATGGTTAATGTGTAAACGAAGCTTTATATTGATTATCATTTAATGTCATCTATTTTAATTTTTATTAATAAATTTTGTGTAAAAATTAGGTATGCTTTTAGTTCTTAATGATGTTTATATTACTTTTTGAATTTATATAATTTCTTTAACGTTTCTCTTTGTAAAGAAAAAATAAGAAACCTGCTGACAAGCTGGTTTCGCTGTTTAGGGGGTTTCATTATTTTTCCTTTTGTATTTTCTGTTCATGTTTTTACCTTCTTCAATAAAAATATTAAAATAAATAAAATAAAAAAATGGCTCATTAAAACAATGCTACCCATTTATTACAAAACAAAGTGCAACTCACGCCCTAAGATGCTTATTTAATAAAGCGTAATGCACATTATGAAATTTAATTGGAATACTTAAATACGAAATGACGCCGCTTTAGCGCAAAGAGTTGGCTTTTTCGAAAACTTCAAGCTCTGGTTGAGGGCCAAAAGTAGTATCAAATTATTTTTTTTATATTTTTTGCATTCCGATTAATCAAAAAGGCAATTTTTTGGACCCCTTTTATTTCAAAATAAAGAAAAAAATATATCAGCCCACCCTAATGTACAGGTATTTTTATTAGTATTTATCAGATCAATGGTCGATATAACTTATCAATAACTTTCGTTGCATTCTCACGACCGCAATCGATATCAGCTGATTCAATACCCATTCGTTATATGTATCTGTATCTACTTGACGCCTGCCTCTCAACAAAAGTAAATCCATATTAACATCGATACGTCACGCATTTCAGTTTAAGTCCCGCTAAAAGCTGACTACGCGGTCCATTACATTCGATCTGCACGAAAATCGTTTTTTTTTACATCGCAAATACATTTAGAAGAGAATTAGTGAGTAACCGCGTCAAATCAACCCCTCGCATATCTGCTTTTCTATTATTGAACATGATTTATTTTCGTAATTGAAATGATAATGGTCCAAATAAAACGAACCGCTCGGAGGTCCCCTTTCTGCATACGCAGCGCGCCGGACGGTAGCTGTTCGGAGAATGCGCTTGTACGAGCAGAGGGGACAATGGGTCACAATAGAACACTTGAATCGCATGTTAACCCAGGCGTAATGTGATCTGTAAAAATCACTGCTATTTTATTTAATTGTAATGATAATACGTTTTCGTATTTATGTTTTCAATTTTAAAAAAAAAGAAATATTTGCGATCTTATGGTTTAGCCATTTTTTTTTAATTTTGAGGGCCATTTTCAACGATTTGTAAACAACTCACTATTAGAAAATGGGAATCAAGTTTAGGTAGAGTAGGATTCGAGTCCGAGACACTA